>NC_046657.1:59094207-59137449 GCF_010883055.1 Belonocnema kinseyi
GACTTATAGATTGTGGAAAAATGTGATATTAGCGCCACCTAAGGGACGTAGCAAGAACTATTCTCGACAGAAACGACCCCCTCCTACCCTTCTCACCTTAATTTGTAGATTATCTTGACTTCTCTTTCTGAAATAAATACATGAATAATAATAACCAATAAAACAAACCAAAAATTGAACAAAATAAAATCTATCACCGATCAAATGCAATCAAATGGTTAAGTCTGTTGCAATCAATCTATCATAGAAAGATTCCAACAGACTTTAACATTTGATTGTTCGTTCTATCAGAACGATTCCAATAGACTTTAACACTTTATTGCATTTGATCGATGATCGATTTTATTTGGTTATATTTATAGTTTGTGTTATCAGTGAAAATCCATTGTGAATCCAAGTTCATCACGCCAAAAAAAAGATAATTCTTGGAGCTACAGTGGGACCTCTAAATATTTAAGGCGGACTTCTCTAAAAATTCTAAAAAGCGAAAAAGTGTGCGTAAGCGTTAATGAACGCTTCGCCAAGTTTGTGCGCGCGGGTGTGGCGAGAGGTCATTTTGGAATGACTGTGGGCCTCCGCACAGTAATTGCCGGTCTTCTCAGATAAAACTATCCGACAATTAACCGTATTTCGGAGTGCCCTCTCTCACTTGATTGCCCCCACCCCTGTTTTTTGCCTCATGAGTGTTATGTTCAAGCAAAGAATTAAGAGGCCTGCCAATTTTCGGGTATCACCAGATACAACGCTGAGGTGAAGCTGCAGTGACCCGCTCCTAATGGATACATTTTGCAGTTTATTTCAAATAAAACGGATTACAAAACTTTAAAAACGTCATAACATATCTACCTGGTATCTGCATGCTACTTCGACAAGCAGATATGAAAGCGGTAATTTTAAAAAGAGAAAGTAGAGGAGATTTTTAAAAATTATTATTTAATGCCTGAAGAATCTATTGTTTTGTACACTGAGACCAAATCGTGTATAAAGGATCTGAATGCAAAAGAAAATTTAATTTTTCTATCAAACGTAAAAAGTCACTAAAAAGCGACAACACTTCACATTATATCGAAATCTTCTTTGTAAATACAGTGAAACTCTTCTATAACACCGATTTTGGGGCTGACGGTGGGTGAGAACTAAACTATTATAGCCCACTCTGCTTGTGTTTGTTCACGCCTGAGTGCCCGCCTGAGTGACAACCGCAAACCCCGCGCAGCTCCTGTTATACCTACCTGCTGCGCGGCGTCAGGTTTCGGAAGGGCTATAAAAGGGAGGGCTATTAAAGGGTTTCACTGTATATCCACATGCAATTCTTTATGCGTTAAGATCTTTACAAATATCTAGAATTAAAATTAGTAGAAGCGAGATTTTTATAGCTAATATAGCTTAACTGAGTACACCAATCTGGGTATACGACAAATGTACTCCTACGTATTTTGTTGCGCTGAATTCAAATCCGGCCTCAGAATTCCTACAGCGGGTCCATACTTAGATCTAACCTCAATAAAACCGCTTAAAACTGGCTAAATAGCTGTTTTTACGTGAACAAAGTTCAACAAAAAATCAAAAACCTAAAATCTCAGTCAATATGTAATCAACCTTCTGTATTTTGATATGCTGATTAAAAATTCGGGACCTAAATTTGGTCAACAGGTCAATGAAAAATTCAAACCTAAGTGAAAACGTACATGTTCTTATGTCTTTTATTGTGATGTATTTAAATTCACAACCTACCTCGGTCTAGTAGGTCTAATTTGGTCCTAGCACGTCTAGGTTCGGCTCTTATCTTAAATAACACCCGCTTGACAAATTCTGAGGAAGGATTTGAATTCAGCGCATCAAAATACATAAGGGTACGTGTGTATCATACCCAGGCCTGAAAAATTGTATGTGTGTTAATAATTAAGTCGATAAAATGTGTTTGTGCATATCGCACGAAAATGGAGATGTCGAACAAGGACTCTCGAAGTCTTAACGAGCTTTTAGTGACGACAAAGTAGTAAAGAAAAAAAACGTTGAATGCGCGGCTTATAGTTTTTAATTCGTGGGAAATGAAATACCATCTGCTGCTGAGAAATTAAAAAAGGAACAACAGCTCAAGGATATAGATATTCATTTGTAACAATTTAAAAGGATGCCATTTGGTAGAAGATTGTTCCAGCCACTTATGAATACGAACTCATACCGCAAAGGTAGCTCAAATTTTGTCCCTGATGTTCTTTCTAGATCAGGAGAACCAGATGACTGTTACTCTACCAAAATTAGACAATTTAGAAAAAGTCGCGGAGAACATGAAAGCTGGCGAATAAGAGATTCAAAAATCTATTTTTGCAAAACTTAGCCACTCAAATCTACTCCTTTATCAGACTATAACCTACGGAAATTCGCCGTAACCAAAAAACTACGAATACAGGTTTTAAAAGAAACTCATAATAACGTACAGGTAGGAGAATTATAATCCTAAAAAATGCACGCAAGAATTTTGGAGTACAACATCTGGCTAAAGATATATTCTGAAATAATCCAATAATAAAAAATTATAAAGTCTGTCAGAGAACAAAATCGAGCAATCAAGCGAAATTAGGGTTTATGGGAAAAAGAATCATCGAAGAACCATGGATCATGATTGCTACGATATCAATTCTCCAAAAAATTAATAGTTGAATTGATCCATATACTATAAAACCTTTTTTTTCAACGAAAAATATTTTAAATTATGCAAAACTTTACAACTCCATACTCAAAAAGACAGATTTACTCATAATGACACCAAAAAATAATTAGTGAATAGATTTAAAACCATAAAGGCAAACCTCAAGACAAGGACAGCAGAACTAGAAAATTTTGTATAAATCCTTTTTTTTCGAGACTGTATCAGGATTGAACAAGGATATTAAGGAAATTTAAAATATATATCCGAACCCCCGCAGGGAAAGAAGTAATAACAGAATTGTTAGCATTAAATATAGTTCGGAACGGCCCTGCACATGAATGGGTTGTTGTGTTGCATCTAAAATGAGCCAGAACCCCCCGACGCACAATGGGACGGAATCCAGAACAGCTCGCCAAATGTAGAAAATATTCATAAAATAGGCCAAATTTCTGGAAGCCTTTCCGGGTCGCTCATGACGAATCCGATGTCAAAAAATTTTAAAAACATAATGGCAGATCCAATATGGCGCACGACTATGCAGAATAAATATTAGATTTAAAAAAAAAAATTGGTGTAAGGGGGTTCTCGAAGTCGCTGATTACAAATCCGAAGTCAAAATTTGAAAAACAAAATATCGGATCAAATATGGCGGACGAATATGCTAAACGAACATCAGATTTTTTGGTGTTTTATTGGAATAAAAATGTTTTTTTTTTAATAAACCGATTCCCTTCGGAATATGATCGCCTGCAATAACTGATAAGTTAAAAGAAATGATTAGTTTTAATTTATGAGATAACATTTTTACAAAGAAATTGTTTTTGAATTTGATTTATCTCATTATTTTAGTATTTACTCATTATTCTAGTATTTAATATTTTGAAATTCACTCATTTTGCATTGATAGATTAAGCGCTGGGGAGATAGATTAAGCGCTGGAGTATAATTTTTTAAATTAAAAGCAATTCACATTTTCTGTATTTAGTTCATATTTCTCTTTTACGTTTTCAGAGAAAGTGATTTGGTATTTTTTTAAACTGAATTGGACCCCTTAAATACAATGTTTACAATCAAAATTCGAAAAATACAGTTTCGATGTTCTGTATTCAATTTTTTATTGCTATTTTACTTTTTAAGATTTTTTTTCAGTTTACTACAAATTTCACTATCGACTTTACATTCTTCAAACCAAAATTCTACGATAAATATTTAAAATTGTATGTTGATTTCATTCTAGTATTATGCAATATGCAACTTTTATGGCATTTCCGCCTATTCTCGATGCATAGTATTAATTATAGTCGCAACGATTGTAAACATTGTTTATGACCCGATTTTATCCTCAAACAATGGGAAATCCAGACATTTTTCATATTAACTCTTGTTATTTTTTACGCACAAAGAGTAAATAGTGCCTGGAAGCTTATCTGTCTGAGATTACCTTGAGAGATTATTATCGTAAGAGATTCTGTTTATATTTCATTATTCAGTTTCAAGCAAAAACATGGTTAATTGTCTTCGTTCCGAGTAACGTCCACATTTACTTAATCTTCTATGTTTGTGAGAATGTCGAGTTTTACATCGAATATTTACGAAGTGTGTTATACAAATGACTCATTTAAAGTATTGCAAAAATAAGGGTGGGAAGATGGTCGTGGGGGCTAAAGCGTAGGCTTTGTACCCACTCCGTCGGCTTGCGATTTCTATTCCCGCCTCGCGCTCTGAAAGAGCCTCGGTGGCCCATGCAGTGAATAATAGCCTAGCAAGGGAGTTGTTCATTTCCAGAAAGTCGTGGGACCGGTACCTCTAGAGAAAAAGGTTTTCTCTAAGTACTTAAAGCTGTTGCTCTTGGTGGTTCGGAACCCACCTTAAACTGTAGGTCCCCTTGACCACCAAGTAAGTGTGTGGAAGGTGTGTAAAGGAATAGGGACGAAGGTGCAAGAAAAATTTAAACCCTTAGGGGACGCATTAGAAGCTTCCATTCCAAGTATTGAAAATGTCATATAAATTCTCGAAAATATTTATGTATCATTTTACAAGTTTATCATCATTCTCTATCACTATTTTCAGTATCAATGAATGAAAAATATTTCGAATGTTTTTTCAGATACATTAAAAAAAACCCGTTTCATTTGGCAATCTTGAATTTATAACGACTGTACACTGAGAAAAAAATACTCTTGAATCAATAAATTATTACATTGAAGCATCAAACGGTGCTTTTGTGCTCGGTCAAATGCATATACTATTATTTCAAAAGCATATGCTATCAATTCTCACGTTATTGCTTTGACCGAAGATATTGTTGAGTCGTTGAAAGAAATATTGTCTCAAGTAAGATACTATTATAATGGAAAACATATTTTGTTTATGCAACAAGTTATTTTATAAATTCAATAATATATTGAACCAAATGAATATTTTTAACTCCTCAAAAATTGAAATATAAAAGTATAAGAAAAATTTTTGTTTATTCTGTAGCCACACTCTTTCTTTTTTCCTCTTTAGTGAATCTCTTTCGTACTAATTGATAATATATTTTGACTCACACAACCATTCTTTAATTTTACACAGTTTCACTGCTTGTGAGAAAAAAAGACAGAGAAAAGCTCTTAACAGAATGCGAGACCGGTGGCTATTGAAGAAACTAACATCAATTCATTTCAAGATCAGGCGGGAAAATTTGAATAAAGAACTTTACTTCATAAATAGGAATCTAAAGTTTTTATTTCCGTTTTAAGTATTATTAATAAAGTTTTGTTTTCAAAAATTTAATCTTCTCATAGTTCAATTGAAATTTAATTTACATGAAATTTCTAATCTTAGTTCAAAAAAAAGTTTCTATAAAAATGATGTTTTTCACCATTTTTCGTAATTCTTATTTTTTAAGAATGCAAAAGCGTTGATTAAAAATATTTAAAAATAAAATTCATGAAATTACGTTAACAATAATTGACTTATTTTTCTCGGTTTACATATTAAATAAAAACATTCTTTTAAATTTATAATTTTTATTTATTCAACTCAAATTTAAATACTTTTGTATTGCAATGAAGAAACAATTAAAAACTTACATGCGATTCTTTTAAAGGATTTTCAACGTTTATTGTTAAAGAACTGAAATATTACTTTCGCATTGATTACACAACATAACTTCAAGTTGAAAATAGATTGCAAAGAAGAAGGTTACAAAAACATCAAAGCAATCTCGTAACGCTATTTTAAATGAAGAGTTTACACTTATAAAATATAAAATTTAGCGTTTTATAGGAAATTAATTTACTTTGTTTAATAAATTCCCAGTTATTTCTTTCAAGAACTTTGAAAGCTTGCATATGCTCCACGAAACTCAAAGTTTCTATTTCTTTATACATAAAGAAAGCCTCTATATTATCATTTACTAAAGTATGTTCAATTTTGCCAAATTGTGACGCAAATTCAGTTTTATTTACTGTTACAATAATGCCACTTTTATATTTAGTTCCATAAATTTCAACCCATGTAGTGGAAACTCAGTTTTCCGTATTTTCATTGACAATGAGATGTTTCAAATTACTATGATTCCCTATTTGATCTAACCTTGTACACACAACCACACTCCAACTAAAACGCTTTGGGAAACCTTTTTTTTTTGAAGGAACCGGTAAGTTTGAATCAGTTAGTGTTTCAATGCCAACGAATACGAAGGATTCACACGAGATCTATTAGCTGATGCATAATTTTTACTCTCTTTGTGTTTAGATTCGAATTTTCGTGTAGCAGCAGATTTCATTGGGCCAATTTTACGCATTACGTTAGGATAATGAATTAAATAATGGTGTTTCGGCTTAAGATCCTTAAACAATGTTTAGTACTATGAATGATGCTGTGTTATAAGATGTTTAAAATTATTGAGATCTTTTTCAGCAAATTTGCATGCTTAAACGATTTGAACAATTTGCCGAATGAGTAACAAGAGTTTTGAAAGTTTATTTTTTGGTGGAAGATTAAGCCCAATCAGTAACAGAAGGTATGTGATGAATGTCATCATTTCCGAAGATGTGTAAATTATTTGACCCTTGTCTAGCTAAGTTTTTTTACAGGAGGCGGGAAATTCATATCATTTTTCGCACTATAATCAAAAAAGTGATTCTTGTTGTTGAAAGTTTCTACAGAAAGAAATTTTCGTTAATAAAATCAGGAAGAACTTCTGCAGTTTCGTAACGAAGAACCCCTTCTAGAATATCGTGGTCAGGATCGAAAGCTGTATTTGGAGTGAGAGGAAAACTGGGTATTCGATTGAAAGCGCATTACTCGCGAATACCTATGGGTACACGCTCTACAATTAAAATTAGTAGTAAAACTTTTGTAATATCCAAACGTACTATGGATTGCTAATTCAATTAATTGTTCAATTAATTTCCAAAATATTTGTTTATTGTCACAGCACTTGTGTTCTGCTGTGTTGTGAAATTAGGCGAGAAATAAATTTTCTAACTGACTAGCATATTCATCTGGAATACAACCAAGGGCAAAGTAAACAGCTCCGATTTTTTTAAAACAACGGTGAGTCCCAATCAGATTATTAATCTCAAAATTATCAAAGTACAAAATCAGAGGAATAACTATTCCCAAAATTTTTTGTTTTATAGACTTTCATAAGTCTTCTTGTACCAAAGAAATAAGTTTACTGCTTTTCTCCGCATGCTCGATATACGATGAAATAGTTTTAAACACTGAAGGTAATTCCAAGAACTGCTTCAAGATTTTTTTAAACGGAATATAAGAGAAATCGTGGTCTTTAGAGCTCGTTTGCCGTTTACCTGAACTAAGTCTAGTTTGCATGTTAGCATCGATGTTGAATTTTTCTGGCATAATTAGTGTCTCAAAATTTTGAAAGTAAGACAGTGAACGATGTTCGCTATTGTGGTCTATGAATGCATTTGGGAAAGTGTCAAACATTTTATTTAAATCGTTTCTTTGCGCCGTTTCATTTGCAGTGTACATAGATTTTAATGTTTCAATTTGACTAGTGATATCTTCTATATCATGGACGATTTCTATACACAGAAAAACGCTGGCGTTAAATTTGTTGCAGCTCAAATTTCATTGGGTTCCCAATGATCATTTGAGAGACTTTTCAAGTCTCAAATGTATTCCTCTGAACGTAGGTGCCCATGTGGGCATCTAGGGGAAAGTATCATTTGGAGACTGAATTTTGGCTCATGTGGAGTTGTGTAGTTCTGAACCGCGCTGTCAGCCACCTGAATACCTGTGAAAGCAACTATTCGCTTTGCGATATTAGCCTAAATAATTGTTAATAAGGAAACCAATTGAAACAATATTTACCTAATTTCCAAATTTCTTTCATTTAATAGGGCGTACCAGTCACTTCGAATAAAATTATAACTTCCTAATGCAACTTCCAAAAGTTAGGTTAGTCATGCCCATCGACATTTAAACTAAAGCCGGGATGTATAGAAAAAGTCATGACCGTCTACATATACAGTAAGATATTTTCACTCCAATCACCAGCTTACTTCACTTCGTTGAATACTGAGGGGATAACAAATTGATGGGAATCGGTTAATTTTTGCTCTATTTTTCTAATATCTTCGTAGAAAGTAATTTTTCTGTATAAGTGCAATTGAAAAATAGTTTTTATTTTTTAGGGACTATTTAATGCAATAATAAAATGATAACAATTTTCATTCATGCGTGCGTTAGGGCTGAGCGCTGGTTGTCTACCCTTTGAAGCGTGATTCAAAATTATATTGAAAAACAATTCTTGTAATTTAAATAAATAATTATTCAAATATACACAAGAATGTATACAAATTGTGTAACTTTTGATTTCAGGCAAGACAAAAATTCATAACACATATATTTGATGAATAACAGTTTATTTTCATTGAATTTGAAAGACTGACTAATATTTCTCAATATATTTGTTAATAGATACATTTTTTTAAATACCATATGATATTTCAGCAGCTTGATATATAGAAGCTAATTACAGAATATAATAGTGATAATATTTGAATAATTATAAAACAAAATTTCAGATTGTTCTTTTCGACTGAGACGTGACAAAACGACGCTTGAAGTAGAAAAAAAAGAAAGCATAACTACAATGCAGTCGTGATAATTTTTGTATTTATAGGTTATATAATTATATGAATTCCCAGAAAAATACATACAAAATATTAAAAACTTATAAATAATTATTTTCAATCACTTTTCCCAGAAAATTCTTTTTAAATTGAATGTTTTGTAAAATATTATTTGGTCTTTGGAATTCACTGAAAATAAACTGTATAATTTATGTGTTGTATTTTTTTTGCCTGAAATGAAAGTTACACTATTTGTATATATCTTTGTGGATATTTTAATAATTATTTACTTAAGTTACAAGAATTGTTTTTTAATGTAATTTTGAATCGTGCGCCAAGTGCGACCAATGAGCGGTCAGCCCTAACACAAGCGCAGTAGCTCAGGGTGCCAACATTGGCATCATTGGTCCACAGTACAAACCGGAAAAATAGATCAAATCAGCCGGGAGGAAAAAGTTGGGATATGAAAGCCTCAATAAGGTATTTTCACTTCAACCATCAGCTAACTTCACTTTGTTAAAATCTGAGGGGAGAAAATGGATCAAAACTTTATTTCTGTAATATATTTGTAATTAATCATCATTATTATTATTTTATTATTTCCGTAAATAGTAATTAAATAATAAAAACTATTTTTTAACTACACTTATATAGAAAAAATTACGTTTTACGAAGATGTTAGCAAAATAGGGCAAAAATGAACTGAATCCCATACATTTGGTCCCTTATTTTCCCCTCAGCAATCTACGAAGTGAATTTAGCTGTTTATTGAAGTGAAAATACCTAATAGATTTTTATCTTATCAGTTTGAATATTCCCGCCGCTATATTTGAAACATTGCAATGTTTCACGAAACTCCCAATGTTTCATGAAACTTTTCATCAGGCTAAAGTTTCATGCAAATTTACATCCTTACTCATCGCGAAAAAGAAATTTCTGTTTTTATTATACAATTGTATTTACCTTATCTTTCATGTATGGCACTAGCCACTGCAAGAATAGATATCTAAGATACCTTTAAACTTCCGCAGAAAATCTAGTGGAAATTTGTTCGAACGACCAGGCGTCAATTTCGATGCAGACGGTCACGACTTAGTTTGTACATCCCGGCTTTGGTGGTTTGAATGTCATATAATAGGTTTTGACTAACCTAACATTTGGATATTACATCACGCCAAGTACTATTTTCATTCCAAGACTATTAAGTCGCTGGTAAATGAGAGGAAATACAAAGTTAGGTAATTATGATTATAACTTACCTGCTTATTAACATCTGTTTTACTCAAATAACGACCGAGCAAATGATCTTGACAGGTGACTTAAAGTTTGCAGACGACACTTCACGTTGCACTGGATAAGAGGAAACAGTGTCTAAATGATGCTTTTCCCCTAGATTCTCCGAATGAACCTGTGTCGTTCAAATTTGTTGCAACTCTAATGAACACCGATTTCGGTGTACATTGGAGGATCGGCGATTTTCTGTGTAACAAGCGACCGATGCATGGATGGATTAGTATACCATTTTGCTACGAAAAGCGCCACACTTTTAATTAAATCTGCAGAAAACTGCATCAGCGTGATAGTTGCAAATTCTCTTGGTGGACTGGAAATATCGGGCACACTATTAACGAATTGAGAGGAATGATTACACAACGCTGGTAAATTAGAATTAGCTTCGGAAATTATTTTTAGACTTTTTATATCCTTTTCTTTTTCATTCTGATCAACTCTATCAGTAATGTGAAATCGCGATAAATGTGTCTGAATTTCCAGTAACTTATAAATACATATTATGTGGCACAGGATTCATAGCACACCGGAACGTAGTACATTTTTACAGTTTTTTTCCATAAGCTTATAACAATTTGATTTTAGGAAAGATCTGCATCTAATGATCAGTGCGGAACTTTAGAAATTTACCAACAACTTAAAATTTAAGATCATTTAGAATTTCAATAACGTTTGTCTTGAGTTTATCCATCTTAGTAGAGAATTTGTAAAGAGCCCTTTGAATCAGAAGCCTGGATATCCTGAATGGTATCGGCAGTCTAGATAAAAGAAACGATAATGCATTAGAAAACATACCACAAATACATTTAACCAAACGTAAAAAATATAAAATATAAAAAATATATACGATTTAAAGAACTTACAGTTCTTTAAATCGTTTAACATCAAATCGGAATGCCTCCGTGCTATCTTCTTTAAAATTGTAAATCTATCAAATGTAATACTCTAAATATTAAACAACTGCACCAAAGCGTAGAAAATCTTTTAACATTTTACAATTCACTACTCAAAATTGCGTGATTTCAAATAACATTTCTAAAATCTTACATTTAAACTCCAGTTTGCAAAAATTCAAAACACCAACAATTATTTTATTAAATTATTAAAGATGTTCATTTACTAGAAAAAATTTAAATCCCGGTCTAAAATTAAATTAGCTAATATTTTCAAATTCTTCGTTATCTCGAAAAATGTTGCTCTCATCTACCGAATATTTTGTTTTCGTGTTTCAAGAGAAAGTTGAAATAAAGGATTGTGACAACTAGACATTTCTTGATGATTAGGGTGGTGAAATATAGCAATTGAGGAAATCTTATATCTTTATAAAGAATATTATTTGCGGATGATTAATTATTATTCAAATTCTACTAACTTTAGAATGCTGGACAATACTTGTTTCTGACTTCGGCATACTGAACTTCCAATCAGGTTCCTTTGATCGACGTATTCTTTCTTTAGGAGCAACCAAGTTCTTCGCTAAACTTAAAATCAACAAAGTCCCCTTTAATTAATGTAAAAGCCTTTGGATGTTTTAAAGTATGCCACTTGTCATAAAAATCAGAGATTTTCGTTCCTGAGCTAATGTTTAAATGTTCAGACCGAAAATTAGAAGCAGCTTTCCAGTGCTGAAGAACAAAATCCCATGGCCCGCGATTATTTCTTAAGCATTCTACACTATATTCTACTGAAGCTGAAAAAAGAAGTAGTTGATGCTGTAGTGTTTCTTGTAAATAATTTTACGCAACTCTCTTTACCTTCTCCGATAAATATTTAAAATCTTTATTTCTGGCATCGCTGCAGCGTGAGGAACAGAAGAAGACAGAAAATTAAAGTAAATTTAAATTAGTGGAAGTTAATGTGTGATGAAACTTAAAGTCTTAATTATTTATTCAAATAAAATATTTATACTCCTGCACATTATAAGTGAAGATAAAAAAGCGAAAGGAGGTATGACTTAATTAAATAAAAGAAGTGTGGTGTCCTTTCTCGAATCTTTCTCTGTAAGCATGAATTCATTGATTGTAAAGATTAATAAAAGAATTTCGAATTCAATTAAAATTTTGATTCAAGCTCAACTGAAGTGATCAAAATAAAAAATTTCAAACCTCAAGAAGTTGCTTGCGAGAAGAATGTATGGATACTCCATTTTATACCAGTTGCATAGCTTGCGTTGTTTGTCGAAATGTGTTTTTCTCACTTTTAATGTTGTTTTTATGCGAATAAAATAAAAATTTCGCATCCTATGAAAAAAATGACTAACTGGAAATTTGTAGCTATTTCTTATGAACAGCTTTCGTCGTATCATTTTTTGCGTACCTTGTTTCGTTTATCCAAAAATTTAATTTAAAAAAATTTTATTTTGTTTTTTACAAATTAAACAAAAACTGCGCGTCCTATAAACAAATTATTAATAGATAATTATGACATACCAGTAGTTTCCTTAAAAATCAACCTTTCTTCCTCTAGACTTTTTTCATATCGTGTGTTTTTTGGCTTAAAATTTGCATTTGTTTGTTTCAACATTTTAAATACTGTAAGTTGGGTAATTTCTTTTATATCGAAAAAAGTCATTGGGACAAACTATTCGGATTTTCTAATACTACGAAGAGCCGTACAAACAATTTTTAAGTCCTGAAAAAAGCCGCCACAAAAATTTGGAAAATTCTCCAACTTTTTCGAGTTTTATCTAAAATAAGCGGCTAACGAAATTTTTTCTTCAGTTTTTGACACATTCGCAAAAACCTGTTTTTCAGGTTCGCAGGGTCTGAAAACCTGGACATTTTCCAAAAAAGGGGAGGGGTCTCAAATTTTATACAGATCTAATAACTTCTTTGATGAGAATGTACGAAATTTTAACGAAGTTATGCGTATTCGAATTTTTTGCTTTGTTAAAAAAATTTGTTTTGTAATTTATATAATATGTGGATCAATTCTGGTGAAGCTTATCGCATTCCTCTCGAAATCCAAGAGAAACTTTAGAAAATGTTTAAAATTGACAGAATGGCGCCGGTTTTTCTCAAAATATTATTATTCGGTTTTCTCAAAAAAATCACTCTTATATCTCTTGCCAATTTTTCGCTGAACTTTTAATATCACATAGAAAATATCTTGCGAGTATTACGCGGGTTAATTAACTTTTGTAGCCAAGAAAATTTTTGTCTTCATCAAATATAATTATTGCAATCTTTTTGTGAACAATGACTATTACCAACAATTAAAAAAAAATAGTTTGCAAAGTTAAAAAAGTTATACAAAAAGACAAAGTCTTGGCCACAAGAATATGTTACCTGACATAAAACTTATAGAATAACAATTGGGGGGGGGGGGGGGGGGGGGGGGGGCTTCCTCCCTTACACAGGAATCATCCTTATGTTTGTAGTCCTTCAAATTATTTTAAAATGTTGTATGTAAGTGAATAATTGAAATTAAAAAAAGCGTTTATTAATTTTTTCTATCATTATGAGATAATTTTATATATCTTGAATCGTGGCGGTTGCCATACAGTTAATTTAATTTGTATGTTAATACAATTTTTTATAACATTGTTTTTCGTAAAATTAAAAAAAAAATGGTTAAGATTCTATAAGACTTAAATTAACATCTTAACAGGCTACGAAACCCTGCCTTATAGGCCTTCTTTAACTAACAATATATTTTACCCGTGAAGGTGAAAATTCAACATAAAATTGGAAAGAACGATAAATGTGGATTTTTTAAGAAAATGGAGTATATGAAAGAAAGCGATAAGCTTTACCAGAATCTGAAAAGAAATCCTCAATGTTTCAGTTGGGTCAAAAGCTATATAAATTTAAAGAAAAATGAGGATTTTTAGAAAAAGAAAGCAAAACTCCATATATAATCCTCGAAATTTTCTGATTCTAGATTGAAATTTATGTATGATAATACTAGTTTTAGCGGAAAGCACTAGCATAAGACAGGAACATATAATGTTTTAAATAATTTATCGAATAAGTCTAAAGTTTTAATTTAATTGTTTAAGCTTATTAAAAAAAAATTTTTCCTATCTCGTGTCACTTTTTATGTGATTTTTTTTGTTGGAAGGGATAACCTTTAGATTTAATTAAAAAAAATTTTGATATAAAGCAAATTCAAGTAATAAAAATTCAATCAGTTTTTCAAGAACAATGATTGCGGCATTTTAAAATTTTTCGTGATACTACTTTTTTAGATGGATTAAAGTGGGATACAAAAATTCTAAGGTTTTCTTATTTTGCGATGAAAGTTTAAAATAAAAAATTGGAAACCTGGCATTATGAAAACCAGAAATCCAAAAAAATAATAAATATAGAAGTTTTCAAATAAGTTCAGTTAACAAAATGCACCATTTTCATTGCGGAGGAATATAAATTTATAAATTTTGGAAAAACATTAAAAACTATAATTTGTATTCAAATTGTGAGCTTCTCTGTATTTTCTATTTGAAATTTTATCAATTAAAAAAATTAAAATAAATTAATTAAGTGAAGCAACAATATCAACTTTAGATATACATTTTGGCTAAATATAGTCCTATTGATGAATTACACTTCACTTTGAAAAAGAAAAAAATGCACAGTACATAGGTTATGAATTTCTAATAAAAATAAAAATCCAAAGGTAAAAAATTCGAACTCCGACCGTTGAGAGAAAAAATTTAGGAAATAAAATCCAACACAATACATTGCTAACCTGCAAAAAGGTATCCAGTATATTTTTATGCAAATTACTTTACCATGCACTGATGAATTTCATTCGTAGGCCAATTGGTTCAACTAATTCTTTTACATAGGTGGTCGTCAATTTAGTTAATATTTTTTCATCTATCTGGTTTTCTAGAAAAAATAAAGGAATCAGATTAGTTACGAACTGCGCAATTATGCTACAACGTCACTGTGATATACACTGTAAAAAATTTCGGGAATTTTCTCCATCATTTTGTAGGGAAAATTTCCGAATTTTGTAGGGAAAACATTTTTTCCGAAAAGATAGGTAATTTTTCCCTAATTTTCAGAAAAATTTCGGAATGAACAGGGAATTTTTCCGAAAAATCTGGAATAATTCGGAAAGGTTGAGAAATTTACAAAACCATAATAAAATAGGAAATTTTTCTTATTCTTTTGGGAAATTTCCGTATACTTTCATGGGGAATATTTCTTAATATTGTTATACTTTCATTTTGAAAATTATTTTTTCTGAAGAGTTGGGTATGATTTCTGTATAATTTTACGCAGGATACTGATAGACAATTGAAACTGAAATCTGTATCCTTCAGGTCAGTTACCTTCGTCCCTTTCGACAGAACAGTTCTCCGTTTTTAAGTGAGTTGTGAGTGAAGTGCTTTGAAAGAGCCTTGAGTTTTCGAGTTTATAGCGTCCGTCAGTAAAAGCACACAAAAAAAAATATTTAAAAATATTTTACCTACTAGGTTTAGGAAAAAACCTCACCAAAATTTTAAGGTAAGTCTATCAAGTAATTTTTTTAAAAATAAATTTTGATGCCTGTTTTCGAAAAGTTTCCATTTTCCAGCTCGTTTAAGGAACATTTAAAATACTGCATTTTATTTACATTCCCATTGAAAAAACGCAGCTGAAGCGACCGAAATTATTTTCTCAGCTTTATGAGAAGGCACGGTGATACGGACATTGTCTTCACTAATTATTTTTGAGCTTAAGTCCACAGGGCCGCTACTTATTATATTTTGTTTTAAAGTGTGAGGTTCACCCTTTAGAACTACGTTAGAACCGATAAAATTCAAGATTAACCAATTATACTTCAAACATGATTTTTGTTGCAGGATGTTTTTAAAAATCAATTCTCTTCTGGGAAATAAAAGAGGAAGAAAAAGAAAATATGAGCGAGCTGAAGAAACTACGTCTGTCGTAAAACTCATACAAAAAATAGTTAAATTTCAACTATTTTCCTAAATATTTCTTTGAAACAATTACTTAATTAATTTATTGTTAGTAATGTAAATACACTTGACTAAAATATAATAATGTGAGAAAAAAATCTATATTAATTTTTAAAAAAAACCCAAAACACACGGCCAAAAATTTAGAAACTTCCGAAATTGTACCTACAAAAAGTTAGGGGAAGTTCAATAAAATTGGGGGAAATTCCCAAAACTTCCGAAATTTTCCCTACAAAATGTTAGGGAAAATTCCTTAAAATTGGGAAAAATTTCCGAAATTTTCCCTACAAAATATTAGGAAAAATTCCCGAAAGTTTTCCTAAATTATTCCTACGGAATGTTTGGGAAAATTCCCGAAATATTATTGGCACTGTCTATCGTTACGGAATTATTCGCAATGTTTGCCCTGAACAAGTTGGAAAATGGGTCGATATTTATAAACATTGAACTACAAAGGTACTAAAATTTCTGTATGTGAATACATATATTATTTTTTATTTAATTAAAATTTGTTTTGAAAGCATGTTGGTTTAACTCAATTGAGTATGCAGTATGCAGTCCTGGCAGAAGCACAGAGAGCCCGTTATGCTCTGTTATTTTCTCGATATCATCATTTTTTTACCCGAACTCCAAAATTTGCATTCACCTTCCTCGCTGCACCTCGCCTCGCCTTGCACGCATGTCTCTCTTTCCTCGGTATGCCTCGCATTGCCAGCCTCTGTATCCGCGGCTAACGCCTAATACTTAACTACTATTCACAATATTTACAGTTTTCTTACATCTACTTCCTCTCCTATTTACTTTATAGTACTTTAAAATTTATATAAAGAGAAGATGTGAGATAATATGGAGCAAAAACTCCTATTGTCTCTCCTTAGCCATTCTCATGAATTAACAAAAGTCTTTTAGATGCATTCAAATTTTTTTAGCTATATGCCCAAGCTTATTAGGTTTGATAGACTGAAATCTACGTTAACATCTGAATTCGGATTATTGTATAATGGTTGAAACCGATTGTTTACAAATTTCGAGTGTTTTTTCAATATATAGATTCCTTCAATTCCCTAGATCCCTTGAACGCTCTGAATTCCTTGAATTTCATAGATTCCGCGAAGTCTGTGAATTCCTTGCATTTAACGAATTCCTCGAATTTCATGAATTCCTTGAATTCCATGAATACGCGTGCTCAGTTCGCAACCTTGTGCAAAAATGTTGTGGAAAGTACTAAGTTGTTCTAAGGAGTTTCACTTTAAAGATTTAAAGCGGTTAAGAATCTTAGAACGTAATAGTCGTTCTTGCCCCGTCTACCCTTGTTGCTATCAGGACTCATAATCACTTCTGCGCAGTTAGCAAAGCTTCAATTTGATAATTTACTCGTTTGATGCTTTCAAAGGGGCCTTAAGTTTTATTATTCTGACCTAAAACTGGAAAATATTTTGTACCAATATAAAGGAACAACTGAAAGAAGTTTTAGCTCAAAAATATTCTATTAAGTGTATAAAGTTACACGTTGAAGCTGAGGTCATTTTATACCTCTAATTTGTAATGCAAATAAGTTTGTGATTTTTGTTATAAATAAGAGCATGTATTTACTCGGATACTAATCCCCGGATCTATGTCAGAATTTTTTCTGAAATATTTTTAACTTTTATTTTATTTTTCGAAAATCGAAAAATTATACAGTTAATCCAATTTGATAGTGACCTAGAGTAAACCATTCTTGGTTTATTTTAAAAAACACGGTATTTTTCAATATTTTTCAATTTGGTGGCCGTAGCTATACACATATGGTTTGGCATTTTTCTAACAAATCCTTCGCAAATTGGGCTAAACTGTATTCAAATTCCTTTGGATCTTTCAAACTAATCTACAAACTTTAAAATCTTTGAAAATCTCTTTAACTTTCTTAAAATTCTTGACATGTATTGGATGTATTGATTTTTTACGCGGTTAATTTGTTGAAAATATTAAGCACTGTCCGAAAAAGTTTGTTAAACCCGTCGAAAAATGGAAATCAGTGACGACCCATCATGATAGTAATATAAGAAGGTCTTTAACGTTTTTAACAAATAATTGAAATGAAATGCACTTCCCGCATTAAAAATAAAATCCAGGACTATTCCCGTATTTCCTTCAATCACACAGCAGACACCCTTCGGTTATTTATAATGTGAGCAGAGCACATTTTGCAGAACCAGACGACAGTTGGAATATGAGCTAGTTTTACGCACGATAAATGAAACAGACAATAAGGTGACTAAAATTTTAACATTATCTCGTTTCTTGTCCATTCTCAGGTTGTTTACAGTCACACCAAAGTCGCACATCAAAGGCTACGTCATTTCTCTGTTGTATATACTATCATCCTAATAATTCTGGAAGGATAACCTTTCGACAGCCTGCATTTATCACCATCTCTAATCAAACCCGATCCTTTCTTCTCCACAAATTTGTCCAGAGGGATACTTGCATCTTTCAATACACAGAAAAAACTGAAGTTCAATTTTGTTGCATGTAAAATTTTCCACTGTTAAAGTTTAGATACTATTTGGCGAAAGTTTATCCTACGATGGAATAAAATCTGTCATCTGCTACAGCGTCCTTAACAGCAATGGGAAACGGGCAATGTATAGGTTAATTCGAGTCATAAATTGGGACACCAGATTTAAAATGACACAGAAAAAAACAAAAGTTAAAATGTGTTGCAGGTAAGACTTGAAACGGTTAAAAATTAAAAACATTTTAGCCAAAGTTTCACTGACGTTAGGAGAATAATTCCGATCTCGTCAACTGCGTGACGCGGCAGTGAGCAAGTTTCGGTAAAACATGTAGAATCAGTAACATAAAACACGAAAAGAATGTGTACTTACTAATATATTCCCTCCGAAATAAATTAGACTATTGTAGAGGAATTAAAACTTACATAATACCGTTTAGCAAAAAGCGCAAAAAGCAACTGACAGTTGGGAATCCCCGCTTCTCTCCAATTTAAGGAAGTTAAACTACGATAGAGGGCGCTGGCGTCGCAACTCTCGCTACATTTCGAATAAAAATAGATCGATTAGAAGGCGAAAGATTATCCAGGCAAGGTTAAAAACCGAAAATTATCTTGGATTCATGTAAAGTTTATCCGGAAAGTTTAATTTTTGTTGCGGTGAATCTTTCACCTGAAATCGATGTAAACTTTATCATTCGTTTTTTCTGTGTAGAAAGGGGCACTTCATATCTATACATGCCGAACCACAGTTCACGCTATCGTGACTCGTTTTCATGAAGTTCTCATATTCGCCTCTGGCAATACTTTTATAAGTTTTCTCATACCTACTCGGTTCTGGCTCATAAACGATTTTTTGTGAATAGCAAACTCCTTTAATTACAGTGAGAGAAGAACTTTCAAAGAAAGTGCTGTACATAGCTTTAAAGTTGGAAGCACCTAACCTCCTAGATTTGCATTTGTACCAAAGGTTACTATTGGACTGCCATTTTGTTTTTGAACTCTTCTGGCTGAAGCAAATGGTTCTATGATGTTTAAAATAGCAGCGGTTGGATTTTCCTTTTTGTAAAAAGTCTAATAGGGCATCACCTTTAAAAGCAGGCACAGAATCTGGGTACACTTATATTAACAAAATAAATGTTTTTCATTTAATTTGGATAAAATCTTTATTTGAATATAGATAAATAATACTTTCATGCTATTTGATTTGTAATTTTTGAATTACAATAATTTTTGTAATTTAAAATTATAGGAAAATATAATGAAATAAAATTACTGACAACTAATTAATTAGGAACTTTTTTACTTTAAAAAACTGTATATAACTTTTAAAGCTTGCATTTTGACCTGATTGTTCTACTTGAATTCATTTCCTCTACTTTTGATGGAATACATTTTTTGCAATAATTTTTCCGTTAACCACCAGTTTCAAAACCCCAGAAATTAAATTGATTAAGGTTTGACTATGTAATATTCAAAAGATTAATTAGAATATTTTAATGTCCAACCTTATTAAATTTTACAATTTTTTATTCTTATTACACAACGAATCTAAAATTTAAGATTTCAGCTACAATATTGTAAACCTTTAATGCTTAGTAAATCACGAATTATGAAATACGGGAAATATCCCAGTGTATTATTTCTCTCCCGGTTTAAGTTCCTCTCGGCTTTTTCCTGGTCCACTTGGGTGGGTGGCCACCCTAATTTACTATTATACCAAAAATGCAAATTTTTAAGCTCTCAATTTATTAAAAGTGTAATAACTATGCGTTAGAACAAAATAATTGGCGAGATGAATCAACTGTCACAACAACACAGCAATGCAACCTAACCTCAATCACGGCCGATTATATTTTTTCCTTATGGATTGTCCAAATTGCACACGTTCCATGTTGCTAACAATTATGAAACAAATAGCTTTTCTATCCGAAAAGAAAAGTTTAATTGTACGGAACCTTATGATGGGAAGCTGTCCACAATTCTTTATATGATTACCAATTGGGACCAGTAAAATTATTTGGGATATAAGTCATACATTCTCGACTGATTAAAAGATGCTGCAGTTAGTGGTAACTTCTTTATATGAAACATACATACAATCCATTGAACTCATCGATCCAGTCGTTTCTCGATTGAAGGAAGAATGTCAGCATTGCATCTCGTGTTAATAGCTGCACTGTTACAGCCGACATCGGATAAAGAATCCATCCTTATTCAAAATCGATCAAGGTGTTAGAAAAATTCTTTAAAAAGGCATAATTAGATTCCAGAATGAAAAGCATTGTGATAAAATTTATACTTTCTGTGATAGATGGTGTTGAGCTCGAATCAGGAGCAATGTGTATAATGTTTTTTGCATCATGTTCTTCTACGAAAGCTACGTGCTCTTCTCTTCAATTGTCTTCCTCAGACATTATTTTAAGTCCTTGATGAAAGCAGATTTGAACTAGATGCAGATTGTACTAATATGCCCGCCTTTCGGATTGCTTCAGCTAATGTTCTTAACTTTAATCTAATTTGCGTTGCAGACTTAAATTGTTGAAGAATATGTGGTCCAGAAATAAATTCGTCATCATGATCGGCATCGAGATCATTGTCAACATTTTCAACACGATTGGCATAGACATTGGTTCTTTCTTCCTTCTAAATAAATGATTCTTCTGCTTCAATAGACTTTTCAGAGTTTAGGGGATCTTCTACATTCATCGTGGACGAGGATGGATACTCTTCTTCATTTGCAGCATTGCGAGTAGAATTAATTACGTATTGCTTATTCGATTTTGCCACTAGATCCTGCGCAGCTTTATCCTCAACATCAACAATATACATTCTTCTGCTTATTGTTCGATCCAAAAGCAAAGCCTTCTCTCTTTTTGTTGCCTTATATGGTTTTTTTTACAATAAAATGAATGCCAACTAGGGAAATTGCAAGAACAAATATTGAAGAGACTTCTAAGATCCTCCTTAAAGAGTAGAGTTTTTGCTGATGACTTAACCTTAAGAAAAATTTGATATTTTTAGAAATAATCTTAAACTTTTTTTCAAATACCCTTTACAGAAATAGTTAGCAATGGTGCAGAGAACCGATGTTTTTTCAATGCTTCATGAAATGTAATAACGATCTCACTCAACTTAATCATATTCGTGTGACACTTGACTCTGCTGTCCGAAATGATGTTGCACAAAAGAGGATATATTTTCCGATATATTCCTTGAATGTATGAGAATGCGGGTCTAAGTTTCTTCGGATTTCACCTGTCGGGCATAATTAACTTTATTTTGTTTTGGTATTTATAAAATTTAAATTAATAATCATCGAAACTGCTAAAACTGACCACTTGATATACACATAAACATGAAGAAAAAAGACAGCTGCCACAAAAAAAAAGTTGCCTGCACGAGACAAGTGACTAGGCTATCCTTATAGATTCTGAACCGCTGAATCCGAATTTGTCCTACACTTCTCAGTTTTCCCCTAGATACAAAAAGTTGGAAAAAGCATAGGGATTTTCTCGTCATACAGGCCATACAAACAATTGGTTTGCACGAGACAAATCATTAGGTTACTCTTATGGATTTTGAGCTGCTAAATCCAAATCAGGCCTCAGAATTTGTCCTACACGTCTCAGTTTTTCCCTAGATGCAGAAAATAGGGGAAAGCTTAGGGATTTTCTCGTCACACAGGTCATACAAAAAATTTCTCTGCACGAGACAAATGGTTAGGGTACCCTTATGGATTTTAAGCTGCTTAATCAAAGCTAGGATAAATCTGCGGAAATTTAAGGTCTTGCGCATGTTAAACTGACTTATAAAGCAAAACATAAGACAAATTCTATTTCCTTTGCAGTTTTGCGCTCTCAATATATATTTGACCACTGATTTTTTCGAACTTCTACCATTTTCCCCCTAGGTGTGCAAAGTTAGGAAAAGCTGAAAGATTTTCTGGTCACAGAGAGCATACAAGAAATTTGCGTGCACGAAACGAGTGACTAGGCTACCCTTATGGATATTGAGCCAATTAACCCAAATCTGGCCTCAGAACTTCTCGTACACGTCTCAGTTTTCCCCTAGATGCAGAAAATAGGCAAAAAGCTAGGGATATTCTGGACTTTATTTTAATAATACCAGTATACGTGAAAATAGCGAAAGGTTATATTTTAAAGTGCCGCGACTTATAGAGACTTAATTTGTACTCAGAAATTCTCTAGTGTGCCTTCCGTTTCCCCTAGCTCCGGTGATTCTAGGTAAACTGAAGGTCTTTCTCATATTATATAGAATTGTGCGAGAAAAGTAACAAATATGCCATATCCTTTGCAGTTTTGCGTGCTAAATCTAAATATGAACCCAAATTTTTCAGGTTTGTTCCATTTTCTCTCTAGGTGCTAAATGTTGGGAAAAGTCTAGGGAATTTCTGGTTACACAGGCCGATAAAAAAAATGTTGTTGCACGGGACAAGTGACTGATTTTGCACGCAAGACTGTAAAGGATATTAGATTTTTGTTATTTTTTTCCGTGTAAATCTATATAATCTGAGAAGGCCCCTCAATTTCTCCAGAATTGCCCAAGATGCACTTAAGAATATAATATTGATGTGCCTATTTTCGCGTATACTGGCATTATCAAAATAGCAAGTTACCCCTAGGGTATTCTTTATTTTCTGCATCTAGGGAGAAACTAAGACGCGTGAGATTAATTTCGAGGCCAGATTTCGATTTAGCGGCTCAAAATCCATAAGGGTAGCCTATTCACTTGTCTCGTGCAGACAACTTTTCTTTTGTGGGCCTGTGTAATTTAAAAAATATACCACCAATTATTTTTAAAAACTGCTGCCTCCCTTTTTTTCTATTCTTTAGGCTTGCTAATTTTTTTTTTGGTCTATTTTTGTCAGTAAAAGACAATCGGATTTTTTTAATATGTTTTAGAGTCAGCTGAAAATGCAGCAGTATTTTTGAAACAGGGGTTGGTTAAACATGAATAATCATTTACATATTGTTAATAAAAAAACTTTAAAAATAAAATAGTGGAATTTCCAAGTTATACAGGATAAATTTCTAACCAAAAATAAAGAAGTGCAATTTTCAGATGAAAAATACAAACTTTTATTAATTCAGTTCTAACAAACATGATATTTCAACACAAATAATTAATTTTCAACATGAAAATATGAGCTTTTGACGGAACTTTACTAAAAAAAGTCAAGGATCAACAGAAAAAAAATCAGGAATTCTGGCCATTCCATAAAACCTAATCCCTTTAATATTTCTCAGGTCACACATTATATTTACCGTAATACAAAATTCTTAAAAAAGTTTTCAGGTATTTTTAATTTTTGAAACCCGTAGCTTCTGAACTTAATATTTTGCCATCTATTTACGCAATATTGTGAAAATTTACCTTTAATTTTTAATGCTTTCTGGTTGGCCTACCTGTGGTGCTAGCCGATTAACTACCTGATGAATAGACAGGATGTTTAGAAAATGTTCAAACTTCCGATAATTTGTAAAGTTTTCTGACTTTTTTTTAGTAAGGTGACTTTTAATTTTTGTGCCTATATTCGCTTTTCTACTGAATTGTTGAATCTTTGACGAAACTAGAAAAATTAAATCACAATCAGTTGCAATCCATATAAAAAGGATGCATTTTTAACGCAGACGATTATTTTTTGACCAAAAAAGACGAGTTTTTAACAAAACAAATTAATCTTCAACGTCGTTTTTCGTTGAAAACACATATTCTGTAACTGACGGTCGTAAATTAAAAATTAAATAATTGCCTGTAATTTCATTAAAAATTCTTGTGCCTCAGGGAAACTGATTTTTTGCTTTGGTTAACTTTTTAAATATTAAAAAAAATTCATTTGAAATTTATTTTGTGTTAGATGATATAAAAAAAATTCAAGCATTCCAAAATGATTTAATTTCAATTTTCTCTTATTTATTGAGCAAAGATGTTTTTACGTTCATCAAATTAACCCAGGCAGGTGCATTCTGCTTTGCAATAGGCCTTAGTTCCCCCGCATAAATGAGGTAGTTTTCTGGTAGTCGTACATAAACGGTTGTCCTTACAGGCCATTTTATTTCTTCAGGACTTTCCTCAAGAACTGCTTCGTAAAGTACAGCTTCGTCTACTTTTAAAAAACACTTGTATCCTTGAACATTAGGATCATCTTTTTTATGAACATGAATTCTTAGATCCGCTTTTAAGAAAAGCCTATTCATACCAGGTTTGTAGAGGAAAACAGGCTCAGATGAATTCACTCTCGGATAGTTCATTTTTATTTTCATCCAGCTAGGAATACCATTCCTGATGTATGACCAGCCTAGAGTTCCTGAAACTACATCATCACCTGGCTTTTGAAGAAAAATGATGCTGCCATCAAGGACATAAATCTCCTCGCGCTTAAAAAATTGTCTCCGATCTCCTAAATGGCTTCCTGTTGCCTCCGTGACATCTATTTTTGTAAGAAAAAGTAGAGATTTATCAATGGCATGTACAGTGGGATAATATCGGTTGGTAAGGTAACATTGACATAGGAAGCACGGAATTACACAAGTCATCCTATTTAAGGATTAACGAAGAATTCGCGCCTTAAATGTAATAATTGAAAACACCTCATAACCAGTTTTTAAACAAAGCAATTGCACCAACACCCAACACTTAAAAAGAAATAAAAAATATTCTTTATTTCCAGCATTAGGTGATGCAGAAATCTGCTTTACAGAGGACATAGCAAGGTTTGGTGGCTTTGGGTACGAAGTACTAGTACACGTCTCCTGACGGCGCCACACTTCCCCTGAATATAAACAAGTCTGCCACGAAACATTAGACGCCGGCATTCATGAAGCGTTTGTATATGTCTCATCATCGACTATAGATTTGCCTGTATTGGGGAAAAATGTGGCGCCAACAGTGAATGGTTACTGGTACTTCGCATACAAAGCTACCAGAACTTTTTAACAAGATAATGCATGAAGGCTTGGAGGGGCTAATATCAAATGCCGTGTTGCCTGTATCCATGAAAAGATTAGATTTAAAATTGAAAAAATTTTTGTTTGACTTGGAAAATCAGCCATTCGGTTAAAACTTTTTTTTTTGTAGTTTAAATGATCGTTTTTGGTTCAAAATTTAACTATTTTTTACTTCGGATATCTGATTGTACCTTTCTCTGTGTAGATAAAAGTTTAGGCTGAAAGATGAACACTTATGTAAAAATTCGTATTTCTGGTTGAACTACACTTTTTTTATTTAAAATAAAATCGTTTTTAGTTTAGATATATTAATTATTATATTGTCCATTGAAAATGAATAATTTTTGTTGGAAAACTCAACTTCCTACTTTGCTAATAATTATTTATTAATTTGCTTACAAAGGACCCCTCACAAAATATATTTAAAAAACGTCTCGGTAGATTGTTCTAAATTTTTTATATGTTGTAGGTCATGACATCCCCGATAAAACGTTCTTATGACAAAAGGTAAAAAAATGGACAGATTTTATTTCGTGTCGGATAAAAGGTCGCTTTTCGTGCACGCTAAAGTAGACATACCGATATTCGAGGACTGGTTGATGCCACGTCCATGGATCATGTCCAACTCCGTGCCTCATTGTTATTTTGTAGTTTAGGACCCCCTGATTAACAATATACGTGTCTGTAGATCGAGAGAAGAATACTTTTTCGTTGGTGTTGCGTCCAAAGCCGATTTTCTTGCATGATAAAGGAGACATACCTCGACGAATGTTTGGCGCCATGCTCAGGAATCATGCCCGACTCTGTACTTCTCTCATATTTTGTAGCTTAGGACCCTCTGATCGATAATGTACAGGTCTGAAGGTCCAAAGAAGAACACTTTTTGGTTTATGTTGTATCCAAAGCTGTTTTTCGTGTATGCTAAATGAGATATACCGACTTTCAAGGACTGTTTGGCGTCACGCTCAGTGATCATGCTCAACTCGATACCTCATTGATATTTTTTACTTGCGAACCGTCGGATCGAGAATATAAGTGTATAAAGGTAGATAGAAGAATACTTTTTATGTGGTATTGCGTTCAAAGTCCTGAACTACAAAATATGAAAGAAGTTCAGAGTTGGACAGGATTCCTGAGCGTGGCGCTAAACCATCTTAGATTTTCGATATGTCTCCTTTATCAAGCACAAAAAGCGGCTTTTGACGCCACAACAACGCAAAAGTATTCTTCTCTCGACCTTCAGACACTTATATTATCGATCGGGGGTGTCCTAAACTACAAAATATAAGAGGGGCACAGAACTGGATATGATCTCTCAGCATGGCACCTAACAGTCCTCGAATATCCGTATGTCTCCTTTTTCATGGACAAAAAGCGGCTTTGGACGGTCCCTAAGCGTGGCGCTAAACAATCCTCGAGTTTTGGTATGAATATTCTAGCGTGCATGAAAAGCGACCTTTCAAGTGATACGAAAGAAAAACTGTCAATTTTTTTACTTTTTGGCATTAGAACTTTTTATCAAGAATGTCATGATCTACAACATATCCAAAATTTAGAAAAATCCACCGAGACCTTTTTCAATGAATTTTGTGCGGGGTCCTTTATCTTTTTGGTTACAAATTCACTTATTTAGTTAAAAATGTAACTATTTATTAAAAATTTATGTATTTTATTGAAAAAAAATTTCTTTGTTGGAATGGAAGCTAATAATGTGTCCCTTAAGGGTTTACATTTTTCTTGCACTTTCTTCTTTATTCCTTTACACCCCCCCCCCCACACACACTTACTTGGTGATGGGAGGGGGACCTACAGATTAAGCTGGGTTCCGAACCATCAACATCAACAGCTTTAAATACTTAGAGACAATCTTTTTCTTTAGAGGTACCGGTTCCATGACTCTCCGGATATGAACAACTCCCTTTCTAGGCTCGTGTTCACCGCATGAGCCGCCGAGGCTCTTCCAGAGTGCGCGACGGGAATCGAAACCGCAAGCCGAAGGAGTATTTCCAAAGCCTACGCTTCAGCCCCCACGACCATCGTCCCACCACAATGTCTTTATACATAGAAAGCCCATCTTCTTAGATGAAAATTTAAGTATTTTCTTTAAAATTCTACTTTTAAATATTTCTAGTTTTAAATATCAACTATCACATATATCTTTCGTTAAATTCAACAACTTAGATGACAGCTGAACTAGTTAGCCAAAAATTGAATTTTTAGTTTAAAGCTTTAGAATCTGGATTTTTTAAATCAGAAATAACCAGTAATAAAAACATTACGTTTTTTCATTCCAAACTGAATGTCTCACGGTTTTACTTAGTTTTCGAATCAATTAAGGATTCTTATTATTACTTTGTCTACAAAAGGAAATTGTTTCTTTATAAAAATTTGTAATAACGTAAATTAATGTTCAATAAAAAAACTGATTCAAAAACAAAAAATTTAATTCGTACCTAAAGCAAGGAATTTTCAATTTTAAATGTAAATTTGCAAGAAAAAACGGAATAAAAAAATCTAATTAAAAAGTTTATATTCAACTGAAAGAAACGTATTTTCAAAGATTTTAAATTAATGTTTACTAATAAAGCGCGACATTGACAAGATAGAAATAATTATTGCGCTATTATTATAGTTTATTTCTAAAAAGTGGGGGAACAATGTGTATAGCAACTTTTGTAAAACTTGAAGTTACTTCTTCAGGTAATGTTACAGCAACGAGTTAAATTGTTTTATATTTAACGTGATCATAAATAGTTACTCATAGAAAGTTACAGACTCAAAACAGATTGTTCGGCTCGTCGGCTTGCTTGGCTCGTAGAAGCTCGGCTCGAAAAAGCTTGGCTCCTAGAAGGTTGGTTACGCTGTTGCGAGCGCAGGCGCGGTGCACGACGTGAGTCACCCTTCGAACTTAATTCTGTAAAAGCAAAAAGAAATTTCTACATTTTTCATTTTCTATACTGACACTAGGAAATAGATGATACATTGATGAAATTTCGCGTCAAATGGCCCCTAGTTGATATATTAAGAATATGGGTTGTATTCACGTGAGCGTGTGATTATATATTATTGACGACAGACTATGTTCAGTGATCCCAACCTTGGCATTTAGGGGTACTGCGCTTGCGCAAGAACGCTTAAGAGGAACACGACGCGACAACACGTCACCATGGCAATAATAAACCGCGCCGTCTACCAAAGTTGAGGTCACGGTCTATCTTTCCCTAAATATAAAAGTCCGTACATATGATAGTATAGCGATACAGTGGCGCTGTCCACACAGTAGTTGTTGGAACTGCTAGGCCAACTACGTATTTCGAGTGACTTAGAATTTCAGCGGTACATTTTTAACATAGCCTATGTTAAAAAAGTAGCTTTTGCGACTCCGGAGAAAACTTCATGTTTCTACGGTGATATTAATATTTTCAGGATATGTCGTAGTCAATGTGTCCAAATCGTGAAAGTCCATGGAATTTTTTTATGGTTCCGTAGCCCGGAAAAAAGGCTTGATAGTTTGGGCCGGGTGTCCGTTCGTCTGTCTATCAATTGTACTTCTCTTCAAGGATGGGAAGTGAGGAGAGGAAAATGTGGATGGATTAGGGGAAGGAAAGTATGGAATGGGCTGGTTTAAACGACTCACCTAAACTTCTATTAAGAAAAATAGTTTGTAAAAAGAATTTCAAATATTTTTTTAAAACAAATTTTGTTTAGAACATTTTTTTTCTGCAAAGTTTTTTTGGATGGTCTTCTAAATTAATTTTGCATTTCAAATTTCTCTTGCAAGAAAGATAATTCGCTTAAACTCTTAGTTTTATATTTGCATACTCTCTTGAGTTATCTTTAATTTAAAAACAGTTTAGAATAATTAAAAAATTTTTGTGTTTTGAAATTCGAATGGCAAGAAATTTCCTTAAGACAATTTTCTTTACAAGACGTATAGATAACTAGAAAATTTTAATAAAATGCCTCGCTTTTACAACAATGTTCACTTTACTTATGCAATAAAAAAGCTATAATATTGTAAATTTCGCAAATATTCGTAACATTCACCATCATACTGTATTTAAAAGTGTTTGCTTCAAAGTAAAAAATTAATTATTTACACACTTGATTCAGTTTATCTTAATTTACTCTATCATTATGTTAAAAGCGCATCTTATCTTTCAGACAATAATTTTCTTCCGGGTACAATATGAAGGTATTAGGGTGGTCAAACTGAACAGTTATTCGCTAGCAATTATTGTCAAAAATTCCTTAAAAGTCGACTAAACTTCAATTTTTTCTAATTTGGAGGAGAAAAAAATGGAAATTCTTCTTATGTGTTTTTACATGTGTCCGAAAAAATACAAATCAGTTATATAGGAAACATTGGAAACATAGGTTTTTTGTGTGTACAGAACATAGGAAAATAAACATAAAAACATGAAGTTATCTACAAATATTATTCATTTGGCAACAAAATGTATTTTAAAAACACTTACCAACAAAGTCCAGATAAAATAAAAATTCAAGAATTAGAAGGCAGCAGGCGATTTTCATTTTTCACTTAATTCACAATAGATATTATGAACGTCGACTGAAAAATTTGGAATTTGTTGACTGATATATATAATAACCGTCATCAGATTACTAGGAGCCTATTTTGGCAACGTGGCATTTTTTGTCTCGGCAGCAGTGGTTCTAAGACCGTGCATTTTTAAACTGCGCAGGCGTCGCGCAATGGCGAAGAATCTTTTCTCGTCGTAACTGCTTCGTAACACGATGCATTTGCAGTCGAAAAAGTCGCTATCTTTCATCAACACCAGCCTCATATATCGCCCCCACTTTCTTGTTCACTTACCATTTGGATGGCAAATGGTTCTGACACTAATCCAGCAGGCGGCGCTCTGATCAGGTATTCTGATTTTTGTATTAATATACAGCGCAGGGATTAAAACAAATTTTAATGATTAGTCTGCGACAAATTCACAAAAAAAGCATTATATATTTTCATGGCTTTTTCTTTTTCACAATTATGACGCATAGTTACTTTTATTTTTTAATAATTTTTGGGTCTTTATTTGTAAACTGCATTAAGTCCATGTAGCGAGTTGGTCACGTAACCAGATTTCTATCTTACCGACACCTATTTTATTTCCCAACTTTTTTCACAAGAAGCGCCACATTGAGTTGAATATTTGGAATACTAAGTAAGAACCACTAAGAATGGTGGATATGCTACTAAATTTTTATAGATATAAAAAAGTTTTTGGTAAATTAATTTTTTTTTGCTTTTTTCATCATTATTAAATTCTAGGACCACTTTAGGACCAGCTTTTTCTAGTGCTTCCGATTTATTATCCCAAATTTTCAACTCGATGTTGCGCTCGGTCTGAAAATAAGTTAGGAAATAAAAAAAAGTAGTGGTAATGTAGGAATCTGGACACGATACCCCCTTGGAACATGGCCTTAAGGTTTTATTTATTTTTGCTTTTTCTTAATGAAATTCCATGCAAAAGTCAGACTAACTGATAGGGCTGCCACCTGTCGGACTAGTTCTTTGGAATTCTCCTCTCCGGATCATAAGGGTGGCGTCCCATAATTGCAGGATTGCGTTGCGTTTTGCGTAATGCGTCAAATCACTAGACATTTCAGCCAATCGCAGTGTTTCTCTGAATAACTCGGAGAATATTATTGGCTGAAATGCCTAGTGAATTAACGCATTACACAAAACGTAACGCAATTCTGCAATCATGGGACGCCACTCTAAGAGACATACCCGGTCGATGGTGGAGGCTATACAGCCCCACTACCTCCGTGGCAAAAATTGATACGCTTGATTGCCAATCAGAAAGAATTATATTTATTACCGTCTTCAATAATTGGTAGTCGAGTGTATCAGTATCTGTGAAGGTCGCGAAAATTGCCACTCGGTCCAGTTGTAAATAGGTTCTACGTGTTTAAGTATCACTTATAGAAATTTATGTTTCATAGTTAAACACCGAGGCATGAAAGAATCGCGTGACAGTCAAGAACTAAAGCCGAAAAAATAATAATTTATTAGTTTACTGTCAGTAGAGACTTCTGTCATCAGTATGACATCACATTCGTTCAAAGTGTCGTAACTGCGTGTACTTTTAATGTTATATGGTATGATTACCAAGTTAAACACTTTTTAAAATTAATTTTCGCAAAAAACTCTGAAGACAAGAAATTTAACAATAAATTAGGATAAACGAAGATTACCTAAGGTCCTAAGATAGCTAAGAATCCTAGTTACCTAAGAACTAGTCTTCTAGAAAATTTTTAATAAAAAATGAAAGAGCTACATTCTCGGGATTGTAAATTAATTTTGCACGAAAAGAAAATCAAGGAATTTTTACTCCGATATAAAAGAAATTTTTCACAAAATAGTTACATTTTTTCGACTAAATTACTTCGAATGGCCTGGAATACAAGTGGATTAACATACATTATTAACGAATTAATTCGACTCACTTTCAAAGGCGAATTGAATAAATTCTCCGATCGACTTTTTATCGCAAATTTCTAAAACCGAAAAAATTCTCCGCATTTTATACAACAATTCAAAAATTGTCTGCATTTTCTGAAGCATGGGAGGCACAAGTTTCCAAAAAATAAAACCTAAATATACAATTCTTACGCATAGGCTTAGAAATATATATAAAACTTATTGAGGGTTTATATCAAAATTCGACTTTTCATTGCAAGTTTCCAAAAATAAAATTTTTCAGTCTCTTTTGTAGAAGTTAAACATTTTTGCCATTTTGTAAAGCACGAAAATTACACTTATTTAGAAAAATAAAGACTAATATAATATTATTAGCCTTAGACTTGAAAAATTACTTTACAAATTAAAACTTTTTAAAAAAAATAGCATTTTCATCGCAAGTTTCTAAAATCGTAAATTTCCACCTTTTCTTCTAATAATTTAAAATAGGTGAATGTACTAGAATTTTTTATTTAGTTAAAAATTTTTATTAAAAAATAAATGTAAGAATTGAATTTTAATGTCTTATCCACCCCTTCCTTATCATCTTCTTCTTCTGCCACGAAAGCCGTATTAGCTTGCAAGGCCAAATTGACCCTGAATTTGGAAACTTGGGCTGTTTGCTTATCTTTTTTTTTAATGGCTTCTCGTCTTCTTTACTGAACATATCGTCCAGATCTAGGTTAATTGCCTAGAAAATAAATTGTACATACTAAAATGACTCTGCAAGAATCCATAAAAAACTTTCGGATAGCCTACAGTCTCCTTTTCCAGTTCCGTCACAACGTAAATGTTCAAATTCTCCGGAGAGAGCTCTGGAATCCGCTTGTGAACAAAGCCCAAGAAGGCAGGTCTAAAGTCTAAAGGTTAGGAGCAGGATAGGTTCTCCTCATACAACCCATCATCACCCTCAGAGCCTCATTGCACACATAATCGACCATCCACACTAGGGACCTACTGGCGCCGATAAATAGGGGGTGCCCACTAGAAGTGAGCCCTGATCACGTTGCAATAAACCATCATCAGCAACATTAGATTCGCACCCTGACTAACACTAGCCAATGCTTTAATTTCCTTAATCAAAATTTCATCGATATGGGCCCTCTAAGTGAGTCTTCAATCTAGAAAAATGCCTAGCCACTTGAGAATTATTATCTTTTTGAGGAATAGCGTAAGGCAGGAAGATATTAGATATTATGCCGTAATATCTATATATTATGATTAAATATCAAAGTTTTTAATATCTGATTTTTAATATCTATTTTTCTCCGTGTACTGTCCTGAACCAGGTCTTATGGGCCACAAAGTTAATAATGCATCAACAAGGTAGATTTGTATCCCCTGTCACGGATTAGGAATGAATATCATTAGGGTATTTGTCCAAGGTACAGCTAACGCCGAGGTCAAGTGTATCATGCTAAACGGGCAAAGGTGAAATCATGAGTACGAGGGGATAATTGATTAATTATCCGGTACGTGATACCATCCAGACCGGACGCAGTGATCATTAATGTCATCAACTGGGAGTCTAGGAGGTGGTCGGGGGATTAAATCTGCCGGGAATAACTTCTCTTTGAGTTTGTCTATTTCAGGTTCAGTGGGATCATTGCTAATATTGTTGTTCGTCCCTAAGTTCTTCTTTGACAGAAGACGAAACTTGTCCCATATCCTGGCTGAGCCCTGAGATGTGCTCCGGTATTGACAGAACTGTATGTTGGTCCCTTTACTCCCTTCAGTATCTATTTGGGTTTAACATTTTTTCGCGAGTACTAAAGAAAGTTGTGATCCATTTGGTCAGTCAACAATGTCTTGAGAGCCCTGGCCCTATAGCCCATAAATGGAAACACTTATGTAATATATTTTTTTCTATCTAACATAGAGCACACATGCTCAGAAAATTTTTAAACAAGTTATAAAGATAATATCATTAAATATCAAAATCAGAAACTAAAAAATTCGCTGCATTTTCGATTTTGATTCCTAGATTTTGCCATACGTTCTCAGATTAACCACTTTAACTGCCTATTATTTTTGATAAAAGATTTAACCATGATTTTTTAAAACTAAAAATAACAGGTGGCGAAAAGGTTTATTCTATTAAATTTCCTAATATAACATCTGTTTTCTTACTCTGAAACTTCTTTTTGATACCAGAAATGATTGAAATTTAAATAAATAATATGTTCTGCCAATCGGATAATCTTGTGGCACAATTAGCCCTATAGCTTGAGTGCAAGGTTTGTTCTTTTCGGAGCTTCGAGGAATGACTTACAGGGATCATTTCTTTTGTCCAACACATGTGATAGAAATGCGACTTCGGACTACTATGACATCACCAGCCGTGGAATAGATAATTTCCTCGTCTCTCGACGACCTCTTTAGCCAACTTTGAACTTTGATGCTTTAAATTCGGATTTACAATCAGCAACTTGAAAAACATCCGTGTAGCGTATAGTGTTAGTAGCGTTTATTAGGTGCCAGTTTTGCTGTAATTAATTTGCATCGATTATAATTGGTATTTGGACTATATACATATAATTAAAAATTTGTCATAAGGACAACTGCAGGAATTTTCCGGGAGCATGTGTGATAATATTACTTGATAAACCAGATATGCCTAGTTAGGCGAAATTCCTGGTAGGAAAATACGTTCTGCCCCATAGCTATTTCTTTTGGAGAGCGTGAGTAATGGTAGAGTGGTGCGTGAATCTCGCCTTTATTACGTCACGTTGCACCGTAAATTTTATTCGTAATCAGTATCTCGTAATCAATATCTCCGGTATATGTCACCAAAAATTAAAATTCTTTTCACAATTTACGTCACTTTCGGGAAATCCTGAAATTGTAACTTCAAAACTTACACTTGATTTTCTCAAATATAATTGTATCTTAGATTAGCTGTGGAATTTTTTAAAGGTTTTCTACTTTCAAAAAAGATCTTTTCTAAATATATATTCACGAATGTAAAAAATGTGTACTAAAAAAAACATTAGAAGACAAGGTTTTTAAACATTAAAAATAAATTATTACAACTGTAGTCTTATAACATCAATATTTTCTTAAGATGCCCGATACATTTTTGGTACCCTTAATAGTAATGTTAATTTAATATCTTACAACTGAATTTGACGTTATTTTGCAAAAACTCATATTAAAAATTAACTGTAAAAGTCAAATTTAAAGTGTTGGCATCTTACGAAATGGACTAAAAGTTAAACATTTTTTGAAATTGAATTATTGGCTTAGCTGAAGAGAATCGTATCTCTCAACTACTATATTGAAATTCCAATCTAATTTACGATTAGAGCCTACTGGAACTTCTTCTATTTCTTTCGGAGTTAGGCGTAAAATCTCTCCGCTTCCTATGTTAATTTTAGCACGCAACCAACTTTTCTTGTTATAATATATTCCCCTAAAAATACCACTAGTCTCCAAAATTGCAAAAACGTCACTATTAGATGTTGCTAACACAATTTGTTCTTGGCTTGGTATAGACGCGAAGACCCCGTTTGATACTCGCGTTCGAATTGGCGAATAGGAATGAAAAGTGTATCTTCGAAACTCAAATCGCCGGTTCGGATTGATATGTGGAATAAGACGAATAAGGCCAAGTTGCCTAAGCCCATATCCAAATACCTTAATATCATGAAACTTACTGAGCGAAGGGCTGGAAGCGGGAGACGAGGACATAGAAAGTAGAGGAGACTCCAAAATCCTGCCAAGAGAAGGTCTGGTCGGAGGAGGCCTGGATCTAGCATGTAGAGGCGGCTGCGAGTTGGCAGGAGACTGAGGTATGCGACGAGAAAAAGAAGACTGGCATTTACCCGGACGTGGAGTATCAGGCCAGTTCCTATCAGGGTTACGGTCAGCCTCTGAACTTAATTCTGCAAGAAGAAATAGAGTATTTATTTATTTAAAGGGCCATAATTATAAGTTTTATCGAATAAAATCGGAGGTTACCCCTCTCGACCCCCTTAGGAAGAATGAAGATGAGTCAGCTCGAGTTTAAGTTTGCCCAATTTCGCACGTACTGACCTGTCGGTTCATACGCGCTCCCAAATACCAGCTACGACCGCGTGCCAGCGATTTTCCAATCTCGGATAGGTCCACGACATTTATTAGACCTACTCACATCTGGAAGCTTCTTCGAGAGGATGCCCGCAAAACGATCTGCGACGAGTTTTGGCCAGCAAGTCTTATGAACGGTAGGCGTACCAACAAAGCTTACTCATCACATTTTACATGGGTATTTATACTGACTTCACCTGCATTAAATCCTGAAGTCTTCCTTGACCATAGTCACTCCACTATATCTGGCGCCCAATCCATCATTGGTTTGTTGGTAATTGATAAAAGTATTGAAATTTCTTGTATAAACCATTTGAATGAAAAATGCTGATTATTGTTATATTTATTGTATTATGGATACTAATATAATGTGATTAAAGTGCGTAGTTAGGTAGAATAATCGTAAAAGATAAACGATTAATGAAAATAAATATAAAATAAGTAAAATCAAATAAATTTACAAAAATTCGAATTAAATTTAAATGGTAAAATCGATAATTCAACATAAAAGGGAAAGTGAAAACAATGTCAAGTCTGTGGTCACAGAAAATTTGTTTAAGTTGGCGAAAGAAGTTAAAATTAGACGAGCACTGGAAACAGTGAAAGCCACCGAAATGTCAAATATATTCGAAATTAATTATTAACGTACGAAAGAGAGGCGCGTAGAGTGACAAAGTGAATAGCGAAAAGAAAATTGTCGTGGCTCTTGATATTTTTGTAAGTTAGGAGTAGAGTGCGACACCGCGACACCGTGACCGTCAGTCGCACCAACCTCGAGTCATATCTCGCAAACCGCTGCAGTGTCCCCAATCTTGGGAACTTTTTAAACTACGCTTACGTCGCGCTTATTAGGCGCCGATAACGTGATTGGTCACTGTTTGCGCGCTGAGTTTGAATTACATAAATATTCAGATTTAATATTTATGATTAATAATTATTGGAAAACGCGTCGAAAGTAATTCCTTAATTCTAAATGAGAATTTTTAAGTAACCATTCAAAAAACAATGCGATTTCCATGCAAAACACATGATTATTTCCAACTTCAGAAAAAAAAGACTTTTTCTTCAATTTTTCTTAAGTTTAGTACTCTAAATGTTTAAAAATGTTAAAAAAAGGTAATAAAAAGTTTAATTAATAATAATAATTAAGAATAATTAATTATTCACAGTACACATAACAGAATACACGCTCTAGAATTATATTTTATTCTTCTTCAATTAAATTACTTTACATTTAAACTCACTTTCTTGTAATCCAGGTCTTCTTCAAGTTATTAAAAAATGTATGATATAACATTTATCAGTGCAGTAATTAATTGTTTTAAATTCATTTTTGGTAATTTTAGTAATTTCATCTTTAATGACATTGTCGGAAATAACCAAAATTTTAATTTTTAGACTCGACAGAGACGAGATTAATCATTGGGAATGATTTATTTCCCTGAACTCAGAATTCATAACCTCTTTTCATTGTAATTGAACTCTTTATATCTAACAATCTAAACTCTTATTTTTGTATTAGGGAAATTCTATATGGGAATTTTTCAATAATTATTTGTTCGAAATATTAAATCTGAATATTTATATAATTTAAACTCAGCGCGCAAACACTGACCAATCGGGTTGTCGGCGCTTGTTCGGCGTGACGCAAGCGCAGTTTAAAAAGTTCCCAAGATTGGGGACACTGAACCGCTGGTCGCTCGTTGTTTTTATTTAAAAAGTTTACATTTGATCATTATTAAATAAATTAGTAATCTCAAAATAATATATATGTTGCTTAGAAACGGGTGAACCGCAGAAATTCTAGGGTCATCACTCGAACTGGTGGGGGAGAACAGACATCGAAACCGATCTACAAATAGAAGATAAATTTGGATTCTCAACTTAACACCAACAGATAATTAATCGCAACTCCAGCGCGCTAGGTGTATTCCCCAAAAACCGTTATGTACCTTAACTAAGTTTCCCAACGCTAGCTATAATTTAACATAAGACTTTAGAAGGGGGGGGGGGGTCGAGTACAGACTCCCTAGGAACTGCCATACGACAGAAACTTCGGTAGGGACGGCCTTTTGTTGTAAATAAATCCCATTGGGTCCTAGGGATTGTAATTGGACCACTCTGATCCGTCACCAGACTGAGAGGTTATTGTAATTTATAAAATTCACCCACTAATGCCTCCGAACTTTTTGTTCATTTTTGGTTCACTAGACACTCTTAGGGCCGGCGGGGCAGACCATCACACGACACCACCCACACACTCAGCTTCAAAAATTCACGACTAGGTATTCGTTTGTGAATATTCATTATCAATGGAAATTAGACGAACAAGTGGCTAAGAGATATCAAGGGAAGGATGAACTAACATCCAATTATCTTATCTGCTTCTAGTGCTTAAATCGAAAGTTCTCAAAGCCCGTGACTTTGCATAAGTAGATGGATCGGGCGTATACTAATTTGCGCTCCGACACAAGGTGGTTAATCACGCGTCATGAATTCTTCGATTATAATGGACTGGCGTTTCTGGCAGCTGACGCAGAGAGAACTCTTAGTAGCATGGAGGATGAGATGCAGCCTACTAAGAAGGAAGATTAATTTTTCCCCTAGTATGCCTACACTACAGCCAAGAAGAGTTTAGGTGGAAATGCCGTTTTCTCCAAAAACTACCGTTCCACATGAACGCGAACAGCAGAACATATATGTGTATGAAAAAAACATAAAGAATAATACAACTTAGAAAACACTGTTATTTGGTATTTTTGTGCTCTTTTTTGCTCTTCGATAATATTTATAACGTTCCTCAAGAACTACCACTAAAAAACTCTGACACATTTATTTACTATCGAAAAAATTACAAAAATTTACAGTTTTTCTAGGTATTTCCCCTCTCAAGTTACGCATTTTGCCCACCTTTCAGGAAGTTTTTTGATGCCGTTATTGAAGAATTCCTTGGGCAACTCGGACAGCCATGTGCGCACGAACTCCTCTACCTTGTCGTCGGTGTTGAATCTTGTACCTCCGATGGCTTCTTTCAGTGGCCCAAACATGTGGTAGTCGCAGGGTAATAAATCTGGACTGTAGCGGGGGTGTTCCGGTACCTCCCACCCCAATTCCGATATTGTATCAAGCGTGAGACGCGCGGTATGAGAGCGCGCGTTATCCTGGAGAAGAATCGCACTTCGTACTGGAATGCTCCTCCGTTTCAAGCGATAAGCGGGTTTCACGTGTGTTTTCAGAAGGTTAGAGTAGTGTGCAGTCAAGTTCAGCCGAAATGTCTCGAAAATTCACCCTACGGTCCTCCAAAATCATTTGTTCCACGTGGCGAATGTTGTCTCGTGTCATGCTGGTTCGCTGCCGACGATCGTGCGGCTCATTCTCGACGGTTTCGCGGCCATTCTTGAATGCTTCGGCTTATTTGAATACGGCAGCCCTACTCAGACACTCACTACCGAACTGATTTCGCAATGACAATACGTTGCGCAACAGCGGTCGGCATTTGACGTTCACTCATGATCGTAGCACGCGCGTGAAACAAGCGCTCCCAACGAAAACTACGCCACACTGTTCGTAAGGGACCCAGCTATCATATACTCAAGCGACCATCTTCAAAACATACATGGGCGCCATCTACAGCGTTTGTCTCGATCATATTTGAACTACCTTCGGAACATGGCAGACTCAACCACTAATCATCTACAACGCAGCTCAGTCAACCAGTCGCTTGGGTAAGATCCCATGGACACTGCTATTGAAGAGCTGTACCACCTCAATATAGAAACTTCAGGAGTTGCGGACAACTATCATCAATTCAACCTAAACCTAGGAGTTGAGGAGAACTCGTATCAAGTACATTTCAGTTCGAGTGTCGTGAATGGCTCTAATCAATTGACCCAAGAGTCAAGAGAATCTGAGATCAGGTAATCGCAGATCGTGACCGATTTGGAGCAAGGTGTTTATAATCCGGGTGCACCGCTCAACCCTAAATTAAATAGGGGTAAGGCCGCATGACCCTATATTAACGTCTTAATTAGCGGAAAACTCTGTCATTCATTCGTGGACATGGGATAAACGAACTCCTTCATGGGAGCGACTGGGCTAAAAATCATTAAAGCGGGTAATAACAAAATCATCCTGAGCAAGAGGGGAGCGGTCATGACGACGAATAAATTATCTGCGGCCAAGTTTCTTAAGCTCGTGATCAAAACCTAGGGAAGTTCTCTGATAAAGCAAAGGAAATACTGCATGTCACGAAAAGTTCATGAGGCGGAATCAACCGAAGCCCGACAAATGATCGATAATGATGTATTGACTTTAGAAAAGTCTGAGATCTTGAAGAAATAGAGCTCAGCTCGATATATTGCGAAGTTGGATTTAAACAAGGCGTATCATCAAATTCCTTGAACTCAGGAGAGTACGCAAAAGACTGCCTTTATAATACCCGATAAGGGTCTCTATCAGTATCTGCGAATGTCATTCGGACTCTGATCAATGCGACTTCTGTGAGCTACAAGTCCAATATCTAGGATTTTTACTTAATCAGACAGGTATCAACGTCAGCGAGGATTAGTTAAGCCCAAATGGCTGGAGGTTGCTCCGATGAGGAAGGCGATTGCAACCAACATGAAAGATACTTTTGAGGATCTAATTATAAGCAGATGGGGAACAACGGAAGCGATTCATTCGGATCGAGGCATGGAACGCGCATATAGGGTATTTGATGATATGAACATGGAATATGACATTCACCGATCTTTCAGTCCAGTATACCACGCCCAGGCGAATCCGGTTGAGAGGACGAATCGAGTTCTTAACACCATGATAGACTCGTTCGTAGAACAGAATCATCGAGAGTGGCATATGCACCTGAAAAAATTCATTTTTACGTATAACATATCCGTGCACCAGGATGTCAAGACTCATTCATTTAAGAGACCTGATTACTACACATCATGATCAGGAGTTTTTGTGATATTTACCACGTTTCTTTGTTATTTAAGTACATGGACTCTGGCAAACAGGAGGATAACGAACTAACGCGGTAGGATGCAGGGGCCTTTCATAAGGAACTGCTTGAGATTCTTGACTCGGATGAGGAAGGTGAACCGGTGGTATAGGGGGAACCGGAGAAAGAAATGGTTTGGGTCGCGGAACCTAATCGTAGACGATCGGCTGATCATGAGGTCGATAAAAGCCCGAGCGGCAAGAGACTTAGGAACCGGCCCTGCTCTTCTTAAGCGTAATTCAATTAAAATAATTTTGGTTACGTTAGGATGTAATGCATGGGAGCTTATTCAAGAAATAGGGGACAATTGTCTCCTTTGTATGAATGAATCACTTCCGATGTTCCCCATCTGCTTATAATTAGATCCTCTAAAGTATCTTTGATGTTGGTTGCATTCGCCTTCCTTAGCGGAGCAACCTCCACCCATTTGCTAAATAAATCCTGGTATACTACCAAATATTCACATCTGGAACACGGAGCATCGCCCCTTTCCTATGCACTACTTCGAAGTAATATTTTAAAAGATCGAGTGCCAATATTACCAATCTGCCATTCGGCTTTCGAACATTTCAGAGCCATCGAAGGCCGCTATGGTCGGCGATGATCGTGAAATGATACACCTCTAGTTAATACCTGAATTTCTTAATCGCACAGAAGAGAGCTATTTATTTATGCTCCGCTTTAGAATAATTACGCTCAGCCTTGGACAGGATTCTATTAGCGTAAGCTATTACCTTTTCTTGACCACCCTGTACTTGAGTGACTGCTACACTCAAGCCGGTATTGCTAGCGTCTGTCTGAATTATGAATGGGAGGCTGAAGTCGAGATACGACAGAATCGGTGATGATATTAAAGCCTATTTAAGCGTCTGGAATGCCTCCTCTTGTTTCTTGCCCCAAATGAATGTCTGATTTTTCTTAGATAGGCGCGTTAAGGGTTCGCGAATTCTGGCATAGTCTTCAATGAATTGCCTATACCAAGATGTTGCGCCTACTAATCCAAGGACTTGTCTCAATCTAGTCGGTCAGGTGTACTTCAATATTTGCCTTAACTGATCCTCATTGAAGTTGATACTTGTCTGATTAAATACAAATCCTAGATATTAAACTTGTAGCTCACAGAAATCGCATTTATCAGGGTCCAAATGAAATTTGCAGTTACTGGTAGAGACCCTTATTTGGTATTATAAAGGCGGTCTTTAGCGTACTCTCCTGAGTCCAAGGAATTTGATGATACGCCTTGTTTAAATCTAGCGTCGCAATATATCGAGCTGAGCTCTATTTGTTCAAGATCTCAGACTTTTCTAAAGTCAATGCCTTATGGGAGAAATTCCCTGGGTGTCGATCACGAGCTTGACAAACTTTGCCACAGGTAATTTATCCAGAGGAGAAGAAAGCACTCGTTTTAAAAATGAATTAGCTCTTCCCGCTCATCATCTAAAAAAGGCTTCTAACAAGAATTTTGGCATGTGAAACATTTTATATTCTTAAAAAGTTCTCTTAGAATACGCGCTAAGCAACCTGGGGTGCGACCCGGCACACCCGGGTCCTCTGCTCACCATTTGGAATCGTTTTCATCATTCACAAGATTTAAATTAAAAAAAGTTCTTTTAGAAGACGTGTTAATCTACCTGGTGTCGATTCGGTTTACCTCGTTCGTCGGCTCATCATTGGTAGTTAATTTGGCAGTTAAAACAATTTAAATTGTACAAAGTTCTCGTAGAATACGTGCTAAAGAATCCGATGCGTGACCCGGGTCATCGGGGTTATTGACTCACCATTTGGAATTTTTTTTGTTATTCACGAAATTAAAAAAGATTTTAAGTACTCGTAGAACTGTAGACTATTGAGAAACCTAAGATTTCCATTTTTAACACAGGATAATTTTAATGTTTGTTTAATGTTCACCCATTAAACCTTTTTCGCGCGGTAGGTCAAGAATTTTATAAAAACACATATCAAAATCAAGAAAGCAATAAATTTAGAAAACAGAATAAGCTGACATTAGAAAGAAATTCTTATGGCCCACAAGGAATCGAGATTATCGGAACCAATATCAAAATAACCGTCCTAATACGGAATGGAATGGTAGAGGTCGAAGTAGAGGAAATGGGTATCCATTTAATTTATGGAATCAATGGCCAAACCTTTTATTATCTTACGATACACATATCAATATTATGGTTACTCACATTTAGCGATAACAGAATTACCTCGGAAAACACCAAAAGCGACAGAAAAAGAAAATGAGAGTGCTAATTTCGAAAATCAAAT
>NC_046657.1:59137459-59156328 GCF_010883055.1 Belonocnema kinseyi
CATGGGAAGCGAGAGACGGAGATCACTATGAGTCCCGTTGAGGCAAATAGCTCTAAACTAAGGAGTAAGAATCAGAGAACCGAAAACGCTACAGTCGCTGCAACCTCGGCCCTGAAGAAGGAGAAAGGAAAGAAAAGCCAGATGTCAAAACTACCAGAAAACACCAAAAGGGATGTGTCTTAACTATAAGCTCGTTATGAGGGAAACAAGTTAGGAAAGAAAGATGTGGAAAAAATAGTAATCGAATCATCTACATTTTATAACCAGAAAATGAAAAATTGGGAAAAGAATAAAAGGAAATATCAAACGGTAAGCGAAATGATAGAAGCAAAGAACAGAAGGAATTAGAATAAATTTTAAAACAGACTTATATTATTAAAGAATATGAAAGAAACCTGAAAGAAACAAAAAATTAAATATCCACGTCAGAAACTTGCGAAGAAACAATTTAATTAACTGAAAGCCAACAGGGAAAGTTAGAATATTATTGAGAAAAAAAATAGCAGACAGGACAGACGAATTAAAACCAACAAATTTGACAGAACATGGGATAGATGTAGAAAATCATAGTCAGATTGAACAGCGATACTATCACGGAAGCGCAAAAATTAGGAAAAAACGCGAAAATAGACAGAAATTTAGAAGAGAGAATTTTGAACAGTCAAGCTCGGATTGATCAAATCCAGTAGTAATGATAAAGAATCCAGAAGGTACCTATTGATTTTGTTTAGATTTTCGAAAAGTTAACAGCATTACTTAAAAAGATTTATATCCTAAAGGTTTACATTATTCTTGCAACTTCTAACAACTAGCAAGAACAACAGCTTTAAGCACTTAGAGAACCCTTTTCTCCAGAGGTACCGCTCCCACGACTCTCCGAAGACGAACAGCTTCCTTGATAAGCTAGCGTAAACCGCATGGACCGGCAAGGCTCTTCCAGAGTGCGAGGCGGGAATTGATCCCGCAAGCCGACGAAGTGAGTCCAAAGCGTTTACAGTCACTGGTAAAGGGTCTGCAGGTCGACGATGAAAAGATTAAGTCGATATTAAATTTTCCACGACCAAAAACACTGAAACAACTGCAAAGAATAATAAGTACGGCTTTGTAATATAGGCGTTTAATGTCGCAATTTGCAGAGGTGGCTGAACTTCTAAATAGGATGTCAAAAAAGGATAAAGCATGGGAATGTTCAGCATAACAGGAACAAGCAATGCAAACACTCAAAGATTTATTGACAACATGTCCTAGTTTAGCATGTCCAACCTTTAAACGTCCATTCCAAGTAGAAACTGACGCGAGTGATACATGATTAAGGCATGCAGTAACTCAACATATAGACTGGAATAGTTATGTAATACCTTACGCGAGCAGAGGGTTGAATCAAGTGTACTGATCTGTCAGGTAATACGCGCTCCCCAATACCAGTTGCGACCGGGTGTCAGCGATTTCCCAATCTCGGAGAGGTCAAGGACATTTACTAGAACTACTAACATAAATGTCAGAAGACATAGATGTCAGTAGACATAGTTGTCAGTATGTCTGGTAAATGTCTTCCAGATCTGAAAGCTGCTTTTTTAGGGTGCCCAGAAAACGAATATCGACGGGTTTTGGCCCGTTTGATTTCACCTGCTTTCAGCTTCATTAAATACTTAATCTGTAATTCCTCGTTTGGTCCAATGTGTATTGAGTTCTTCACTTTTTGGATAATACTAAAAATTATTCGATCTTCCTTAATCTGTGAAAATCTTGCGCTTTTAAGTTCTTCAGGTTCCTTTACTCTTGAGCCTGAGAAAAACCTCTACAATCTTCATTCAACTGTCTCCTAAAGATATGTAGCTCCAAGTTGATCACAAAATCATTTGTTACAACCAGGTTAATAATTTAGGAAATTTCATGATCTCCCAGAGTCTAAATGCAACTTTTATAACGCAAAAATTCTGGGTTTATTCGGAATGAATTTAGGTTAATTTCGTACTCATCTTGGACAAACACAGATCCAGGTTCGATTAAATAGTAACTGTGGTTGAATGCGAGTTGAATTGGATAAATTCCTATTCACAAAAAGCCGAAAAATGTTTAAAAAATAACATTATATTTTAGTATTTACCAATACAATTGAGAATAAACGTGAAGAATAAGACCAGAATACGCACGGGCATCATCTTTCCTAATCACAAGACAAACTTTAGTTGACACAGTAACTGATCAATAACATGTTCCTTTGTCAGAGTAAGCTATTTCTTAAGTTTGTACTTCAGAGATTATCTTTAGAGATTATTATCGTTTCTTATTGTATATAAATTTCATCATTCAGGCCAAAAATACCTTTGAAACTCATTTACTTACTGATAAAGACTGATATTACAGTTAGTAGTTGACGTAATAAAATGCCACGCTACATCAGAAAAAAAATCAAAAATCAATTTTAAAGCAAAACTAGTCATTTTCTATAAAAAAGACAAATATTCAACAAAATAGTTTAATGTTTAACCAAATTGTTAGATTTTCAACTGAAGAAAAGAATTTTTAACTAAAATCATGAATCTTTAGACAATTATGACTTTTTAACAAATCACTCAAAAGCAGTTAAATTAATAAATAATCAACAAAACATACGAAATTTAAACCAATAATGTTTCATTTTCAAACCGAAAAGTAAATGTTGAAAAATTTGCAAGTTTTTACTTGGAAATTTCCTATGCTTTTAAATTTGAATATTAAAGAGTTTAATTTTTTTAGCTTAAAATTAGAAACCTCCAGATGGCTATTAAATTCCAAATTAAAAATAAATTCATTTCAAAACCTTTAAATTACCTTAGATAAAAAGAAGGTATGCAACTGCTTGTCATTATCTATTTGAATTAACATTCTAATGGATTACAAAATAAAACCGTCTGTAAGAAATCTTAAAGAATAGAGATAAATAAATGGCTCAGTATTGCAAAGTAGACCACGAAATCATAACTTTGTAATTGCATATTGATTTTAGTGTACACAAAGATTTCTTAGGATTAAAAAAAATGATTTTTAGAAGTCTATCAATTATCAAACGAAATTATTATTGATCTTATTATTTAAATGGCCGCAAATGCATTTCAGATAAGTAATCTGTCACACCCTAAGTCCCTGTTTAAATCCGGAATTTTAATTCGTTTCGAAAATTTCCCTATTCAAATACCCAATTTTTATTCTTGTCGAAAATTCTGCATTCAAAATAAATGTTAGAATTAAATTTTTTGTAAAATTCGGTTCTAATTCATAATTTAAATTTTAAATAATAATTTCGTTTGGAAAATTCATCTTTTCATTGAGAATTATTATTCTCCTAGATAAATTCCAGCTCTAACTCAGAATTTGTTAAAAATTGAAAATTTCTTGTTGAAATCCGGAATTTAAATATTTTTTAGGAATTTTCTGTTTCAACTAAAAATTAGAATTTTTTGTAAAATTCGCTAGTCTAATTCATAATACTAGTTTTTTTTCAGAAAGTACTCTTTACGAATTATAATTACTATTCATTTTATTAAAAAATTCTCTGTTTCAGGTTGGAATCTATTTTAATTTTCACATTCCGTTGTTAAAAAAAAATATAATTCTTTTGGATAAATACCAGTTTCAACTCAGAAGTGGTTGAAATATGAAAATTTCTGGCTTTAGCTCAGAATTAGAATTTTTTGAAAAATTTCCTGTTTAAATTCAGAATTTCGTTTTTTTTTTAGAAAATGTTCAGTATGAGCTCGGAATTTGTTAAAATTAAAAAATGCTCGGTTTCAAGTCAAACTTATTATTATTCGGGATAAATTCCAGTTCCAACTATAAATTTGTAAAAGATTGAACATTCCCTGTTCAAATTAAAAGTTAAATTATTTTAATTTTTAATAGTTTAAAAATCCTGAAAATGCTTTGGAATTTTATTTCACGAATATTAGAATATTTCAAATCATTTTTCAAAATTTAGATATAGATCAATATAATTGTAAATTCAAAGTTTATTTCTTATTTGTTTAGTTTTGAATATTAAATTTATAATGACTGATTTTAAACGAACAGTCGGATATTTCTAAATATTAGAACATTCAAATAAATAACACAAGAATTCTAGATCATTCTGAAAATTCGATAAACCCTCCCTCACATTACTCCCTTTCCCGTCGAATGAGTCACGCCTATGTCGAAAGGGGAATGGCTTAATGGTAGATTAATAATAATAAAAAGTAGGTGTTCTTTTTCCTGATTCAAAAATTAAAAATTTCATTGTGTAAAAATGAAATATTTTATACTGGAATTATATTTCAAATTTAATAAAAGCCTTTAATTATAAATATGCTATTTTGAAGTTCTTTTATAATTAAAAATAGTTTATAAACTTTCAATAGGGCGTTTACATTTCTTTAGGACTTTCCAATTGAGGCGGTTAAATTTTTAACGTCTGAAAGGTAACATTTTTAAAAATATTTTCGATTTACACATTCTAAACTGAAGGTTATGATAAATTAAAAAGATTAAAATGTAACTAATTATATTTAAAAAGTGGTAGAAATCAAGGGTGAATGCATTTTTTTCTCTAAAAATTTGTAAAATTTTCGTTTAAAAAATAAATTCAAGGCCATTTTCTGGTTTTTCCTGGCCTTATAAAATTCCAGGGCAATTTCCGGTTTTCCTTTCCAGTAGACATCTCGTGAAAAGTTTCAACTTTTTTAAGCTGTTAATTGGAGGACCTCTATGACGTCAAAGTGGTGGTTCATTCTGCCAATGATAGCTTAGATATCAATTTTCATCATGCGCAGTTAAAATAGAAGTTTTTCACTTTTTAAAATAAATTTTGTTATGGAAATATTCTTCAATTGAAATTTATTTTGTTTATAATATAATTCGCTTTAAAAAACGCATGCGGCGGAAATTTCAAAGACAGCTAAATAAAATGTAGTGAAACTTTTTACTAGCCCTGCCTCCTATAGCCCTTCCGAGAATTGACGCCGCGACACATGCAGGTGTAACAGGGGCTGCGCGGGATCTGTGGCTCTCACTTGGGCGAGCAGGCAGGCGTGAAGAAACAAAAGCGGAGTAGGCTATAATGAGTTTGGTTAACCCGCGAGTAATGCAATCTGCCTTAGAATACCTAAAAAGTGTCAAATCACATTGAACTTGTGTATGAACTGCGAATTTTGTTAATAAACATTTTATTGTACCTCATGTCCTTTTTCTAAAAATTTAATTTGTACATTTTTAATGTTATTTTTTATGATAAAAGCGAAAATTACGCGTCCTATGAAGAAGTTAATAATGAAAAATGTCCAGATCTTTTTTAGGTAAATAATAACACAGGACCATAAAATGGTTGTTGTAGTCTACTGGGATTCTAATAAGTATACTTGATGTTTTTGGGCTCGCTGAACACGAATTAATTCGCAGAATTGAGCCGGCAAGCCAAGAATTGCCGTAAAATTCCAAAAATGATTAAAACCCTGGAAGTCCTGCATAGATTTCGTGCCTAAGCCTACAAACACCAAACCCACAAGCTCCATATTTACAGACCCACAAACCCCAAACTAAAAAGCTCAAAACCCACAAGCTCCGAATACACAAGCTCCATATCCACAAACCTACAAACCCCAAACCCACAAACCCCAAACCCAGAAACCACAAAACAAAAAGCTCCATATCCACAAACGTATCAAACCCGAACCTACAAACCTCAAATTCACAAGCTCCATTTCCACAAACTCCAAACCCACAAACCTCAAATTTACAAACCCCAAACAAACAAACCCCAAATTATACGAATTGCTCAGTTGGATTGGGGTTTTTGAGTTTTTACGTTTGTGGATATGGAGCTTGTGGGCTTGGGGTTTGTGGGTTTCAGGTATGTGCGTTTGTAGATATGGAGGTTGTGGTTTAGTGGGTTTGGATCTTGTGGGTTTGGGGTTTGTACACTTGTAGATATGGAGCTTGTGGTTTTGTTATTTGTTGGTTTGGGATTTTGCTGGAAGTAGTGGATTTGCAGCTTTTTGGTTTGGGGTTTTTGGGTTTGGGTCTTGTTAGTTTGTGGGTTTGAGGCTTGATAATATAGGGTTTGTAGGTTTGGGATCAAAATTCATGCAGAAATTCCAAGTTAAAATTTTTTTTAAATTTTACTGCAAATCCTAACGTGCTGGCTCGATTCTGCGAATAGATTCGTGTTCAGCCACCCCAAAAACGACAATTAAACCAACTAGAATACCAGTAGATTCCCAAAACCATTTAGTGGTCCAGCGTTATCATCAAATCACTTTTTGTCGTACCCTGTTTCATTTTACTACAAAAATTATTTTTTATTTTCAATGTTATTTTCTTTCGATTAAATCGAAAACTACTCATTGTACGACGAAAAGTTCAATGTTATTTGTTATAATTTAATATAATTTGGAGATCTTTTTTGTTTAAACAATTTTTGTCTATTTTTATACACGTGCATAGTTTGACCACAAAATAGAATTTTTTATTTCTAATAGCAATTTTCATGATTAAAACAAAAAATATGGGGCTTTCAAAAAAAAAATATATCTAGAATATTCTTTCACCGTATTGAGGCGAACAATTTGTAGTGTGTTTGTTAAAGATGGCGTCACAATTTATATGATCTTACATGTTTTGGAGAACACCGGTCTTTACGCTGAATATTTATCTAGTATCTACGATAATGGCCAATCTAAAGTTTCGAAAAACTAATATAAATTACAGACGAGTTGTATACTTTATTACAGAAATTTAGGATTATTGCTAATTATTACTTTGGTTTATGAATTACACCAAAAACTCCAATATTTATACATCTGAAACAACAATTAATATAATTCTTATTACCGAAACATAATTCTTTTATGTTTGAACATTTTCCCAACTCTCCAATGAACTTTTAAATAGATTGATGTTTATGATATAAATTTAATCCTAACCAGAAATAGGATACACTTTTTAAGAATCTACAAATAATCGTGTACGATTGCTTTTTGTTTTCTTCTTTAATACTTTGATAATAAATTGATTATAAGTAACTAGCATGCATACTTTCGGTATACCACTTTTTTATTTAGCTATATGAGCAGATAATTTAGCTTAGAAATATAAAAAACCATAGATTGGAACCCCTAATTTTAAAAGGGTCCAGAGACCGAAATTGTTCATCAAGGGTCTGATCCATGTCCACAAGAATTTAAAAGGATCCAGCCCGTATCCTGAGCAAATTAAATGTATCCACGTTTAACAATTATGCTTATTTAGAGAAATAAAAATTTACACTTTTGAAACGTTAAACTTAGTCGCTTATGCCCTTTTAAAGTTTCTAATTAATGCGCGTATGCCCTTTTGGTTTGCTGAATGTTGTCTTTTATGCGTTTTTTGAAACTATTTAAGAAAAATCTCGCTTTCTATCTCTATCTCCCCTTCTCCTTTTCTTCTTTATTTTCTCTTTTCTTTTAATTAACAACCAATTTGTGAACAAAAATATGATAAAAGACATCTTTAAAGTTGGACACGAAGTTTCAGATTTATTTAACGGTCCAGGTCCAGACCTAGACCATTACGGGGGTCTAGCGAGTGAAAAGAAGCACTTTTTTTTGGAATTTTTTAAAGAGATATGGTTAAAGTACATTCATTGCCATATTTTACACATTACAAAGCATCATTCGAAGAACATTCCGTGAAATTTTTGTTAAAAAATATTTCAAAATAAGCCGGCCACGGATCATTATCGAAGATGCCTTTTCGAAAAAATGATTTGAAGTGTCACCTGTAGCTTGTCGTAGAACTATCAGAGTTAAAAAAGCAAAGAAATTTGGTGGAAACATTAGTTTTTCTTACCCCCTACTTCGTTTTTTTTTTAATTACACATTTTTGGTGGCCATTTTAAGCAAAAATAGCAATTATTCAAGAACATTTCTGCCATTTTGCAGCTGTAAAATCTCTTCGATGTGAAAAAACTACGTACGGGGAGGCCCTTCATATGTAAAAAGTGTGTGCACAATTTCAAAAGAAATCGGTGCAGTTTTTTTTTTTTTTTTTTTCGAGAGAGAAAATGTACAAAAAATTCTGGTGAATATTCGATCCGAATGACTTAAAATTTTGACACAGCATTTTTTAAATGTTTTACTACAAGAAAATGCAAAAAAGTTTTTTTTTAAGTCAGAAGACCCCCTTGAATAACATCGAATTCCGGACCCTGACCGTCCCTTATTTAAACCGATCAGCACGGCCCCGAACTCAATGAGAGACGAGAAAGTGTCTCTGAGAGTCCATCGTACTTTCGTCTGCCAAAACCAAAAGTTTTTGTCTCCCAAAAAGGACATAAGCGCTAAAGTTTGGCACGTGAAAATGCAATGGGCGTAAAAGTTTGGAATTCCAAATGGACAATCGGTGCGAAAGTTTGGAACATCAAACTCAATAATCATGGTTCACTATTTGCTACAGTGATTGTTGAAAGTTTTTGTAATTATTTTGGAACATTTACTTTGCTTATTACAAAATATAATTGACGGCTCCGTACGCACGACATGGAAAGAATGTATACGTAAAAAAGTCACGAACTAGAAGCCGGGTCTCGGATATAAGAAAAATTCATTGTAAATTGATGTATTTTCATAAGTAATTTGCAAGCTTTGAGAAAGAATTGATAAACTCGTAAAAAAGTTCCAAATTTATCCATATATTTTTCATAAAAATAAGGATTTAATGTTTGATTTTTTTATCCCGTATCCGAGACCTAGCTACAAGTTCGTGACCTTTTTGCGGATGAATTTTTACCGTGGAGGCTTTCGTTTCCCTCTCCCGATTTTTACTCATTTTTCCCGCTTCGGGCGATCGAGAAAATGATAAAGAAAATGAGTAAACAGTACAATAAAATTAAATATAACTTTCAATATCATCCCCTAAAGCTCGCAACAAGCATTTGTGACAACACCACCCGCCATGATCAATTTGATTTTTTCGTATTTTTCAACATATGTGTAATTTAATTGTGAAAGTCTAAGTCAAAATGGTTGGGTTTTCTACAATATATAGCTCATAGATATCAGTTTGTATCATGCAAAATGGACTGAAATTTTTACATTGCTTTGCAACTGAATTATTGGCTTGGCCACAGAGAATCGGAGTTTGCAACTACCACACTAAAATACCAATCTAATTTACGATTAGGTCCTACTGGAACTTCCTCAATTTCTTTTGGAGTTAAGACTGCAACATCTCCGCTTCCAATGTTAATTTTTGCCCGCATCCAAGTTTTCCTGTTATGATATATTCCCCTAAAAATACCGTTTGTCTCCAATATTGCAAAAACTTCACCATTAGATGCTGTTAGCACAATTTGTTCCGGGATTGGCATTAACGCAAAGACACTGTTCGAAACGCGCACTCGAATTGGCGAATGGGAATGAAAAGTGTATTTTCGAAACTCGAATCGCCGGTGCGGATTGATATATGGAATGATCCGGATAAGTCCAAGTTGTCCAAGTCCATATCCGAGTACCTGAATATTAGAAAATCTGCTAAAAGAACTGCTAATAGGAGGAGGAGACCTGGACCTAGCACGTAAAGTAGGTTCGGGAGTCCTGTAAGGAGAAGGCCTGGAAGTAGAAGGCTTGGAAGTAGAAGACTTGGATCCTACACGTAAAGACGTTTCGGTCTCGGCTAAGGACTGAGTTATGAGACGAGAAGAAGAAGAAGAACGGCAACCATCCATAAGAGGGGCATCAGGCAAATTGTCATTAGGTTTAAAGCCAGCTTGTGAACTCAATTCTGCAAGAAGAAATAGAAGATCAATTTTTATTAAACAATACCCCTATGTTGGGATAACATGAATGCCTATGGGCAATATTTAGGCGGAATTTACGGGACTGAATTTAGATATCCTCAAAAGAAAGTTTAATCACGAAGATACTTTTTAGCTACTGGAACTCATAGTTTTTGGTAAACGTGCAAAAAATTCGAATCGCGCTTTAATATTTCAATGCGTGAAGTTAAATTAAATTGATGTATAGCCTGTGTTGAAATGTCACTATGATTTAGTTGATACTTCTAATGAAAGTCGCTCATCGATAAAAATCTCGCGTTTTTGAGAACTTTGGGTTCCTTTATGCTTGCGACTTTCAAAAATCTCTACGAGCATATCATTCTCTGATGCATTGCGAGGTGATCAAAAAATCATTAGTGACAACCAGTTTAAACATTTACGAATTATGTTAATCTCTCAGAGTCTACATGTACCATCTGAATACCATCATAGACGCGCTCCGGCTGTAGAGCAGTGTACACAATTTGGCTCCCTAGCCGCATTGCGCAACAGTTGCGCTGAATTTTTGATTAGCAACATAGCGCAAGTTTACTTAAAATGTCGAAAACATACAAATTAATTTTTGTATTCAAATAATAATTAAAAAATCTCTTTCATGTTTTTTATTGAGAAAAGATAATTGTTTGTATATTCTGATTTTAGTATTTTTAAATGTGTATTTTAAATTTGCAATGTATTTAAATTTATATGTAAATTGGAGTGCAGATCTATGGAATCTAAAAAATCTTTAAAAAGGAATCTTTGAAACACGGGAAGAAAGAATTTTGTTTTACAAAGAGTTGATAAAAGCGGTAAGAGAACTGAACTCAATAAACTGTATATTTTACATTTATTTCTACCTTAACATCTTTGTGATTACCTGCACATTACCTTTTTGAGGATCCTAAAATTTGTTTGATTAGACCAAAAGTAGGTTGGATAGTGATCATTTAACTAAGGAATAGAATTGTTTGATCAATGCTTTCAAAGACGAATATAAAATAGAAATGAAAACGTTTTATTTTAATCGATTCGAATGCAGCTACTGGATGTACATTTTCAATCGTAACGGATGTAAAAAATAAACAACATAAATCGGGTTAGCACCACTATATTGAATGTTCTGTAAAAATCAAGGAATTAATTCTATCCAATTTAAAGTAGAGGCTAGGAATTTTGAATGAATGAAAGGTACACTTTTGTACAAAAATTACAAAAAATGCCCAAAATGATAATGAACAAACAACCTAAAGCGAGAATGGGTGTGAATTTACCAATTCTTGAGAATCATGAGAACTTCGAAAGGCTCTGTAGGTGTTTGTTCGATCAACATGCGACTCACTGTTAAGCGGCTATGGTATTATCTTTCATAAACGAGCTGTGTGGGTTCAGATTCAGCGAAAATAAGATCGTTGCTCAGATAGTTAAACAACAAAATGAGATCTACAAAATTTTCTTTCATATCAGAATCATTGACGAAGCAAGTGTATGCACGAGCAAATTGAGAACCTGTCATTAAAGGCTAGTTCACATAAACAAACAGGTTATTCTATTCTTCTAAATAAACGTTTATTTTCAGAAGACCCAACTGCTGATTTAACAAAGATAGTGAATTCTTCGAGTGTAATACGTACAAAAGTTGGATTTTATATTATACTACAAAAATTCTTGTTTTTTTAGAGCGTTCCAAAAATTGATTGTTTTAAAATATAATTAATTAATTATAAGAAAAAGTTCATATACCGTGCAATAAGTAGCTAATCAGAACATCGACGCGGTGCATGCACGGTGCGATTGGAAAGCCAATTTAGAAGCAGAGCGGGAAAGTACAATTTGCGCACGTTCGAATGTAGACGTACACATAAATGCAAGTGATAAGTTATGCTTATATAAAATTTTTTCATGCATTTCTTTACCTTTTTCTTTTATAACGCATCTCTTTTAGATTTCCCTGGAATAAATTCAGATTAATATCGTACATATTTTGGGCAAATACAGATAAAGACTGGAAAAAATAGCAACTGGGATCGACTTCGGGTTAAATTTAAGCAATTATGGGTTGAAAAAAGCCACCTAATGTTTAACAAATAATTATAGGTATATCATATTATTATATTTACCAATATAAATATTAATAACAGTGAATAATAAGACCAGAACACGCACGATCCTCATCTTTTCTAATAACATGAAAAACTGTAGTTAAATATGTAAATAATAAGTATTCTGTCTCGAAATTGTAGTGTATATTGTCTTAAGCTTGTCCTTTAGAGATTATAATAGTACGAGTCTTTATTTATATTTCATTAGTCAGAAAAATCGCTATTAACTAATTAAACCAATAAATATGAATAATTTGTTTCGCTCACATATAAAGGAGGTTGCTTAATTATTACTTCGAAACAGATAACCTGAAATATGAAAAAAAAATTTGATTTGAAAATTATTTTTTTTAAGTCCGAGCAAACGTCCCAGCCAATAGTTTCTGAGAAAGGAACATGCAGGTGTCCAAACCAAGCAATATTGTATGCGCATAGAAAATGATTTTGTACGCATACTTAATCTGAGTATTTTTGAAGCACATGGATGATTATATCTTAAAATACGAATTTGTTAATTGTGCTGGCAATTTCTTTCAGAAAACTCTAACAAATCCAGTTTTCCGATGAAATTGTCGGTGTGATTGGCAAGATGGTGGCATGTGCGACTTGTGGAGAAATGATGACATGGGGAAACTTAGACTCGCTCGCTTGTGGCAAATGTGGTACAATGGCTCATTTCAAGTTCCTTAATATTTCTGTGAAGGATATTGATAAGTTGATCAAAACAGAAGCAGTTGTATGGCTCTGACTGTTTCCTAAAGATCAAACAGCGGAAATCATTTAAAGATTAGCAGATAGAGGCTATTAAAAACCTGCTTTACGGCATTGCAGAGAATGCGTCTCGCATATCTGTAGTCGAGGAAACTACTGCGTCGATTTTCACATATATCTCCAAACTTCAAGCAACTAAGCAAAAATTTAATTCTGAAAATGACATGCTTATTAAACAAGTATCGGCACTGGACATAAAATGCAACAACTTACAGCAAGCGGCGCTAAATTCCAATCGGGAATTACACGGACTAACGTATAGATAGTCTGAAGATCTGCCTTCCACCTTTAGAAAGATTGCTGATGTTCTTGGGGTATTATACACCAAAGATGACATTGTCTCTGGTTTTAGAATCCATCCTGAGGATCCTTCCTTCTTGCAGCTACCACCAATTATAGTGGCCAAATCTACCCACCAGATTATGTGTGCGAACATAACCAAAAACAGCAAAAAGAAGAAGGGTTTATCCACCACATATCTTGTAGGGGAGGTCCATCACCCTATCTACATTAGAAAATCTTTGGTTCCACTTCAGTCGCTTGGTTTGGCATAGCATAAGCTGAAGATTCTCAAGGCTCTGAAAAGCTACGAGAAATTCTCCGCAGGCACTCAGGAAGATATATTTAAAGGTCCAGGTAGCTCGTTTAAATGTTTTAAATGCGTTAAAATGTCATTTCTGAAATTGAAATACAAATACGATCATAAATAACAATCAGAGAGGCTAAAATTGAAACAAGAATTCGATCATAAATAACAAGCAATGAGGCTATATCAATAGAATAGTTGACACTCAAGGGTCCTATATTAAGCTTTCGGATAAAATTTAGAAAAAGATTTTTTTACATTTCATAGTTAACAGCCTAAAATATAATAATTCGTAATCTACGGGTATCGATGATTTCCGAATCTTACTTTTTTTTAAATGTTTAATATTGGAATAAATAGAACGTTTCTCGTAAATGGAATGAGATACGCCAAAAAAGACAAAATTTTTGAATTAAACTAGGTTATAGATTATAATTATAATTATAAATAAGTATAATGAGAAAATTCATCAATTTAAAAAAAAGTGTTAATGATTTGAAGAGAAATTTAAAAAGGGAGAGTCGGTTTAGCGACGGCCAACTACTGTAAATAATTTTTGCCCGCCCGGTACGTGACGAATACTAAATACAAAATATCTCGGAGAATAAATCATTCATATCGATCCTGCAAATAATCTCAAACTGACCAGGCTATTTTGGCTGGGTATACTCTGAGATTTCTATCGGTAGGAAGATCATCCACAGTGATATATGACTATATAAGGATATCTTGAATAATAAAGAAAGAATAGGCGAGCAAATAACGAGCTCAGTTTCTCCTGATTTATCAACTTTTATCCTAAAAAGTAAATCCTCAATACTAGCAATGAAACGTTTAAAAAAGACCGATAAGCTGGATGTTTAGCCATAAACAGCGAACGCCTGTGATTTTAAGTTACAAAAGTTGTAACCAGGCTGTTATAGCAACTGCTCGAATGAGGTGAGATCACTGTTTGTAGCTGATGTGACTGCAAGAGCTGAAAATAAAATTTTAAGAGAGATTCGAATGATGTAAATTGATATGGCACGGAGACCTTTCGTTTCTTTTGCAGTTAAACGGAATTTTCCACCCGCATCGCATGATGAACCACGCCAGGTTGTTACAGATGAATTCTGCGACGTTGTTTAGTCCTTTTAATCCTCCTTGTGATGGTCGTTCTTCTTCCAAGAAAAAAGCATATGCTGTTCTACTGTATTTCAATATCGCAACACTAAACCCTTGTTGAGTCCCTACTCCGAAAACCAAAACTGGTAGCCTTTCAACAGAACTTTTTCCTATCAAATCAAAAAGCAATTTTCTATTCCCATGAACTACAAAATATAAAGCTACTTAAAGGTCTTTACGAACCTGAGATACGATGTTTGAACAAAAGAGTTGTCGACTTCGAGAATTGCTGAATCGGATATGTTGCAGGATTTTTGACGTCTTGAAATTCCACCTCCCAATGAGATTTTCTCTCTTCCTCATCGTCTTAATATTTATACCCTATATCAGTTTTCCTCCTCTGAATATCCTTTTCATTGAGTTATTAAACCACTTAACTAATTTTTCACCCTGATGAATAAACTGGTACTCTATCTCTCAATAAAATACTAGACGAAATGAAACTGAATCAACATTTTCTCAACAAAATAACATTGAACGCCAGAAATAAATAATCAATCATTAGCTTCAATTTAAACATTTTAACTAATTTGTTGGGGTGTTGAATAAAAGGAAAATAACTTGTCACAAGTGTTTGAAATAGCGGGGTGTATTAGTTTCGATTTTCATTTTTTAGAGCGATTACGGTGGTCTACTCCCGCTAATTTCCGTACAGAAAACAATAAAAGAGTTTTTTAATTAAACTGGATAGGAGTTCACGACTGAAGGGCTAGAATTATAAAAATTTAATTTAATTGACATTTCATAGAGGCGCTAGATCAATAATATTTCATGCTATATTAATTCTCGAGAAAGAATAAATTATTGATGCTCGCACGGATTCGCTCGTAATAAAACACACCGGGAATTTGGCCATTTCGTCTTCGAAATGCGGAGTGACTCTAGAAAAGGAAAAGGGGTAACACAATATTCATTGCTTGTCCATTGTGAATGCATAATTTTAGTTGAAGATTCTTCCTTTTACTTAAAAATTGTACTACTTCTATTTTAAAATTATTCTTCCTGGTTAAAAATTTGAATTTGGGGTTAAAGGGGGTGAGAAGTGGGATAGTTTCCTGATTATCCGATCAAGACATCTGGTGGCCTGGCCTCTACTCATTTAGATTCTTGAATGTACACTATCTCAGAGACTTGGTACCTGTGGTACCTTACATGCAGCCCACAATATAAATTTGCATAAATATTTAAGCGAATCTTAAAATATTGCACGAAATTTTGTAATAATTCAATTAATTCTAAGGGATTTTACAGTGTTTGAAATATTTCAGGATAAAGAATTCAAACGGTTTTTATCATATTTTTACTGAATTTTAAACGTTTGATTCATGAGAATTGAGGTATTTGATAAGTTTTAAACATTTGAGTAGATTTGGAATTCAACCTAAATTTTAAATCATTTATCCTGAGTTATTTTAAATTATTTTCAATTTTTAATTAGTCGCTTAAATTCTTTTAAATTAACGGAATCCTACTCAATGTAGTAGGTTAACCATTTTTTTTCAAGTTCAAGGTATTTTAATATATTTTCCAGAATTTTGAGAATAACTCAGATTTCATACAATTTCGCAAGATTTCCTAATATTTTAGTTCATTCTGAAGAATTTATTTCAGAAAAGTGAGGGATTTCGTAGGATTCAGAGCTTTCAACAGATTTTCAAATATTTTTGTTTGCAATTCATTTAGAATTCGCCCTATATTCTTATTAAGCTATCCTAAATTTTTAATAATTCTATTAATTCCTTCCAAATTCATTTGATTCAACTCAAACTAGTGGACCTTGAAAAAGTTTGTATGTAGTTTATCTTGCAATTTTTGAATGTTAGATTATTTTCCGGCATTCATCCTAAATTTTTATTAATTGACTTGAAAGACGTGAATTTTTTTGAGATTCTCTTAAATTTGATCAATTTACTTGAATTGCTCCTAAACGGGCTCAATTCTACTTAATTCAATTGATTTTTTATTAATTTTAAATCAGCTTTATTGAATTGATTCCGAAGTCGTTTAATCTCCTTTTGAATTCTTAGAAACTTCAAAATAATCATTTAAAATCTGTTACATTTTTCTAAACGTATTTCAAAGTTTCTAAATGCAATCAAGTTCCTTTATATTTTTAATATGTTTTCAATTCATTTGAAGTTTTTAAAATTCACCTTGAATTTTTCTAAATTCTATCCAATTCTTCTCGTTAACTTTAAATTCCTCTGAATTCATTCCAATCTTATGAAAATAAATGCAGTTTTTCGCATGTTAGAAAATCCCTTTTTTGCCCTGTTATTAATTAATATTTAATAATTTAGATCTTATTGTTTTTATTATTTTATTAATTATTATACTAACACCGATAATAGGTTTATTAAACCTTTAAAATCTGGAAAATTTCTTAAATTTTTATCATCATCTTGAAATTTCTATTCTCTGAAAGAAAACAGAGGTTTGTAAACATTGAAATTTCACAACGTTATCCAGCACTATTTGCACTAGGTTGATAATTAATGTGAAAAACAATTAATTTATTTGATTGAAAAATTAAAATATTTTTTTGAAAATTCGTTTTTAAAGGTATAAATGGATGTTTTTGTAAATATAACTATTCCGTTTTTAGTTGAAAGTTTATCTTTCTCCTTGAATTCCTTACGATTGTAATATTCCTTCAAACTCGTTTTTGCCTTGAACAGATTTGTGTCTGCGATGTTTCGGATTTCCGACATCCTTAATATTAATTCGCATAGGCAGGGGCCGTAAGTTTCAAGTCCTTCGTCTTGAGGAAAAGAGCTCGGGGTTCTTATTATTGACTGAAGGCCAATTCTGAAGCTCAAAATGCTTCATAAGATTGCTCACGAAGCTCTCTTCCCTATTAGTCAGGATGCTTCGAGGTGCTTCGTGCTGAGAGAGCAAAGAAGTTGTCACCACAAGCGCTATGGTGGTGGTCTTGATATTAGCTGTGGGAACAGCTATGCAGTACTTGCTAAAGTCATCGTGTATTACCAAAATGTGACGATATCCATCCGTGATAGTAGGTAGTTTTTCCGAGGTGAGCGGACACTTTTTAAAAGGTTTCGCTGGGGTGTTGCTTACGAGCCTATATTCGCTAGTTCTAGCTCGCACCAGTTTATGCCATAGGCAGGTTTCTCAGTTACGGATAACTCACTAATTTTATCTTGTCGGGCGTGCCAGCAGTACCTTTCCCCGATGTGACGATAGGTTTTGGTGACACCTGTTTGGCCACCAATTAGTTTACCATGTTGGCTTGTCACGCTCTAGAGTGTTGCGATGGTTGGTTAGCCCTATGGCCATGTCTTTACAGTCGATATTACCTACGCGTCGCCCTTTTATTATAGCCCAGTAGCTGTAGTGTCGTATGTGAGACGTAACTATGACATGCCCCTTCTTGGGCCTCTATTCGCATATGTCTCAAATATCAAAACGCATGATATCGGTCAGTGGTCACATGTGGAGTGGCTTGCGATAATTTAGCTTCTGAACCTTTACCAGCTCACAGTGATACTTGCTTTTTCTTTGATTTCCAAAAAGGGTTCCACTCTTTCCGCAAAGAACTAAGCGTCATATTCGCTGCACGGGTCAAAGAGTTCAAATTCCTTATTTAGTTCATCATCTTGCTTTTGTTTGGTAAAATATGTGCACGGAACTTGGTTGCGTTCTCCTAGTCCTTCATGATCCCAGTTAATAATATGGCCAAGGTATGCTACTTCCTTTTTCAAGAAACCACATTTGTCGGATTGAAGTCTGAGATTAACTGCTCGTAGCTGATGCAGCAATCTTATAATTTTTAGATCATGTTCTTCCAAGCTGTAATCTAGATATAAAAAGGCTTTCGCGGCATGCATCCGTTCTAATTCCGTGCTTATCAGCCGCTGGAATGTAGCAGAGGAGTCCTTGATTTCCATGGGATTCATAGGGACTAGGAAGGACTAAAAGGGACTAAAAAGTCCCAATTCGTAAATTTTGGTGTACTTCACCTTTACTGCATGTCGGGCACCACTCAGAAGGCCTTGGACTCTACCATAGTAGTCCCTTACCATTTCCTTTGGACGCATGCGAAGATACACTATGTTTTAAAAATAAAATGGGTATTTTTTGTGGGAATAAACCCTTTTTTATGTTGGGCGCTCAATTCGTTCACCGTATTAAAACGTTTGTCCCTTACCCTGTCGCGGGCGATTTCCTTAAACATACTAATGATGATCTTAACAAATAATTATGCGGCTATTCCACTAAAGACTTGTTTGGAACTTACTCTGGTCGAACGCAATAAACGTGGACTGAAGGAGGAGTTCGGTTCGGCCAAACAAGAGAGTATTGTTCGACCAGTCCTCATGGTGGGCGCTCTGGCCAATCACAGGCATCGTAGAAAGTATACCTAAGAACATCATGACCTGATTCCTCAGTTTCAGGTCAGCCCTGAAGATGTGAACTGCAA
>NC_046657.1:59156428-59173196 GCF_010883055.1 Belonocnema kinseyi
CACAACAAATTTCCAAGAAAACATAGAGAAGCAATCGAAATCTTAAAACACCCTAATAACATCAATAGGGACAATGGATATAATACCAATCCGATTTGGCTTGCCGTTCTCCCGGATTTTTTAAAAAAGACTTGATTGGCCAATCAAGTTCGACCAGTCCCCACGGTGGGCGCTCTGCCCAATCACAGGCATCGTAGAAAGTATACCTAAGAACATCATGACCTGATTCCTCAGTTTCAGGTCAGCCCTGAAGATGTGAACTGCAATGTTCACGAAACGTCGGCAAACAATTCGTAGTAGTTTTTTTTTACACGAGTGAAACCCGAAATATCTCTTTTTATGAGTATCGATCCATTTTTAAGGATGTTTCCTCGGATTGTTTGGTTTAGACCGATTAATTTCGGATTAGAAATAACATAGAAGTGGAAGTACTATTTCCTAACGTAACTTTGTATGTGGAAACATTGAGATAGGCTACATTGAGACTACCTCTATCTATAAACTTGTTATTGGTCTTCCAGTCTAAAACTAATTTAGCTAATCCTTCCTGAAAATTGACGCCGTGTAGTTCGTCCGCAGTAGGCAATCGCCCTTTATCTAAAGACGCAAATTTAGTCACGAATGGTGGCAATTACCTATTCTTTCCCTTTTTGTATAGTAGGGTCGCGTGGATTCACAATACAAGAATGTTCATTTTATCATACTTATTTGCTTTCCTAAGTCGTCGTAATGCCCTAAGCCAGAACTTAGATCTTTGGTACTATGATTACAGTACCCTCGTCTGAGATATCACCGTTTAGAAGTTTAGCAGCTTGTGGAATTTCTTCGCGTTCTGGGTAATTTTCTTCTAGAAGGACACGTCTCCTTTTCACTACTTTGCTGAAATATTGGTGAAGGGTGCACCCTTTCTGGAGTAATAACTGAGAATGACAGTTAACTATGGCTTTCTGGTTCCTGAGGAAAATAATCGGAAACTTCAAAATCTACGATGGTCGAGAGGTACACGAGGTCGGAGTGGTAAAATGGTGGAAAAATCCGGGCTGTACTTAAGAAACCTTAACCTGTACATCCTGTTTCATTCTTCGAGTGAGTCAGAGGAGGAAATATTGATGCGCCTAAATCTTCGACATGAGCAGCGGAGCCTATCTCTTCACATACACTAATAGACAGAAAGCTTCCACCCGATTCAATAGTTTTTCGAAAAAGAACGAAAATTCGACTTGCCTATTGAATCTTTGAATTGTAAGTTCTTGAACCGCGTGGTCATCTGGCATTTTAATGCCCATGTTTTTCGTTAATTTTGAAGAACTCTTTATTCAAAAAGCTGACTTGATTATTTAGCATGAAGGCATTCCTGCCATAATTGAAAATCATAAATGTTCTTCAATCTCTAGAAGACTTAGCGTGCTTCGATCAAACCCTGAAACATGAGTTCAAATTTTCCCAAAATCTAAAATTTGCCAATGTCATTTTAATAGGATTTTGATGTGTCCGGTGCCACGCATTATTATTTAAATTTTCAAAAAAATTACGGAATATCTTTCTTCGGAAATGGAAACTTGTTGGTGGGTGACTTGCCCGCTAAAGTAAAGTAATTTAGAAAAAAATAATTTGAGATTCAAAGACTATGAAAATAATCAAAATCCATTTTGTGATTAGGTAAAAACGTGTAAAGAATTCAATTAAGTATTTTTTTTATCATAAATACTATTAAATTTTCGTTGAAATATTTAGACCTTAAAATATCGCAAAAAATCTGAATTTTTTAAGTTTCACATGCCAAAATGCAATTATTATTTTGGTCTGTATTCAAAACATTTTTCTTTAAATAATGTTTGATTCTAAAATAACTACATTTATAAAAATTTCAATTCCATTCTTTTAAAATTTTTATATCAAAATTTTCTTTTGTTTTATTGTTTCGTAAATAAAAACAAATACTTCTGTTTTTGTGAAATATAATTTAAGAGACATAATTTGAAGCCACTTTCTATGTATCATCATGTAATATACGATATTTATTTAAAATTTCATGAAGGTTAAAGAATGATTATGAAAAAAAATAGATATTTACAAAATATGAAACCGATTCACATGTTCATTACTTTGTTATGACATCAAGAAATTTTGCTATTTAAATATTTTCTTTGGGAAACCCGAGAAATTATTGGCACCGTTAAAAGCAATGTGAATTTAATGTTTTACAACTAAATTTAAGATTATTTACCCTACCTATTGCTCCACGTGAACTGATCTTTTTTGTGAATTTTTGAACGCACTTTTAGTTTAATTGTAAAAGTCTAAGTCGACGTGGTTGGGGTTTTCCCTCAATACAGCTGAAAGATGTCGACATGTATCTTGCGGAATTAATTAAAAGTTTTACATTTAAAAGAATTTAATTATTGGTTTAACTGAAGAGAATCGTAGTTTGCAACTGCTACACTAAAAAACATCTCTAATTTACGTTGACAGACTACTGGGACTTCTTCAATTTCGTGTCGTGTTAATAATGAAACCTCATCGCTTCGTACGTTAATTTTTGCCCGCATCCAATATTTTCTTCTAAAATATATTCCCCTAAAAATACCACTTGTCTCCAATATTGCAAAAACGTCGCCATTGGATGTTGTCAATACAATTTTTTCCTCGGGTGGAATTGAAACGAAGACATTGTTCGAAGCTCGCACTCTAATTCGTGAATAGGAATGAAAAGTGTATATCCGAAACTCGAATCTCCGGTGCGGATTGATATATGGAATGAGCCGAATAAGACCAAGTTGTCCAAGTCCATATCCACGTATCTGAATATCAGAAAACTTGTCGATGAAAAAAGTGACAGAGGGAGACCTGGATCTAGCAAGTAGAGGCGGCTCGACAGTCTTGGTAGGAAAAAGCCTGGTGGGAGACCTAGATCTGATACGTAGAGGCGACTGAGACTCGGCACGAGACTGAGGTATGCGACGAGAAGAAGAAGGCTGGTACATTCCCGCGTGGGGAGTATTATACCCATTGCTATTCGAGTTACGGCCGGACTGTGAACTTAATTCTGCAAGAATAAATAGAAGTTTAATTTTTGTTAAACGATATCCCTGTGTGTTGGTATAGCATACATTCTTTAGGGCAATATTTTTTTTATTTCAGCTTATTTTTTAAGAAAACAGTGCGCTTTAAGAGACCCGAGCTCCGAAATTTAGGGAGACAGATCAAACAAATAAATCCGAAAAGAGTCCCGACAAATATATTTTACTTTCCAACCGTAGAAATAAGACGCTACAAGATATTTGAATTCTAATTTAAAATATACAAAATTTAATTATTGTTACGATTGTTTGAACTCAAATGGGCTTACAAATATACCTATCTTTTGACCTTTATGTATCATATATACTATTGTTATAATTGACAAAGTAAATGTTTAATAAGAACAAAAGAACATACTAATAGAGTGAAATTGAATCTTTCGAAACGTCGAAACGCTGTTGTGTTTGATATTATATTATTTACTAATGGATAAACAAGTATAATATTTAATCACATTTTGACTCTAAATATTGATTAGAGAACGATAATTAGCGCCAGTGCGTCAGAGTGAAAAAAACGACCCCACGAGCTGTCCGTTTCGTTAGCGCACATTTATCACGAGTGTTGGAAAAACCGAGGCGAGAACAAGAAAGGAGGAAACGAGACGAGGAAAAACGAGACAGAGCAAAACGGGAGAAGCAATACCGAGGCAGCAGATATTCCCATTCGAGTTCCGTCTCGTTCCTCGCAATTTCTCGTTCGGCGGCAACACTTCTAGAGTTCAATTATACTATCTGTGTACCATCTGTACACGCGCTACGACGTGGCAAGTTACGTACGCGTAAAATTTCTCCATGCCATTATGTACCCTTCCATTTAATAAAGCATACAATCTTGGGTTTCGCCGAAATATTAAAAAATAATAATACGTGTATTATATTATAATATTTACCAATAGAATAAAAAATAGCCATGAAGAATAAAAACAGAGTACACACAATCGTCATCTTTTCAAAGTACGGGAAAAACTGTGGTTAGCAGTATAACTAATAAGTATTCTGTTTCTATTTGAAAGACTAAATATTCCATTAGGCTTGACTTCAGATATTAACTTTAGCGCTAATTAGTATGCGAAATTATATTTCTATTTAATTAGTATAGCAAACAATGAGTCAGTTAAATCGCCATTTTCGTATCAAATAAATGAAAAGGAAGGCAAAGCAACACAATTAGCGAAACCTTCTGTAAAACTCGTTCACTTATCGATAAAAACTCATATTACATTTAGCTAATCCATCTTCATTAATTACGAAAAGAAACGCAAATTTATTGCAATAATTTGAAATAGCCGATTTTTACACCTTTCAAAAACAATTTTATCAAAAACGGATAAGGAATGTTGCTAAAAGTTATTTCAGACATTATTTTTCAGGCTATGAATCGTATTCAAAAGAAGATGTACAACTATAGATGCGAGTCAATGAAACGTTCCACTGAAATATTGAAATGTTTCATCAAAACAAACTTTTAGAAACTTTCTAAAGTTTCACAATATATGAAATAAAATGAAAAACTCTCCCAATTGACAACATTTTATATGAAACAATATTATTTTTAACGAGACAGATTAATTTCCAGCTAAATGGTTCCATTTTAAAGTTACGTTGATGTATAAACTATGTTTAAATGTAATTCTGATGCATTTGATGACTTGGGCCAATCAAAAATCCCTACGGCAATAGGCATGGATGTGACTTGAATAAGACATATCCTTATCTGAGGAAAGCTAAAAAAGGTCTTCAAAATTATATCTTAGTTGAAAAATGTTGTTCATAAAACATTTTATTATACCTTGTCTCGATTCTTACAAATTTAATTCGTTTATTTTCACGAAATGTAAAAAATTACGCGATAATAGGTGAGAATAAAAATGATCCTTTTTATGTAATAAATTTTCGTTTTTTATTAATTTCGCGTCTTGCATAGTTCACCATATTCAAGTGTATAATTCTGCTTCTAAAGATTTTTTCCATGTCTCACATAGTTTCGGTGGAAAATGAAATTTTTTGTTTTTAAAAAGCATTTTTTATGGTTAAAACCAAAACCGTTAGTCAAAAGTGGTTGTGTAACGAACTTGACCTATCTTTCCAGGCCTTGAATATTCTACGAAATAGCAATCCGATTTAATCATTCTTTTAAAAGTTATCAACCAATAATTTCTCATTGAAATGAAAATGTAAAAAATTTACTATGCTAATTAAAATTGACGTCGCATCTCATACAAAATGATTTTTGGGATTCTTATGAGAGCAAAAATAGGATTCACCTCATTTTTTCTAAATAAATAGACACATTCAATTCTAATACGCGATTTGTTGAGCTATTTTATACTGTGCCCTAATGTCCTCTAATCATACTAGCTAACTTGGAGATATTTTTTTACGTAGAGTACTAAGGGTGCGCAGGAATTATTAATCATTCTTTTATTCTATCATAAGAATGACTGAATTATATGAGTTCAGGTGAATACACAAACCTTTCTTGGCTCTCTCTTTAAATATGTAAATATTCGTTCTCATACCTTTAGAATCAAGAGATTTGTTTTACAATTTCCGTTATTAGTACTTAATGTACACCAAAAACTAAATCTGCAAAGCTTTTGTCAATGACCCTCTAGTTAGATATTTATATTTAATTAAATTCTGATGTTACATTTTTGAAAAATATCTTTATTTTAAATTTCGAAATTAAATTCCTTCTCTCTATCTCTTACTTTCTTAATTTCTAGTTCAAGAAAAGCAGGTTTTGTACATCCAAGTCTATGCTCAATGTCAATAATCGGTTGATTGTTTTTCTCTTAACAATTATAAATATTTGTTTAGTAATCTGAATACAAATCAGAGATATTATCTATTATCTTTTAGAATTGATTTTTGATCCCTTTACTTGGATCAGTAAGTTATTTATTCTGCCATACCATTTAGGAAAGGTAGATCTACAAGAAATCGAAAATGGGTATTCTATGTCGTTAGAATCGTAAAAAAAGATACATCTGCTTATGAAAATCGTGTTTTAAATTTGCTGATGTAATTAATGATAATTTTTTAATAATTATTGTGATTAAGGAAGAAGCAAGTGTTCATATTGAGAATATATTTGGTAGGGATTTAGATGGAATTTTAAAAGTATTGAGTCAAATCTAATCTCGACCAAAGGACGGTAGTCAATTAGCTCAAGATCTATCCACTGTAATAAAAGGAGCTAATGAAACGATTTCACAACACGAAGATCGAGGTTGTCAACTTTTAAACCGATTAGTAAGTCAGGTATTAAAAACTGCACTTTGAGAACGCGGGTTAGGAATTTGTAAATCTTATAAATTCACGCCAGCAAATAACTTTTAGAGGTCTTGAAAGAGATACATATCTGCACATTTATGACAGAGAAATCGCGAACCTTGGGGAAGGTAATTTTCTTGCGAATTGGGTTGACTTGCAGTTCCAAATTTGGCGATAACGTTCATAATAAGTGAGGAACCGAATCTACGAGCGTAATCAAAGATGACCTCTATAGGAATGTCAATCGGAAAAGAAGTCAAAAAATATTGCAAAGGAGCTAGATGTATGAGCAAGAGGCAACTTGATAAAAGAGGGTGCCCTGAATCCTGATTCTCACATAAATCGATAAAAAATTAATAATTTGGTAAAGCTGGGAACAAATATTACTTTTACAAAAGGGAAAATAGTCAGGACTGTGAATGAGATACAGGCACCTTTTTAACTGGTTTCCAATAGTCTTCCTGTACGAAAGGATGGTATACCCGGAATTAACTTTTTGAGATTGCACAAAGCAACATTAGTCAAAGTACCTTTAAGAAAAACAATTTTGAGTCAAGGCTATGTGAGACGAACTAGTTAACCAAAATTAGTTAAAGCCAAGTGTATGCAAAGGAAAATAGGAAATGCAGAATTATGACAGATTATAGGTCCGTAAATGAATAGATCATTAGAGAGATTTAGGCTAAAAAATACCACAGCAACCTTCCAAAGGGTTATGAATCAGATTCGTAGAGGATTGAAAGCCATTCCAGGGTGGCTGGTGTTAGGATGCACTATAGTCCTACCAAAAAAATGTAACTTGTGAAATTACATAATTACAGGCCAATAACTTGTTTGAACACACTGTATAAGATCTTTAGAGCAGGATGACGAGAGAACCTGTTAACTGACAGGTCCACCTGAAAAGGCGCAGCAACCCGTTAGAGCGTCCTTTCATTGGCCTGGATTGACTACTGAAAAGCTTTTGATTCAAACTCAAATTCTTTTGGATACCTCTGTAGCGACACTAATCATTGCGAGCATAAGGCCCCGAGTCGAAATATCGGCCTTACTTTGACGCTTCAAGTAGAAGTATTGTCGCTACTTTGCGGCTGTTTATTCTACTAGCTCCTACGTAGCCACTCCTTAAAATATTTTTATTCTATTTTTCTTCTGTATAAGCTTTAGCCCCTACATCTAAGGTCTTGCCTCTATATTCTTGAGTTTTACTTATGTGTCCATTAAAGCTCCATATTCTCCGTCGAATTTTTAAATTCTCTTTTGATAATCTTAAATTTTAACGCAAAAAATATGTGGTCTCGTTGTCTCGACGCCTGCGCCCTCGTGACAGATACTTGGCTGTTTTCTATAAAATTCCATCACCACTGTTTGTGAAAGCAACATTTTGATTTGTTTTATATAATAAATATTAAAGTGATAATATCGAAATGAATTCCAGAGGAAAGAAGTTTGCCCTATTTTGGTTGCTGTAAGAAAAACGAAAAATGCAAACCAGCGCTTAGATTTTAAAGATAATTACAAACAACCCAGATCCAAAACCTTTCAAAAAAGGTATCAAACACACGAGAAGAAACGTCAAAAGAAAAAGGTAAGAAAGATACAAATCTTTTGCATTGAGTCTTTTTTTGTACCACAAAAAATAACACAAAATTAGTTACCACCGATTTTAAAGAAATAGATTTACCTTTCACACAATTTTCTTTTGAATTCAAGAATCACGAAATCGAATGATTTCACATTAAAAATTTAGAAAATAGGGCAATGTCAAAACCTTAAAAATTGAATATTGTCAGATGAGATCATTGAAAATCATTTACACTTAAAAATTTTCAAAATTAAATAATTAAAAATTGCGAACTTTTGAATTTGAACAATCATAAATTCAGAGCCTTCGAAATTTGACAATTTAATATTCAACGCTAAATTAAATCTTTCAAAGTTGAAGCTTCTGAAATTCTAGAATTTAAAATTTTTATTACAAAAAGAAATTATAATTTAAACTTCAAGCTAATTAGGCGAATTGTTATAAAATCAATTAATGAATTGAATTATACTAAACAAACTTTCAAACTAAATAATAATATTAAATGGGAAACATTAAAAAGGAAAAAAAAATCTACTCCAGAACCTTGAAACTTAGAGAAATCGACTTTCATTTTAAATTGACCAAATTTATATTCACCAAAAATTGTGATATTAAAACATTTTTATAATCAGAGCCTTTAAAATTTCAATTATTTGTATTAAATTAAAATCACATAAATCTAATAATTTTTAATCTTTCCCAAATTCAACCAATTTTCTTCAAATTTTGAAAGCACGAAAAAAGTATAATTTAAAAAAAAAAACAACATATTTCGGTTGATTTCAAATAGATTCGGTCAGCGATGATTGTTATTCGTACCTTATTCTCCAAAAAACCGACGTTGATTACAGTTTACTTGTAACCGCTATTAATAAGATCGCCGATGGTTATAAATATATACCAAAGATTTGGATGCAACATGTACTTCAAATAAACAATTGTTTCTTCAAAATGTCATATTTTTAAACCAATTTATTTATATATGCCGAGGGGTCGATCACTCCAATATTCCTGAAAAATTCACTTTGCGCTCTATAAGTTTATAAAATTCCAAATTATTATAATGAATTTCAAAATAATTTAACGTGATTTGAAAACTCTTTTAAATTAAAAAAGATTAAAGTTGATAAATAAATTTCACAAGATTTCAAGCGATTTAAAAGAATTTTGAAAGATTTTAGTAGAATTCTAAAAAGTACAAGAGTCTTCAAGAGATTTTAAAGACTATAAAATACTTTTGATGAGTTAAAGAGATTTTTAGTGATTTTAAAGGATTTAACGGGAGATATGTGATTTAACAAATTTAAAGTTTATAATCGAATTTCAAAACATTTGAATTATTTGACAGATTTCAAGAGATTGTTAATAAATTCAATTGATTTTAATTAATTTTGAAGAATTTTTAACGAATTTTGGTAGAATTTAAATGAGCTTTAAGATTTTAAAGTAACTTTAAAATATAAATAATGTTCTTGAATTCTTTAATATCTGTTAAATCCTTTGAAATCTTCGGAAATTTGTGGAAATCCTTTATAATTTATTAAATTTCTGAAAATATATATCGAGTTTTTTTAAATCTTTTAAAATCTTTTAAAATATTTTTGGATTTAGTTTAAATCTTGTTTACGAACATAAAATATAGAATAGTAATTTGTAACATTGCTAAAATATAAAATCTTAGTACATATAATATTATGAGCGTAGCAATATTTTTTATTGAATTGGTCAAACAAATTTGCAGACGGCGTTATATTGCAGACGTTATATTTCAGATTTTTTTTCATACTTCAAAGTAGGCTAGCCGAAAGGCTTTATGTATTAGGAATGCGAAAATTATAGGGTTCAAACCTGTGGGAATGAAAATTTTCATAGCGTGCGATTATAAATAGTGTAATGATAGTGTATTAGTAAATAATAGTATGCTTAAACATGTGAACAAATATTAGAGTACAATAGTAACAATAAAATAATACAAAAGATTAATCTTTTGTGGCGAAAAATCGGTTATAATTTTATGGAACTGTTCTATATAGTTTCGGGACTAGTTCAACGCAATGTAAGACAAAGATGATTTTAACTTTTATTAAACTACCAAGCATATCCTCTACTATAGGATTAGAACGTTAATTTAGAAACAAAAACTAAGCCTCTATTTTGACGCCCTAAATAAAAGATCTGGAAACTTGTGCACATAAAAGCGCTAAAGTAAGGGCAAAAATCGTATGGGAATGTCCTCTACTTTACAACCTTAACCCCTACAAATATTAGCGTGATGAGTGTCAAAATAGGGCCTATATTTCGATTCGGGTGGTAAAAGCAATCTTAAGACTGATTTAAATATCGTCAAGAAGTGCACAGGAGTGATTCGTATGGACTTTGGATTTGAGAAATATGCCAAAATTCATCTGAAGAAATAAAAGATTATTGGCGTTTCCAAGGAACCTGACCACTGTGCATACAAGTTTTATTAGACATCTTGTAACTGAAGAGATCTATACATAGCTGATCGTGCCTCAATGTCTTATTCTGGACTTGACATCAATAAGAGTCTCTCCGAAGAAGATACAAGTATCTTCTTTGAAAGATTTGTTCTTCAAATCTGGCGGCGTTGAACAAGGTATCTGCGACTAGCATTCTTGCCGTCCCGGTTCCACTTCAGTCGCTTGGTTTGGCGTAGCATATGCTGAAGATACTCAAGGCTCTGAAAAGCTCTCAGAAATTCTCCGCAGGCACTCAGAAAGATATATTTAAAGGTGCAGGTAGCTCGTTTAAATGTTTTAAAGGTTTTAAAATGTCATTTCCAACATTGAAATAAAATTACGATCATAAATAACAATCAGAGAGGCTGAAATTGAAATGAGAATTCGATCATAAATAACAAGCAGTGAGGCTATATCAATAGAATAGCTGACACTCGAGGGTCCTTTATTAAGCTTTCGGATTGAAATGTAGAAATAGATTTTTTTACATTTCATAGTTAACAGCCTAAAACATAATAATTCGGAATCCACGGGTATCGATGATTTCAGATATCTACCTTTTTTTAATGTTTAAAATTGGAATAAATAGAACGTTTCTCGTAAATGGAATGAGATACGCCGAAAAAGACAATATTTTTGAATTCAACTAGAAAATTTTTTTTCAGTATATAGGTTATAATTACAAATAAGTATAATGAGAAAGTTCATCAATAGGGTTGTTTCGCGATTTGATATAAAATAATTGTGTAATACATAGTTTTAATTTAAATCGAAGTTGCGTTATAATTTTTTTTCTATTGTGTTGTTCAACAGAAAAAAAATGATTAAAAATTGAAGACGGTAAAACACTTATTCTAATTGGTGTCACGTGGGTGACACGTGATTCTGATGTTCTCATAATTATCTATCAACGTGGCGATGCGAAACTCATGATAAGGAGGTTAGACCACGGGCTGCTGTCAATTCGGACTGTTTTGAGTTGCTCCTGTTGTAATATAAATATATTTATTTTCGGTAGATTTCCTCTATTGGTTTTTATAAAATTCTCTATTGATATTTTTCTAAACAATATTTTGCGACTTCTATTTTCGATGTGCGCATAACCAAAACAAAACATCGACACCGAAGAAGATGTTTGAGTGTCACTGACACGTGCGCTGCGATTGGTGTAAAATCCGACCCCTTTGACGTCAAAGGGGCCCTCCAATCGACATCGTGATAAAAAATTATTATTTCAACATTTAATTCAAAATAGTAAACAATATGTAAAATATTTTATGGACGATTTTATCATTAGAATTTTATATACTATATGAATTCCTGGAAGTTTTTGTACTCCTTTTAATCCTCCTCGTGATAGTGGTTCGTCTTCTAAGAAAAACCCAGTGGGCACCAAATTCGGCGACGACTTTAAGACATCGTTACGATATAGTTACGACAACTTTACGACATCCCATGCCTATGTCGTTACATTGTCTTTACGATAGCGTAAAGACATCGTCAGATCATACGACATATTTACGATATCGTAAAGATGACTTAACGACATGGACATAGGATGTCGTAAAGTTTTCGCAATTTATGTCATAACGATATCGTAAAGACGTCGCCAAATTTTGTGCCCACTAGGAAGCATGTGCTACTCCTTTACTGCATTGCAGTATCGCCACACTAAGCCGTTATTAAGTCCCTACACTGTTAGAAAAAAATCGTGCAACGTCACACCGAAGTGCGAAGTTGTAATGATACGGTGCGATATTTTGGTGCGAAATAGAATTTCTTCTACTAAAATATGCTTCTCCGGTGTAAAGTTTGTAAATTTACGAACTCCCAACTTCTAAGTGTTGAAAATACTAATGAATCACACCGAGGAGATGTGAAAGTCTTACTCGAAACTTAAAGTTTCACTGGAAAGTGTGAAATCAAACACTAAGACGGAGCGAGAATAATACATTTCGATACGTGCGTGAGAGTTGATAATTTAGCGAATGAGACGTTTTCCGCTCTAGCGAAGGAAGTGAGAAAAGTCTTATTCGCTAAAAATCACCTCTTACACAAATATCGAACAGTATTTAATACCACGGAAGCCGAAAAAATCTTGTTAAAGTGGAGATTTTGAGGTTAGAGTGGTATAAACATACAATCGACACTATACGGTGCGGAAACTAACACGGTCAAGTTGCTTTGCGCGCGCAGGCGCAGTTAACTTGTGTAGATTTGTGCGAGCTGAAGAAGTTAGAAGATACATTTATAATTAAAAAGATAATTTTTCAAGAAAAAAAATGTCAACAAAATTGTTCAATTTTCATTTTTAGAAAAGAATTTTAAACTGCCACAATAAACATTACACCAAAAATGGACTACTTAAAATTTCAGATAAAAAATGGAATTTTCAACAAAATAAATTAGTTTTTAATAAAAAGGATTTACATTTAACAAAAAATGGAACAATTATATTTGCATTAAAAAAATTAATTTTTAATAAAAAAATAATTAAGTCTACAAGAAAATAGTCCAATTTTCAAACAAAGAAATGAATTTACGTAGAAAAAGACTTTCCAAAAAAAACAAAATTGCAATAAAATACATGAATTTTCAACCACATAGTTGAATTTCAACTGAAAAATAATTTTTAAGGGAAAATTGAATAGTTACATTTTCAGTTAAAAACAATTATCAAACCCGAAAAATCAAAGTTTCAAAAAAATATTAAAATTTTCAAGCAGAAAATCGAATTTGCAAACAAATAAGTTAATTTTCAAACCAATAATTTCCTACAGAACACAGAAACTTTAAATTTTATAAATCAATTTTAAAACAACAAAAAACGAAATTTTAACAAAATAGATAAATTTTCAACGAAAAGCGGTTACGTTATCATTTAAAAAAATTAATTTACAACCAAAAATTTTTCATCAAATTAGTTTAATTTCCAAAAAACTACATGAACTTTCAACCATTTTATACGAAAAGAAAAGTTTGATCAGAACATGCATTTTTAACCAAAGAAATGAATTTTTAATAAAATTAGATGAATTGTTAAACAATAAGAATACATTTCTACCAAAAAAGATTAATTTTTAACAGAGAATAGTCAATTTTCAGTATAATAAAATATTTGTTCAACTAGAAAAAATCGAATTTTCTACAAAACAGTTGAATTATGAACCAAAAAATCAACTTTTAAACACAAACAATTATTTCCTATTAAAGAAATATAAATTTACAACTAAAAAATACTTTAAAAAAAACTTTGACAAAATCGTTAAATTTTCAACTTTAAAAATGAATATTCAAACTAGAAAATAAATATTTAACCAAATATAGAATAGGTACATTTTCAGATAAAAAATTTAATTTTCTGCAAAATAGTTTAATTTTCGATGTAAAAAATGAATTTTCAACTAAAAATATTTTCAATAAAAAAATCGAATTTACAACCTAATAGTTAAATTTTTAAATTTATAGTTGGATTTTCAATTAAAAAAACACAACATTTTTTTATTATTTTGTAAAAATTTTAAGAGGGGTGTGAAAGAGAGTGTAGAAAATGTTTGCAACTTTACCATGTTATATATTATTTTAGAAAAAAACAAGAACTTAATTCTTATCTAGCTTTCAATATATTTTCAATATATTTTCCAATTTGAGTAAGTTTAGGACATGTTTAGAAATCTTGAAACGATTCAAAAATAACTAAAACTTGTAACAATTTGTTAAGAATTTTGCATGGTTTCACTGTCAACCATTTTATACCAAAAGAAAAGAAGTTTTATGAAAAAATGCATTTTCAACCAAAAAAATTAATTTTTAATTAAAATAGATGAATTTCTAACAAGGAGAATAATTTTCTACCAAAAAAGATTAAGTTTTAATAACATTTTTATATGATTTTTTACAAATTTTTAGAGGAGTGTAAAAGAGCGTGTGGAAAATTTGATAATTTTTCCACGTGGTATATAATTTTAGAAAAAAGAAAAAACTTATTTCTTATCTAGCCTTCTCGTGCATTTTTGTTGCCCAATTTTATTGAAAGTTTATGTTGGTTTAAAAAATGTGCTTTCAGATTTGAGTAAGTTTAGGAGATATTCAGAAATTTTGAAACGATTGCAAAATAACTAGAACTTGTAACAATTTCTTTAAAATTGTGTATGGTTTCACTTTAAACCATTTTATAACAAAGGAAACGAAGTTTTATCAAAAAATGCATTTCAAACCAAAGAAATTAATTTTTAATTGAAATAGATGAATTTCTAATAAGAAGAATAATTTTTCTGCCAAAAAGATTAATTTTTAACTGAGAAGGGTAATTTTCAAGCAAAAATAAAACAACATATTTTCAACAAAATTGTTGAATTTTCAAATGAAAAAATTTTGAACAATAAAAAGTTTAACGAAATCGTTAAATTTTCAACTTTAAAAATTCTTTTTACATTAATTTTGAAAATGAAAAATAATTATAATTTAAAATTCTGTATACATTAATTTTAAAAATGAAAAACAATGATAATTTTATAAATATTCCTAAATTTTGTTTTAATATGTTGCTTAGCGAATAGATTTCAGAAATAAAATTATAAAAATATCTCCATTAGTTAGTAAAGCACTATGAAAAATCGCCTTTCAAATTATAAAAAAAAAATTATAACAAACGGTTGTACAGATTTGGTTTTAACCTTATGAACTAGTTTCAGAAATATATATTTCTTTTATTGTTTTTCAGCACATGATTTTGCCGTAAACATAAAGCAGATTGATATACACTTAAAAAATAAAAATAAGAAAGGTCAGAAATTCATACAGTTGTCTGTTAGAAAATCCCACACATTTTTTAATAAAACTCCTTTCCACACTACCTTCAAAGAAAAATTTTCACAACATTTTAATTAAATGAAAAGTCTATTGTACTTGAGGAAAAAATGAATATCTTTCATTAATATGTACTTAAAATAAACTTTTTTTAAATTGCATGTAACTTATTCTAAGTTAACAAATTATATCTTTAAGCATACAGGGATGTATCTTCTTTTTGAATTTTTCAAACTTTATTTCAATACTTATTTTTATTAAAAATAATTGGACTTCTTGCGATTAAAAGCGGGGATTCAGCCTGAGAAAAAGTGTGCTGAGCATAATTTTTAAAAAAGTATTACAATTTTATTTGTAAAGACTGAGAATTGTACACGATTTCCAGGCGTATCTTTTTTTTCTTCTACAAGAAGTTTTAGATTATTCTGTTTTTTAAATAAGTTTATACTACGTTCTGAAACTCTTCTAAAGTTTAAATTACTTTTGAATTTCAGTAATTCTACTAAATATTTCTTGAATTTATTCGATTATTTACATTTTTTAAACTTTTTAAACATAGTGAATTAAAACATTTTGCTTTTAAAACCTTCAACACTCTTTTTCGAAATTTTAGGAAATCGTTTAATGTGTCTAAAAGTCTTCTTTAATTTTCTTTTAAAGTTCATTTTTCAAAATAAAAAAACATAAAAAAATTTCACACAAATATTAAGAAAATAATTCTTTTTTTATCATGTCAGACCTTCTAATCCTCTTATCTTAAAAAATTATTCAAATTGTTACTGAATTTTTAATATTCGGTAAAAAAAATTGCCTTTAAACTTTTTCAGATACATTGATAATTTTTGAAATACTTTTTAATGTTTTGAAATGTTTTAAACTAATATCCTGAAATTAATTTTTGGCAATACAAAATTTACTTTAATTATTGCTAGGAACCTAAAAGAATTTTTTTCATTTCCGTGAAACCTTACAAAATTAAGCAAAAAAAATCTTCACAAGTTTTATTTATTTTCAAATCGTTTCAAAATTCCACAATATCAGTTAAACTAATGCAAATTAGAAAGCACATTTTGTAAACCAACATAAACTTTAAAAAAATTGTGCGACAAAATTGCGCAAGAAGGTTTAATAAGAATTAAGTTCCTTATATTTTTCTATAATGGTATAGCACAGCAAAATTGCATGAACTTTCATTCTCTTGACACCCAGCAAAATTCAGTTTACTTAAAAATTCCTCATAATAGCCAGTTAGCCACCGAAAACGAATCGTGAAGTCGGGGGGCTCGGGTTCTTGCTCGTGCATTTTCGGCTCTACACGAGGCTGGCCTGCGCAACATGTAACACCAGAACGATGCAAGAACTGTCAATAGTCGCACTGGCTGAGATGGAGAAGGTACGCTCTCACGTTCTACACCGAACTTTGCACCTATAGAGATGGGGACCCGTTCATTTTTCGGAACGGATAAAATTTAAGAAAGGTAAAATTTCAGAATGGGTTATAATACATAATGATAAAACTTAGGAATACCAAAAAT
>NC_046657.1:59173296-59175158 GCF_010883055.1 Belonocnema kinseyi
TTTTTGCACTTTTAGGTTACAATATCTCGAAAACTGAGGGTGATGGAATTTTTCTGATGTCGGATTCGGATTCAGCGCAGCAAAAACCTTCGGGTATACTAGATCTGGTCTCTGGTTCCGGACCTTTGTCAAATTTTGTCGGCCTGTGTATTTTAAAAATAGAAGTAGTAAAATTTTCAAGTAAAAGGAAGAATCTGCAACTAAAATTATGCACTCGTAAGTCAAGCAATGAATATTGTATTTCCCCTGTTCCTTTCCTCGAGTCGCTCCGCATTTCGAAGATGAAATGGCCAAATTCCCGGTGTGTTTTATCACGAGCGAATCCGTGCGAGCATAATTAATTTTTTTTCGAGAATTGATATAGCACGAAATATTATTGATCTAGCATCTTTATAAATGTAAATTAAACTAAATTTTTAGAATTCTATCCCTTCAGTCGTAAACCCCCATCCAGTTTAGTTAAAAAACTTTTTTATTGTTTTCTGTACGGGAATTAGCGGGAGTGGACCGTCGTGATCGATGGACTTAACTAACTTTATTAAAATTTTTGATTTGGACGTTACACTACTAAAAATCTCCTATCGACGAGAGGCATGGATCCGATCTGCTTAAAACAAAATTTTAAAATTAAAAATGGCTTCGCCCACTCTTAAAAATTAAAATCGGATCTAACACACCCCGCTATTTCAAAGGTTCGTGACAAGTTATTTTCCTTTTATGCAACACCCCAATAAATTGGTTAAAATATTTAAATTGAAGCTAATTATTGATTATTTATTTCTGGCGTTCAAAGTTATTTTGTTCAGAGAATGTTGATTCAGTTTCATTTCGTCTAGTATATTATTGAAAGATAGAGTATAAGTTTATTCATTCGGGTGAAAAATTAGTTAAGTGGTTTAATAACTGTGTTGTATATTATTTCAAGTTCGTTTAAGCACACTTTGTGAAAAATGGTTAATCAAACTTTTTTTCTTTCATAGTAGTTTTGTAAAATTTTTCTTTAATTTAAAAATAGAAAACGTTAAAAACAGAAGAAAATTGTAGCTTCCACCAAATATGATCAAATTTAGTTGTCAAATGATGATTAAGAAATGATGGAATAGATGAAAAGGATAATCAGAGGAGGAAAACTGATAAAGGGTATGAATATAAAGACGACGAGGAAAAGGAAGAGAGAAAATTTTATTGGGAGGTGGAATTTCAAGACGCCAAAAATCCTGCAACATATCCGACCCTTTACGACATATTTATGACAACCTTACGACATCCTATGTCCATGTCGTTGTGGTGTCTTTGCGATATCGTAAAAACATCGTCAGACCATACGATTCATTTAAGATATCGTAAAGAGACCTTAACGACACGGACATAGGATGTCGTAAAGTTGTCGTAATAATGTCGTAACTATGTCGTAAAGCCATCGCCAAATTTTGTGCCCAATGGGGATTAAGCAATTCGTCGAAGTCGAAAACTCTTTTGTTCGAAAATCCTATCTCAGGTTTGTACAGACCTCCAAGTAGCTTTATATTTTGTAGTTCATGAACATAAAATTGCTTCTGGATTTGATAGGAAAAAGTTTGGTTGAAGGGCTACAAGTCCTGGTTTTCGGAGTACACTGTTAGAAAAAAGTCGCTGAATCACACCGATAAGTGAATTATTTCGCTCTGCAACTCAAGCGTGTTATCCCACATCTCTAGGGGGCCGTTCATTTTTCGGAACGGTAAAAATTAAGAAAGGTAAAATTTCAGAATGGGTTAAAATTGCAAATTATTTTTAAATTATATAATGATAGAAAATAATTATTTTTTCGTGAAAAATTTAAAATGACGGATATCATAAATTTATTATGATATGCTATTTAA
>NC_046657.1:59175258-59190754 GCF_010883055.1 Belonocnema kinseyi
TTGGATCCGCCATTTTGAAGTGTTAGGGCGGAGTAGGTAACAAGGATCGGGGGTTAAGGAAATTGGATTGTAGGGGTTTAAGCTCAATGATACGCACGTAACTCTGGTTCTGAGAATTGTTGGCCTGTGTTATTCTTCCTGGTTAAAAATTTGAATTTTTGGTTAAAGGGGGTGAGAAGTGGGATAGTTTTCTGATTACCCGATCAAGACAGCTGGTGGCCTTGCCTCTAGTCATTTAGATTCTCGAGAGTACAATATCTCAGAGACTTGGTCCCTGCGGCACCTTACATGCAGCCCATAATATAAATTTTCATAAATATTTAAGCGAATTTTAAATTATTACACGATATTTGGTAATAATTCAATTAATTTTTAGGAATTTTATAGTATTAGAAATATTTTAGGATAAAGAATTTTCTGGAATTTCAAAAGATATGAACTTATTTTATAAGACCTTATAAAGTTTTAAGATATTTAAATAGATTTCACAGGACATGGTCAGATTTCCGAGGATTTCAATGATGTTCCGGAATTCGAAAGCGTTTACGTTTTTTAATACATTTTCCAGGATTTCGAGAAATATATTCATTCAATTTAACGAGATTTTATCATATTTTTACTGAATTTTAAACATTTGGTTCATGATAATTGAGGTATTTGATCAGTTTTAATGATTTGAAGAGATTTGAAATTCAACCTAAATTTAAAATAATTTATCGTGCGTTCTTTTAAATTTACCCAATCCTACTCAATGTAGTGGATTAACCATTTTTTTTTGTTCAAGGTATTTCAATATATTTTCCAGAATTTTGGGAAATATCATCACATTTAACACAATTTCGCAAGATTTCATAATATTTTCGGTTATTCTAAAGAATTTATTTCAGAAAAGTGAGGGATTTCGTAGGGTACAAATAGTTTAACAGATTTTCAAATATTTTTTTTTTGCAATTCATTTAAAATTCGCCCTATATTCTTATTCACTTATCCTGAATTTTTCTAAATTCTATTAATTTCTTCTACATTCATTTAATTCTACTCAAATTAATGGACCTGGAACAAGTTTTTATGTAGTTCATCTTGCAGTCTTTAAAAGTCACTTTTTTGTTTTTAAAAGATTCATTTTGCTTATCTTATGAATTTTATCGAATTCCAAATTAGTAGAGTTTTAAAGATTTGAAGATATTTAACATTATGTTTCAGCATTCACCCTGAATTTTTAGTAATCGACTTGAAAATGTTAAAAAATTTTTGGGATTCTCTTAAATTTGATCAAATTACTTGAATTTTTTCTGAACGGGCTCAATTCTACTTAATTCAATGGATATTTTCTTAATTTTGAAACAGCTTTATTGAATTGATTCTGAAGTCTTTTAATCTCCTTTTGAATTCTTAGGAACATCAAAATAATCATTTAAAATCTAATAAATTTTTCTAAGCGAATTTCAAAGTTTCTAAATGCAATGAAGCTCCTTCATTATTTTAATCTATTTTCAATCCATTTAAGGTTTTTAAAATTCACCTTGAATTTTTATAAATTCTGTCGAATTCTTCTCGTTTACTTTAAATTCTTCTATGTTCATTCCAATTTTAAGAAAATCATTGCACTTTTTCGCCTGTTAAAAATAAACCCCCTTTTCTGCCTTGTTATTAATTAATGCTTAGAAATTTTGACATTTGTTCTTATTATTTTATTAATTATTATACTAATACCGATAATATAACTATTCCGTTTTTAATTTAAAGTTGATCTTTTTCCTTCAATTCCTTGCGTTTGTAATATTCCTTCAAACTCGTTTTTGCCTTGACCAGATTTGTGGCTGCGATCTTATGGATTTCCGACATCTTAAATATTAATTTGCATAGGCAGGGGCCGTAAGTTTCAAGTCCTTCGTCTTGAGGAAAAGAGCTCGAGGTTCTTATTATTGACTGAAGGCCAATTCGCAAGGCGTGAGATTAGGTGGTCTAAGGTCAGTAGCCGGAGGTTCTAAGCTGCTTTACCTGAAACTGCGGCTCAAAATGCTTCATAAGATTGCTCACGAAGCTCTCTTCCCTATCAGTCAGGATGATTCGAGGTGCTTCGAGCTGAGAAAGCAAGGAAGTTGTCACCGCAAGCGCCATGGTGGTGGTCTTGATGTTAGCTATGGGAACAGCTATGCAGTACTTGCTAAAGTCATAGTGCATTACCAAAATGTGACGATATCCATCCATGATAGTAGGTAGTTTTTGCACATTGTTAGCGGACACTGTTTAAAAGGTTTGGCTGGGATTTTATCTTATCGGGCGTGCCAGCAGTACCTTTCTCTGATGCGACGATAGCTTTTGGTGACACCTGTTTAGCCATTAATTAGTTTACCGTGATATTCGGCTATTACTTTCTTCGTTAATTCGGGAACATGTGACTCTACCTTCCCATAATAGAGGGTGATAATATTGTTGTCTTAGATGAAGGTTGTCAGTAGTTTCGCCATTCTGTTTTGAGGTAACGATCCTAGCGTATCTCTGGAATTGGCCACTCGGCAGAATGTTGGCCCTTCACACTCTAGAGTGTTGCGATGGTTGTTTAGTCCTATGGCCAAGTCTTTACAGTCGATATTACCTACGCCTTGCCCTTTTATTGTAGCCCAGTTGGTGGAGTGTCGTATGTGAGACGTAACTATGACATGCCCTTTCTTGGGCCTCTATTCGCATATGTCTGAAATATCAAAACGCCTGATATCGGTGAGCGGTCACATGTGGAGTGGCTTGCGTTAATTTAGCTTCAGAGCCTGGACCAGCTCACTGTGTTACTTGTTTTAGTTGGATTTCCAGAAAGGTTCACACTCTTTCCGCAAAGAACTAAGTGTCATATTCGCCGCACGGGTCAAAGAGTTCAAATTCCTTATTTAGTTCATCACTTCCTTTTTCAAGAAGCCGCATTTGTCGGATTGAAGTATGAGATAGGCTGCTCGAAGCTGATACAGCAATCTTCTAATTTTTAGATCATGTTTTTAATACCGTGTTCATCAGCCGCTGGAATGTAGCAGGGGCGTGATTGATTCTCATCGACAAGCCTAGGTACTAAAATTGCCCTCTAGGCGTAGCGAATGCCGTTTTAACGCTGTCGTCAAGGTGGGCTTCAACATAGTGAAAACCACTAACCATATCCAGCACAGGAAAAAGGTGAGCTTCTGAATGGTTTAGAATGTCTGTCATATTGGGCAGAGGGTATGCATCCCCTATGACCTTGTTTTTGCGGGCACGAAAGTCAATCACCACTTTACATTTTCTTTCGCCGGAGCCACCTAGCTTCTTAGGGACTAAGAAGAACTAAGTAGGGATGAGGCTACTTTCCTTTGCTTTATCTGCGAGTCTCAAGTTGTAAATCTTGGTGTACTTCTTCTTGATTGCATTTTGGGCACCTGTCTACGCAGGTGAAATTAGTTTATATACTTTGCCTGAGTGACGTATAAGATCGCGACGTAATAATTTTCTTCCTAATTTTCTCGATCGCTCGAAGCGGAAAAAATTAGTACACATCGGGAGAGAGAAACGAAAGCCTCGCGCGTGCGGAGCTAGCAATAAAATTTCGCCAGAAGCGAAATAAATGATACAAACTAATTTTTAATACTTTCAACCATCGCAATATAGTGCAAATAGTGAACAGTAACTATTGAGTGGTTATATCAATAAATTGGATTAAATGAAATGTCTGCCTTCTTAGTAACTTCAATTTCTGCTTAATTTAATCGTAAGGTTTCCCGGGAAAATAAAAAAATTGAACAAACATAAAAGTATACTCTACAACATGCTCCTTTGAGCCGGATAAATGTGGTTGAAAACAGAAAATTAATAACGATCTTCGAGTGTGATAACTAAGAAAAGAACTAATTAATTTGAATTTTCGACGGCTATCGCCATTGTAGATGCGAAGAATCGCGCCAGTGTTCGTGGTGGGTGAAAACTCTCTATGATATTAAGAGTAAGGCGAAGGCAAGAAAATTGTCTGGAAAGTGCAGCCGAAAACGTGTTAGTTCATTGTCCTGAACCTAAAGTTGCAGTAAAAAGTTTAAATTGACTTTAATGGTATTGTGCCTAAATTGACAGGACGCATGCGTGGTAATCAGTGATATGGGAAGTTTTGACTGATTCTTCCCCCTTCAACAGCCTGAACGACGTCACGGACTTGTCAACTGCATTGAACTCGATCGTACTAAGGTAATATTCTGTCCTGATGTAACGAAAACTGTCCCCCTTTAACATTGATTTTACTTAAACAGCTTAGAATTTCTTCATGTGTAACGAACTCTTATCATGCTTCTCGCTCCGCACAGGTCCTACCGGTACCTCACTTAATAGATTCTCTCTCTTTAAGTGTTTTTAGTTTACTTTCGTAAACACGTAAACCAGATAAGTTAAAAGTTAATGATTTTAAAGACTCAGAATTCTGCGAGGCTGAAAGACATTTTTTCAAAGCTCTTGATTTTTTGAATGAGATAATATATGGATTAGAACAAGAAAGCGTCGCGAATTTAACTGCTAATAATACGACTAAAAATGTTTTAAATTTTAGTATTTCTCAAACGATTTATCACGAGTACGGTATGAAACTACCCGATATTGAGATCCCTAGATTCTCTGGTGATTATTTGGAATAGCCTAATTTATGAGATTTGTTTGAATCCGCGTTTGCGGCAAATTTTTAGATACGTTAGGATGCTCTGAAAGTTAGATGTAATAATGAAAAAGGTTTAATTAATTCTCATTTACATTCGTTTCTCTCTCTTCCCAATATTTCGAATGTAGTGTTCCTAGCTCTTAAGATTCTCAATTGTCCGACTGATCAATGAGATCATTTATTGATTTATCTTCAGGTTAACAAACTGAACAAGAATTCAGTCGCGGACTGGGAGAAGCATCTAGCAAGTCATAGTGATTATCCCAAACACCAAAATTTGAAAAATTGTGAAGAAATGATGGAATAGATGAAAAGGATAATCAGAGGAGGAAAACTGATGAAGGGTATGAAAATGTGTACTTTGGAGGCTTTAAAATTGTCTAAGGACGATTTTTGAAGAAACTCTCCTGGTAGTAACTTGAATTCTTGTGGTTCTGAAGGTCGAGAGTCTGCTCAGGTGCATAGTACTAGTAATTCACTTGAATCCACAAATGGATGTCTCTTTTGTAAAGGCAATCGTCATTTGAGTCAATGTAAAATTTTCAAGAAACATTTTGTAGATAGAAGAAAGGAGATTGCTCGTGAACATAAGTTATGTTTCAAATGTTTGAAATCTAATTATGGAATTCGGGACTGTACAAGTAGAATCATGTGCAACCAGTGTCAAAAGATTCACCACACTTTATTAGACATTGAGAAACCTTTGTCTTCTTCTTCTGATCAAGTTAGCGGCAATAAAGAAGGAAATAAAAATTCGAGTAATCAGAATCCTTATTCTGAAAATGTTGTGAGTACTACCAGTAATGGCAATTCGAATAACGTATGTTTACACGCTACACGGCTACTAGTCCTTCTTTAACTGTACGCTGTTTTAAAAGTAGTCCGACCTTACTAGCTACTGCCAGAATTAAAATTCGTTTTTATCATGGTAGAGAAATCATTGTTAGAGCTTTTCTTGCTCAAGGTTCTGATGCTACCTTTGTACTTGTATCATTGGTGAATTTGTTTGCGATCTAAACGCGTTCCGGTCATGACTAAGGTGGCTGGGACCGATGTAGTCTTGATTGAGGTGGCTAAAGCGTGAGTTTAAATTTAAATTAAAAAATAAGTTTCCGTTTACCATCTATACTTTTCCACGCTTAATGAATTATAGCCCCCCCACAATTAGAAATTAATTCTACGTATTATCACCTTCGCGATTTTCATCTGGCAGATCCTGAACCCTTTAATTAGGAGAAAATGGATATCGTCTTTGGTGCTGAGTATTATTGCTCGCTTCTTTTGCCAGTTTTGTGCACAGGGCCTCCTGGATCCATAATGACGGTATATCATACGCTTACCTTTAAAAGAAGAATCTCTCGATTCTCTCGTAAATTCTTTTTAAAGAGCTTTATCTACACTTTATAGTGTGGAACGCCGACTCCCTAAAGTATAGATCTAGCAAAGAAGTATGAGGAATTTTTTGACGAATATGGATCTCTCGATCATATGCGTCAACGCAAACAAATTCTTTCGAATTGCGTACCGGTATATTTGCCTCATCATCCAGTCATAAGCGAGTCGAGTAGTAGTACTCCAGTATAAGTAGTTTTTAATGTCTCTAATTCAAATTCCTATGGAATATCGTTGAATGACCTTTTTATGTTCGGTCCGAAACTCCAGAGTGAGTTGACAGCTGTCATACTACGATGGCGAAATTATCGTTATTGTATGACAGCAGAAATAAGTAAAATGTCCCGCCAAATTTTGGTAGATCCGAATGATCTAGAGTTACAAAGGATAGTTTGCTTACGCAGACCTTTCAGAGAGTTAGCATATTATTAATTGCTAACTGTCACATATGGAATGGCCACCGACCCTTTCTTGACTAACCGAGTGTTAAAAGAATTAGCTATTGATAAAGGCACCAAAAACGCAGAAGCTAGCGTGATTTTAAAACGACATTTCTACGTTGACGATGTATTGTTTGGCTTGGACAGTTCGGAGCAAGCTTTGCATCTACAAATGTAACTAATTGAGTTACTTGAAGTAAGCTTTTTCCCGAAATAAAAGACATAAAATTGAACAACTTTCGTCATAGATCTAGCTCATTAAAAAGTTTGTGCCCTTTTTTTAGATGAGAACGAACTATTAAGAGTAAAAGGACGTGTAGAAAACGCTCCTATACCCTATGAGTCTAAACACCTAATTATATTAGCCATACATCCTCTTACGAATCTAATTATCAAACAGTTGCATCTCAGAACTTTGCATGGTGGTCATCAGATCACTCTGCATATTCGGAGACAAAAAAATTGGGTACTTATGGCCCGTGACTCTGTTCGTCACATAATTAACAATTGTATCTTTTGTGTTCGTCAAAAGGCAACAATTCCATCTCAGATGATGATTGATTGTCAGCACGTAGAGTCTCAAGATCAAGATCCCTTGAACATAGTGGCCTTGACTACGCAGGCCGTATTCTAGTTCAATTAGGGATAGGACGTGGCTATAAATCGCATAATAATATATAATCAAATAGCTCTCTTTATATTCTTAGCTAATAGAGCTATACATTTAGAGTTAGTAAGTGACTCCACCTTGGCTGTCCTTTTTGCCCACCTTTGAAACATTTGTAGCAAGAAGAGGCTTATCCTAACAAATTTATGGCGATAATGGGACTAATTTCCAAGGGACAAATAAGGAGCTGAACAGCGCTTTCAGAGCTCTGCGCCACGATGAAAGTCTGAGACACTTATTCTCCCTGGGAGGTCCATAGGAAGCAGATGTCAGAAGTGTTAACAACTACTTTCACGGAGTAGTGGGTGATAGTTTATCCTACTTAACTCCTGGTTACTTTCTAACTGGGTCTCATTTGCTCTCAGCTCCGGAACCATCGATTCTAAACTTGACAGAAAATCGATTGTCACAGTGAAAGTAAGTGCAAAGGTTGGGGAACTTCTTTGAAAGAAATGGTCTCTTGAATATTTTCAAGGAATGCAAAATAGGCGGGTGGTGTTGCAACAAATGATTGTTGCGAGTCTTAAGAAATTGTATTGCAAGTTATATTCTCTTTAATGAGAAATAATTTAATTGTACTGTTTACAGTAACTTCTGCTTGCATTATTTATATATAATTGTATTTTTCGCATTTCTTTTACTGGTGAAATTAATTTATATACTCTGTCTGAGTGACGTATGAGAGTGATGTAATAATTTTCTTTCTAATCTGCTCGATCGTTTGCAGCAGCAAAAATTAGTACAAATCGGGAGAGAGAAACGAAAGCCTCGTGTGTCCAGAGCCGGCAATCCAATTTCGCAATAAGCAAAATAAATGTTAGTGACCTGCTTAATTAAACCGCAAGGTTTCTCGCCGAAATAAATAAGTAAAATGACGATTTTGTAAATTATAAATTGAACGTCTTTTTGTGTGCCATAAATGGCTGTCGATAGAATGTTCAAATCTTGCAAAAAGTGGTCTTAAAAATATTGAAACAGCTTTAACTGTATGAATTTTTATAAAAAATAGTTGGTTTACGAACTCGATCTTTCTTTTTGGTTCGTCAAACATCGACGCCGGATAGACAGCCGGACACTGACGAAGAAACTTTTTTTCCGACTCAGGAGGCCTCAAAAACTCAACATTTGATGAAATCTGCAAAATTCAATTTTCGCATAAAACTAAATATCTTCTTATTATGAATGAAAATGTGAAAAAACTCCAGAAAACAAGTTTTCCGAACCTCAAAAACAATTTATTAACGATGCAGTTTTGTCATGTGCGTGCCTCTCACAAAGTGCAAAGCATATATCTTGGACATATGTGCCTCTCGCCAAGTGCCCTATACGATCGTTATCGGGGTACCGACGCTTAATTCTTCCCTTTATTTAATTTAAATTATTTCTATAGAATTACCACCAAATATGAAACCAATTCACTTGCTTATAATGTTGCTATGACGACATTAAGAAATGTCGCTAGTTAAAGATTTTATTTAGGAAATCCGAAAAATTCTTGGCACCCTTAAAAGTAATGTGAATTTAATATTTTCAAACGCAATTTAAGATTATTTTAAACGAAACTGATAGTAGAAATGAAATGATTTCAAGAAAATAATTCAATGTTGGAACATGGATGAACGACCTGGATCTGGCACGTAGAGGAGGCTCAGGAGTATTGTCAGAAAAATTCCCGGTAGGAAGAGACCTCGATCTGATACGTAGGGGCGGCTAGCGCTCGGCATAAGACTATTGTATGCAACGAGAAGAAAAACGCTGGCATCTTTCCGTCCAGGGAGTTTCAGGCCAAATGCTATTATGGTTACGGCCAGCTTCTGAACTTAATGCTGCAATAAGAAATAGATTCTTAACTTGTTTAAAGAGTCATACTTGTAAGTTAAGATATCATTAATCCTTTAAGGCAATATTGTTAATTTAACCCTTTAACGTCCTTCGGGATACTTTTTTACCACCAGGTCTCTACAATCGCATTTAGATAATATATTCCTACCCGTGGCAGAATTCGAATAGCGTGCATCCCTACTAGTTTTCCGCCAGCTGGCGTCCCCCTCCACTATTCCTACAAGGCGCTGGCCACAGAAAAGTGCAAAAGTGGGAATAATAATTTTTCTAAAGTTTAGAATTTTTCGATCTTAGCGCCTTAAAGGGTTAACCTTATTTTGTAAGAAAGTAATGCGCTTTTAAAGAAACGAGCAGCGGAAGCTAGCGAAATGGATTATTGTTACAATTTTTCAAACTCTGAATGACTTAAAAATATATATCTATGTGTTTACCTTAATGTTTTCTATATTCTATTGTTATAATTTCAAAAACACATGTTTAATAGTAACAAAATAATATACTAACAGAGTAAAGTTAAATCTTTAAAGAAATCGAAACAACGTTAGAATGGAAAAAACGCCTCCGCGAGCTGTCCGCTTGGCCAGCGCACACCTGGCACGAAGTGTTTGAAAAATCAAGGCGAGAACGACAAAGGACGAAATAAGACGAGGAAAAATGAGACAAAGCCACACGAGACGAGGAATACTGGAAAAACAGGTACATTCCATCTTCTTCCTCGGGATTTCTTGTTCAGCGGCAACACTACCAGAGTACAATTATACCATCTCTGTGCCATCTGTATACGCACTGCGACGTAGCAAGTTAAGCAGGTGTAAAACTTTTAATGCAATTATGCACCCTTCCCTTTTATAAATCATAAAATGTGGGTTTCCCCGAAATATCGAAAAAATAACACAGGCAACATTTCCAAAGGATTTTGATGCGCTGTTTCTGAATCCGAGCTCAAAATTGCTCCTGTACGTCAGGTTTTCAAGATATCCAAACCTAAAAGTGCAAAAAACGTGTTTTTAGCTGATTTTGAGGATATGTAACCGAACAAGAAAAACGTCAACCACAAAAGCTAATATGGAATTTGAAAGTACTAATCTTCCCCTTTCAAACCTACTTGGACCTATTAAGATATCTTTACTTTTCATCAAAATATTCTAATTTGAAATTTTTTATTTTAGCGTTTTAACCTATTAACGCTGAGATGTTCAAATTTATACAACGCATTCTCTATTGCTGACGGTACGATATTTTTTTCTTCAAAATATTATCTCAGGGGTCTCTGAGGGTGTGCTTTCTATTATCGGTGTTAGTTTTTTGTTATAACCCCTAGAAGATCCAATATGGCGGCCGCAATTAAGGACTTTAAAAAAGAACAAAGGATCCCGCACAAAATACTAACAAAAAAGCGTGCAGTCGTTTGGAACCAAACTGCGCACATTGATAAAACAAAAGAAGACGGACTGCGCCGAATGCTGCTGCGCACTCTTTGTGCATTCTAGTGTGCACATTCGCAGTATGTGCGGGCAGTTCTACGGCGCAGACAGTCTTCGATCCCTAGCTGGTTCAATAAGCTGGTGACGCTTTTATGACGTTTTATGCGTAGGTGATGAAATTCGTTCTTTGCTACAAATCTTTCCGTGTTAGAGATCACGTTTAAGTGGCGGGCTAACGGTTGGGTGCGTAGCTAATAAAATTCTTTTTGTATTTGAAATCTGTCTAGCGGTTACATTTCGTGTCTATCGCGATTTTTGTATACAGTGAGTTTTAAAATAGCCACGTTACTCTTTATTATAAGAAAAAAAATGAGTTCAAGAACTCCTTGCGCTAAGAAAGTTAATACGTTTTGTCACGTTTGTGATAAGTATAAAACGAAGAAATACCGTCGATCAATTAACGATTCGATAAAAACGTCGTACTTCAACTGCTATGGGACTTCAATAAAAAATTTGGATAAACCGTGGGTATCAACATCAATTTGTCGTACTTGTAGATTAAATTTGTCAAATTGAGAAGATGAAAGCACCAAGACACAGGTGATATTCAACCACCTGTGGCGTGAGCCCAACGATCATGATACTGATTCTTACTTTTGCTTATGCAAAACAGGAGGTTTTTCTAAAAAGTATTTGGAGAAGATCGTTTAGCCTGATGTAAAAAGTGTTACACCAGCCAAGATTTGTATTAGAAATCATTCTGAAGACAAAAGTGAGCGATCAACTCACGAATTAATGGAGACTGACGATCCTTATGTAACTAAAGATTCTTCTTGGGAAGAATCAGATGATGAAAGTCCTAAATTTTTTGACCAAGACAAATTAGACGATTTTAAACGTGACATTGATCTCCCAAAAGATAAAGCTGAGATTTGCGCTTCAAGACTCAAAGAGAGGAAACTATTGTTACCTGGAACTAGAGTAACTGTTTACAGAAATAGAGAAGAAAACTTTATCAAGTACTTTTCAATGGACAGTGGGATAGTGTATTGTAATGATATCAAAGGACTCATTAATTTATATAAAATAAACTTATATACGCCAGAAGATTGGCGTCTTTTCATAGATTCGTCTACAGAAAGTTTGAAAGCAGTACTATTAGATAATGGAAATAAGTACGCTGCAATTCCGATAGGTCACTCAACTACACTGAAAGAATCGAGTCTTGCCTTAGTAAGCTGGAAAGTCCTAAGTAAATTTACAATATTAAATGAGTCATAAGAGTAAATTTTTTTAAGCCCTAACTGTTTTCTATATTCGCTTTTCTAGAAGTTGTGTAGAATTCAATTATTTCTCGAAATGTAAACGACTGGATTCGCTGCTACCAGGGTTAGGTGGGTTAGCCTGCTTACGATTTGGTAGGGGTTATTTCTGGGTTTAGGTGAATTAGCAGGTAGGTGTGTTAACCCACTTGTGGCATGGAACTTCATTATCTCAAGAAAAATATGCGACTAAACTTATTGTTTCCAGAGTCAGGTGGGTTAGGATGCTTGCGACTTGTTAGGGGTGGTTTTTAACCCTAGAAAATGGCTTCCGTAGAAATGAAAAGACACGGGTTCCATATTTTTGATTGTTTTATCAATGTGCAAAGTTTGGTTCCAAACGACTGTACACTTTTTTGTTGGTATTTTGTGCGGGATTCTTTATTCTTTTTTAAAGCCTTGAATTGTGGCCGCCATATTGGATCTTCTAGGGGTTATCACAAAAAACTGACACCGGCAATAGAAAGAGCACCCCCGAAAACCCCCGGGATAATATTTTGAAGAAAAAAATCGTACCGTCAGCAATAGAGAATGCGTTGTATAAATCTGAACACTTTGTCATCTGAACACTTTGGCCTGTGTAATTATACGCTTAATATGTTGTAATATTTACCAATGGAATTAAGAATAGCCATGCAGAATGAAAACAGAGTAAATACGATTCTCATCTTTTATAATTACAGGACAAATTGTAGTGATCGGTGTAACGAAATGCTATCACGCTTCTATGTATTAGAGTAAACATTGCCTTAAGATTATTATTCAGAGATTATCTTCCGAGATAATTTTCGTACGAAATTTTATTTATATTCCATTAGTCTGACAAATCATCAGTCAGACAAACCGCCATTTTTGAATAAAAAAATTAAAGAAGAAAACAATTTTTCCAATACAGCTAAGGGATTTTGCCAAAAGTTATTGTAGACATTATTTTTGCACTGAAAAAAGGATTATTGTACGAAGTAAATTTTACTTCGCTGAAGTAAGGAACGATATAAAAAACGATCTCCTTTGGCAAATTTTCCAATCAAAAAAATTTTTTTCCAGTAAATTTTAAAACAATGAAAATGGTTGTATTAAAGTCCCCAAACATTAAAATGACTTTAATTAATTGAGGAGTATATTTTTGAAATAAGAAAGGAAACTAAATCGTAGGATAGGAAGAACGAACATAAATTGACACCGCCCCCTGTCCTATCTAATGTAATTTTTACGACTCAAGTTTTTCGTGAATTTATTTAATTTATTTCAAAACCTCCAAATAATGTAAAACGATTTGGAGGGGGCAAGAGTTGATAAAATGTTACTGATTCTTGTGAAATGACAGAGTGTTTGAATTTTCAACCAAACACTTCAATCTATTAAGTAGGAAGATTAATTTCAAACACAGTATAATTTTGTATCGAAAACTAAAATTTTCCATTTAATTGCAGAATTTTTGAATCAAAAAGACGACTCTTCTACAAAATAGTTTAATTTTAAACGAAAAATCTGAATTTCTAGCGCAGAAATAAGTGAAATTACTAAGTAAAACTAAAAAATATATGTTAAAAAAGCAGCCAAGTTTTCTACGAAAAATTTAAAAGGTAAAACTTCAACAAAAATATTTTTCTTTAAAATAAAAAACAGTTAAATTTATAAAAATTAATTAGAAAATCAATATTTTCTGGTGAACATGAAAAAGAAGAGAGAAAGCAGTCTTTCGCAAAATATTTTGGGCTGGTTCTAAAAAAAAAATATCTGCAGTTACTGTTAAGAATTGCACTGTCATTCATTTATAATCTAAAAAGGGGCTTTTTGACACTCTGTACAGAGCACAGTAGGAAAAAAATAAAATTTCTGGTTAAAAATACATGGTGTGCTTGAAAGGGGTCTTAATCGAAAGTCTGCCAAACTGGGTTTTTCTTGGTGGTTTTGATTCCTAGGCATATCAGAAATATTTTAGGCTCAAAACAAAACCGGCAACAGGGAGGTTTGTGAAAAAATCTATTTTAGTATTTAAATCTGCAAAACTTGGGGTTTGCGTTTTAAACTTTTAAAAATCGCATTTTTATAGTAGTTTTATACTTTAAAATAGTGTGACTGGCCGAGAATTTAACAAAAATTTTCCATTATCAAGAAGTGGTTCCTGTCATAAAAGGAAGATAGTGACGCTGATTATGTGTAATTATCGTTTGTTTTAGAGTAATGCATGCTTCATTTCAATGGCCCTTTAGAGCTTCTCAATTTTCTCTCTAATTCATTGCAAACTAAAATCAGTGGGAAGACGTGGATTAGGCCTCCAAGGGAAACCATTTAAAAAAAAAACGCGCCGCGTACTCTACCTTTGTGGTGGTGTGGAAACTAGTACACATGCAAATTTTGAATCCGACTTTCGGCAACAATATGTAAATCTATCTACTTCTTTGTTCCGTTGTTTTCTGACTTTTTACTATCCATTATGGGCATGTGATACTTAAAGTTTTTCCCGGCTTTTTTCCACATTTTGCTAAATTAAAACTTTATTTAATTAAACTACAAAAAAGTGTGTGGGGACGTCCATTAGCATGTTCGCTATCATTTCCAAATTTTTAGGACAAAATATTTATTATTCTAGAAAAAAAGCCGGGGGAACCTAAAACTGGTAAAATCGACGATTTTCTCAGTATCACATGCCTTATAGCATATCGTAATGCATTTGTCTTATAAGGTTGCCATTGGATAGTATGAAAATCAGGTATTATTTTTTTTTTAACTATGGCGCACCAATCCCATCAGTTCGGGGGGAAAATACGTTAATCTAGGGGATGCATTGATTTGTTTTGAAAAGATGGCTTATGCAGTTTAAAAACATAATCTTAAAAAAAATTTGTCAAAAAAATCAAACTTTTTTTCTTCTTATTTTGGTGACAAAATCCTCCTGAATTTTTTGGAAAATTGTCTTGATTTTTTTTCTTTCCCGCTCCATAACTTCCATAAAAATGCAATTTAAAGGTTGAAATTTTTGGAAGTTTTTTGCTACCTAAGGAGGAACTTTTGATATAAATTGAGTGAAACTTAAACATTGAAAAGGTTTGTTATATTTCTACTCTAATTTCGTGAAAAACATCATATATTATTTTATTAGTATAATTTTATCTGTATTTTCGAAAACTTATACGATATCTGCACAGAAAAAACGAACAGTAAGTATTGTTTCAGATACGAATGCTGGGGGTAATCTAGCCATACAAAAAGCAAAGGTCGTTATTGGTAAAATAAAAATTATTCATAATTTACGTATTAGAAGAAATTTGGAATGTAAAATATTCTTAATGTAACGTCTGGAAAACAACAAGTTGGAATTTATAAAAAGTAGTTGAGCTTGGCCGATTCTGCAGCGTTAATACGTATTTCCAGCTACCACCGACAGATGGCGCCACCGTTCAGTTACCGTTTTTTTCTGGCGTTTTGAATCCCTATAACAGTAGAGGTTATCTTTTGAATTGCACCGCTTTCTTTACCCAGAGAGGACAATATTTTTTGTCGATACCTTTAAAGGGGATCGACGATAAATATAATGTGAGAAATCTAATATCATTTAGTTCTTCAATGTTTCAGGTTTTAATTTATCGAAATGAATTCCTTTGAGTAGTAGCTTCTTGTAAATTATTCTTATTAATAAACAACTGGTAATACGCGTTGCTTTAGTGGAAGTATAATTTTTTTTACTACTTTTGTTTTCTTTTAAAGTACTTTTCCTGTTCGAGGTATGTTTATGTATAGGAAAAATG
>NC_046657.1:59190854-59195444 GCF_010883055.1 Belonocnema kinseyi
TAATACGCGTTGCTTTAGTGGAAGTATAATTTTTTTTACTACTTTTGTTTTCTTTTAAAGTACTTTTCCTGTTCGAGGTATGTTTATGTATAGGAAAAATGTCCCTTTTCTCTTTATAGGAAAAGGGTTTAAGGATCGGCTGTCCCTTCTAATTAGGAGTAAAATCATGTTACTTGAGAGTAACGGGTATTGTGACCACCTTGCCAAACCGATCTACTAATTCCAATGACATAGGCGAATACTCATTTGTAGAGCTAAAGAGTACAACTGTTTCCTTTAAATTTCCTCGGCCATGACAATATTATTCATGGATTTTCTTTGTAACGTTTTATGTTAAATTATATATGTCCAACCAAAATAAAGTCCAAAACAACGAAAAAACGTGCGTTACAACAGCAACACCAAAATACCTTGCAGAAATTAAATAAGACTCTGACAAATGTCTTCTTGCGTCAAAAGAATACGTTTTGACACCAATTAAATTTCCTCTTATATAAATGAATGTTGATAAGCTTTTCATTTGTTTTTAATAGAATCATTTTGTAAAAAACATTATGCATTTGCGACAAACTTTATCTATTCTTGCAGCTGAATAACTCTGTTTTTATAAAAATATGTTTAGATGCTTCTCTTTTGAGGAAACTTTGTCTCAGAGTGAGGTTGAAATATAATTGAAGACTTAGGCGCAAGAACATCCGACTTGCATTTTTAGAATTTATATGGCATAGCTTTCCAGATGCTTTTAGTAAATATTTTTTCTTGTACTCTTTGCAAATCACGTTGTGGCTGTATTAAAAGAAGGAACGCATCTGCTTCTTAACGCTGTGCATGAAACGCGATCTTCGGGATTGTATTCTCTGAATAAAGTTCTGAAAAAAATTGGTAAACGATATTCTGAACATGTGAATAGAAATAGGATATTATTCAATTTCAACGGTGATAGTTTTGGACCTGGTGAATGATCTGTAAAATACCACTATTACTCATAGTTTTTTAGATTTCAATACACTTGCGGTAAAAATTTAGATTCCACAGGGAGCAGGTAAGGTTGTGAGACAGGGCTAGTATTTGCAATAATATTTTTAAAGGTGACAATCAGACCGCCAAGTTCCAAAACAGGGTCAGACAAAATCCTGCTGACCGTATACAAATATCTGTATCGTAAAATAACTTGATTAAATCTGAATTTTGTTATGTAAATAGCATTTAAAATGGCATTTGCAAAATCGATCGCCAGTCCGCCAAGTTCCAGAAAAGGGCTCGTTAGCACCCCGCTACACATTTCGAAAATAATTGTATCGTAAAAGAATTTTATACAATTTCATTTTTTTTCATAAGTAGTATTCATAGTGGCATTCTTAAAACCGTCCCTCAAACCGCCCAATTCTGGACAGAACTAGACGACACTCCTGCTAATATTTAAAAATAAAGGTGTTGTAAAAGAACCTTATTACATTTGAAATGTCCTTATCCCGAAACATACTTGGAGTAGCTACAAGAATAAATGTATTAAAAATATCATTTGCTCTGGGGATAGAGGCGAATTTATTTTTATAAAGGGCTCTTCTTCTCTCCTTGTTGCATGATATTTGCGCCTTGTGTTAATACACTTTTTGAGAATATAATTGTTGCTTTAAACCAAGATTTTAATGTCACAACAAAATATTTGGATTACAATTACTTGACAACTTCGTCATATTAACTTATTGTATGCACAATTTGATGTAAGACATGACGAAAACAACAAAATAATACTCAAAATGATTACGTAAATTAAATGTTACTACTCGCATATTTATGTCCAATGATTAGTGCAGTTTCCGGTAGAGAATGTGAGAAAAAAAGCAACGGTGCTATCGATACAGAAAGGAGACTCTAAGCATCTTTTATTTCAAATGTAAATGTGCAATAATCGAAATATTAATACCAGATGTCTCTTCGTGTGAGCGAGTCGAGTTTTCCACAAAATTGAGTTTAGTTATTAGTTTGCATAATGCGCAATTTGCTAAAGAGTTACGTTGTTTTATTCAAAATAATATTGGTTTAGCTGCAGAGAATCGTGGTTTTCAACTACTGCGGTAAAACTTGTATTGACTGTGCGTTTCGATCCTACTGGAACTTCCTTTCTTTCTTGTTCGTTTAATAGAGTAATCTCTCCGCTTCTTATATTCATTTTCGCCCGGCGATATGTACCGGAAGTATATATTCCTCTAAGAATCCCACTAGTTTCCAAGATTGCAAAAATGTTGTCATTAGATGTCAACACAATTTGTTCTGGGACTGGCATTTCCTGGAAGCTCTTATTATCTACTTGCACTCGAAGTGGCAAATCGAGACGAAAGGTGTATCTTCGAAATGCGAATCGCCGGAATGGATTTCTATTTGGAATCAGCCGAATAAGTCCAAGTTGTCCAAATCCATATCCAAGTATATTGAAATCAAAACTTCTGCTGAAAGAAGAGCTGGCATCAGGAGACCTGGACCTGGTATGCAGAGGAGGCTCGGGCTCGGCAGGAGGCTGAGGTATGCGAGAAGAAGAAGATCGCCCAAAACACGGGCGGATAGTATCAGGTAACTTGTTGTTAGGGTTAGAGCCAGACTGTAGACTCAATTCTGCAAGAAGAAATAGAGGATTAATTCGCTTTAAAGGACATACTTGTACGCTGGTTTATTCTGAATTCTTTAAGGCAATATAGTTGAATTTCTGTTCATTTCGTACAAAGTAATGTTGTTCTATACACTCATGCAGCTCAATTTTGACCGAATATACTATCAGGATTGCAAAGAGAATCGACGCATAATTCTATGTTTACTATTTAGTGCGTATTAAGTGCAACATTTTTTTAAACAATTCTGGAAATTTTTCAATCAGTCTAAATAAGAGATGGAAAGAATTCTAATACTGTTTGAAACAATTTAGACCGGAAACTCTTGAGAGGTGAGTCTAGAGATTATTAAAAATAGGTTAAAGATTATTACATATATAGGTAATAATGAAACATGATTACAGATTAAATAGAATTGTGATAAAATTTAAGCTTGAGTCACGAAATTCCTTTTTAGCTACTGCGCATACAAAGCAGATCCGAGGCCAGAGCTTTTGGTTTTTGATAATCACGCATTTTTTAGGCCTTCTGTTCTGGCATTCGTGGGTCAATTAAAAATCTCTACGCGATTGACTCAAGTCTCCTCTGTGGATCTCTAACTGCTTTCTGTGTCATGTTAAAGCGAGTAAATTAGAAAAGTCTTATGACGATTTGTGCTCGGCAGAAGTTCAATGTGATAAATGAATTCCTGAATTTGCCCGAAATAAAATCAATTTCCATTCGTACTTATTCTAAACATACACAGGTGCAGGTTCGCAAAATTAGGATTAGCAAGTTGATCGGAAGATCCCTAGCGCCAGCTGGTTTAATTATTCACGATATTTAACTACACGTATCTTCTAGATTTGAATTGTATCGTAAACAGTTGGAAGTGTACCATCTGTAAAAGTGAACAGTTGAGAGTATACCATATTGAAATATTCAAATTTCACCGTGCAGATGTGAGAGCTTTTTCATTAGTACACGTGCAGAGTTAGTGTACATTAACTGGCGTGCATAGTCAAATTGCATAATGCGTAGTTAAGAATGTCCCATATGTGAATTCGCATAGTCGTGAGGTTTCCAGCTGGGCACGTTGTAATTGAATCGTACACAGTTTGGACCATACCATATAGTATACACATATAGTTTGTAAGGACATAGACGGATTTCCCAGCATAAATTCAGACTAAATTCGTACTTATCATTAATAAACACTAAAATAGTTTGGAGGAGTATAGCAATTTGTGTAAAAAGCGGATCAAATTCAATAAATTGATATATGCGGAAACCTCAAAAATGCTTAAAAATAATTATTGCTGTATTATTATGTTTACCAAAAGAATTGAGAATAACTGCGAAGAATAGGACAAGAGTACAAACGATACTCATCTTTTCGAGTGATTTAGTCGACTGTAGTCAAGAGTGTAGCTAATAAGCATTCTGTTTGCTCATCAGAGTAAATTTTGTGTAGAAATTATATCTCTGCAAATATCTGTAGAGATAACAAGTTTACCAGACTATGTTTATATTTCATTAGCCAGTTTAAAAAAAAAGGTTTTTTTATTACTAATTTCGTTAAAACTAATGTGTTTGTATTATCCATATCTACGTTTTTTAGACCTCGTGGGAATTACTAAAAATTATGAATCTCCAAAAAACACTACAGGATTAGCCCCTTATGTTAACCGAGTACGTTACGTAGCACAAATTTGGCATTACAAAAAGTCCAAAAAGTGAATTTTTGAAATCTAGTGGTTTCCCGACTATTCACACAATAATGATATATTAGCTTCAATATTATGTTTTCAATTCTTTTTTTGTTTTTAATACTATTGGTTTGGTAAGAAAATAAATGTAAAACCTCGATTCTATTTTTTCTTTTTGGATTTTAAAATACGAAATAAATGTTTAATTATGCGATTATTTATCATTTTAATATAAAAAAACTTTTTCAAATGATCAAAGTGACGTTAGCTGAGAAAATTAATAAATGAGAATCCCA
>NC_046657.1:59195544-59201607 GCF_010883055.1 Belonocnema kinseyi
CATTTTTCCTATACATAAACATACCTCGAACAGGAAAAGTACTTTAAAAGAAAACAAAAGTAGTAAAAAAAATTATACTTCCACTAAAGCAACGCGTATTACAAGCTATTTATTAAACAAATTATTTTTCAAGAAGCTAACACTCAAAGGAATTCATTTTGATAAATTAAAACCTGAAATATTGAAAAACTAAACGATATTAGACTTCTCACATTATATTTCGCGTCGATCCAATTCAAAGGTATTGACAAAAAATAATGTCCTCTCCGGGTAAAGAAAGTGGTTCAATTTAACAGATAATTCCTACTGCTATGGGGATTCAAAACGCGAGAAAAAAAACGGTAAGTGACCGGTGGCGCCATCTGTCGTTGGTAGCTGGAAATACGTATTAACGCTGCAGAATCGGCCAAGCTCAAGTACTTTTTATAAATTCCAACTCGTTGTTTTCCAGACGTTACACTAAGAATATTTTACATTCCAAAGTTCTTTTAATACGTAAATTATGAATAATTTTTATTTTACCAGTAACGACCTTTGTTTTTTATATGGCTAGACTTTTACTACCTCCTGAGGTAGTAAAAAACTTCCAAAAATTTCAACCTTTAAATTGCATTTTTATGGAAGTTATGGAAGGAGAAAGGAAAATCGAGACAATTTTCCAAAAAATTCAGGAGGATTTTGTCACCAAAATAAGAAGTAAAAAAAGTTTGAGTTTTTTGACAATTTTTTTTTAAGATTATGTTTTTAAACTGCATAAGCCATCTTTGCAAAACAAAACAATGCATCCCCTAGATTAACATATTTTCCCCTCGAACTGATGGGATTGGTGCGCCATAGTTAAAAAAAAATATCTGATTTTCATACTTTCCACTGGAAACCTTATAAGACAAATGCATTACGATATGCTATAATGGATAGTAAAAATTCAGAAAACAACGGAACAAAGAAGAAGATAGATTTACATATTGTTGCCGAAAGTCGGATTCAAATTTTGCATGTATACTAGTTTCCACACCACCAGAAATGTAGAGTACGCGGCGCGTTTTCTTTTTTTAATATTCTTTCCCTTGGAGGCCTAATCCACGTCTTCTCACTGATTTTAGTTTGCAATGAATTTGAGAGAAAAGTGAGAAAATTTAACGGGCCATTGAAATGAAGCATGCATAGTTTTACTTACTAACTTTACTTATTTCTTCGCTAAAAATTCAGATTTATCGTTTAAAATTAAACTATTTTGTAAAAGACTCGTCTTTTTGACTGAAAAATTCTACAATTTAATGGAAAGTTTTAGTTTTTGATACAAAATTGTACTGTTTGAAATTTATCTTCCTACTTAATAGATTGAACTGTTTAGTTGAAAATTAAGTTTCAAACAATCCGTCATTTCACAAGAATCAGTAAGATTTTATCAACTCTTGCTTCCTCCAAATCGTTTCACATAATTTGGAGGTTTTGAAATAAATTAAATAAATTCACGAAAAACTTAAGTCGCAAAAATTACATAAGATAAGACAGGGGGCGGCGTCAATTTATGTTCGTCCTTCCTATCCTACGATAAAGTTTCCTTTCTTATTTCAAATATATATTCCTCAATTAATTAAAGTGACTTTAATTTTTTGGGATTTTAATTTATGTGGATCGTAAGACATAAAGAGAAATATATCATTTAAAATTCATAAATATTTATTTGCTACAAATAAATATTTCTTTTAAAATAAACAGAAGGTTCACTTCAGCGAAGTAAAATTCACTTGTACAAGTAATCTTTTTTTCAGTGCAAAAATAAGGTCTACAATAACTTTGAGCAAAATCCCTAAGCTGGTTTTGGAAAAAATGTTTTTGAAAGGTTTAAAAATCGACCTTTTCAAACTAATAAAATAAATGTGCATTTCTTTTTTTAATTTATTAAAATGGATTAGCTAAATGTTAAATGAGTCTTTATCAATGAGCAAATGAGTTTTACAGCTGGTGCCGCTAATTCTACTGCTTTGCTTTCGTCTTTAATTCTTTGATTCGACAATGGCGGTTTGTCTGACTGATGATTTGTCAGACTAAAGCAATATAAATAAAATTTCGTACGAAAATTACCTCTGAAGATAATCTCTGAAAAATAGGCTTGAGGCAATATTTACTCCAATATATAGAAACGGAATAGCTATTCGTTACACCGATCACTACAGCTTGTCCTGTAATTATACAAGATGAGAATCGTATGTACTCTCTTTTTATTCTGCTCGGCACACGGCTGGTACAATTGAACTCTGGTCGTGTTGACGCAGAACAAGAAATCCCGAGGAACGAGATGGAATGTACCTGCTTTCCCAGTAATCCTCATCTACTTTTGCTTTGTCTCATCTTTCCTCGTCTCGTTTCGTCCCTTCTCGTTCTCGCCTCGATTTTTCAAACACTTCGTGCCAGGTGTGCGCTAGCCAAGCGGACAGCTCGCAGGGGCGTTTTTTCCATTCTAACGTTGTTTCGATTTTTTTAAAGATTTAACTTTACTCTGTTAGTATATTGTTTTGTTTCTATTAAACATGTATTTTGGAAATTATAACAATAGAATATAGGAAACATTAAGGTAAACACATAGATATATATTTTTAAGTCATTCAGAGTTTGAAAAATTGTAACAATAACTATCTCGCTAACTTCCTCTGCACGCGCCTTTATAAGCGCATTAATTTCTGACAAAATAAGTATAAACCTTTAAGGTGAAAGAAATCGAGAGTAGTCGAAACTTTAGAAAAATTATTATTCCACTCTAGCACTTTTCTGTGGGCAGCGCCTTATAGGAATAGTGGAGGGGAAGCCAGCTGGCGGAAAACAAGTAGGGATGCGCGCTATTCGAATTCTGCCATGGGTAGATAGATAGTATCTGAATATGATTTTAGAGACTTGTCGGCAAAATAGTATCCCAAAGAGCGTTAAAGGGTCAAATTAACAATATTGCCATAAAGGATTGATAATATCTCAACTTACAAGTATGACTCTTTAAACAAGTTAAGACTCTATTTGTTATTGCAGCGTTAAGTTCAAAAGCTGACCGTAACCGTGATAACAATTTGCCTGAAACTCCCTGGACGGGAATTTGCCAGCGTTCTTCTTCTCGTTGCATACCTCAGTCTTATGCTGAGCCGCAGCCGCCATTACGTATGAGTTCGAGGTCTACTCCTGCCGGACATTCTTCTGACAATATTCCTGAGCCTTCTCTACGTGCCAGATCCAAGTCTCCCCCTGCCAGGTACTTTCTATGCAGCATTTTCGAGGTTCCTCTGCGTGTTTGTTCCATATATCCTCCTGTCAGGTCTACTCTTAACAGATTTCTTGATGTTAAAGTACTTGGATATGGGCTTGGACAACTTGGTCTTATTCAAATCATTCCATATATCAAACCGCACCATTGATTCGAATTACGAAGGTACGATTTTCATTCCCATACAAAGATTCGAGTGCGAGTATCAAACAATATCTTTACGGTAGTGCCAAACCGAGAAGAAATTGTATTAAAACATCTAACGGTAACATTTTTGCAATATAGGAGACAAGTGATATTCTTAGGGGAATATATTGTCGAAAAAAGTATTGTTTACGGGCAAAAATTAGCATAGGAAGCCGAGAGGTTTCATTCTTAACAACACAATAAATTGAAGAAGTTCCAGTAGGCTGCCAACGTAAATTAAAGATGTTTTTTTAGTGTAGCAGTTGCAAAATACGATTCTCTTCAGCTATACCAATAATTTAATTTTTTTATGTAAAACTTTTAGTCCATTCCGCATGATACAAACTGATACCTTTACGCTGTATTCAGTCGAAAACCCCACCACGTGGTCTTCGACTTTCATAATCAAATTAAAAATAATTTCAAAAATGCACAAGAAAATCCAATTCGTAGGGTAGCACCACCACCTCCAATTTTCAATTAACTTTGAGAAAGTTCCAACATTCAATTATTTTATTGAAATTAATTCATTTCAACTATCACTTTCGTTTAAAATAATTTTAAGTTTAGTTGTAAAATATTAAATTCACATTACATTTAAGGGTGCTAAGGATTTTTCGGATTTCCCAAAGAAGATCTTTAACTAGCGACATTTCTTATTGTTGTCATAGGAAGTTATAAACAAGTGAATCGGTTTCATATTTGGTGGTTATTCTATAGAAATAATTTAAATTAAATAAAAAGAAGAATTAAACATCGGTACCCGGAAAACGATCGTATAGGGCACTTGGAGAGAGACGCATATGTGCAAGACACATGCTTTGCACTTTGTTAGAGGCACGTACATTATAAAAGTGCATCATTAATAGATTGTTTTTAAGGCTTGAAAAACTTGTTTTCTAGAGTTTTTTTACGTATTTATTTATAATAGGAACGTATTAAGTCTTATGTGAAAAATGAATTTAGCAGATTTCATCAAATGTTGAGTTTTTGAGGCCTCCTGAGTCAGAAAAAAAAGTTTTTTCGTCGGTGGCTGGATGTCTCTTCGGCGTCCTCGTCGTTGTATATCGAATTACTTCCGAAAGAATATTCGGATTGGATTGTGCTGGGGCACAAAGTTTTACGAACCAAAAAGTACGATCGAGTTCGTTAACGAGTCATTTTTGATAACATATTCAAAGAGTTACAGCTTTTTCAAATATTTTAAGACAACTTCTTGCAAGTTTGAACATTCTATCAACCAATTACTTTCTTATAGGATAAGTAGTTTCTGTTTTATTCGTAAAAAACCACATCGAAAATAAAAAAAAAACTTGCGTACAAATGAAGCAAGCTATGAGAATTAATGACACAAAACTTATTGAATCAACGAACGTCTATACATTTTTTACGAATTTTTTTTTTGACAGAAATCATAGTTTTTTTTCTGTCGTAAAAAATTACCTCAAAAGGAAAAAACTTAAGTGTTTTTGAAAACGATACAAGTAAAAAAAAAAAGACAAACCTTCCTAATCCAAAAAGGATCTAAACTTTTGTTATCAATAATTTTTAGACAGAATGAGTCGATTTTTTCTTAATTGTAAAAAACAAGATTAAAAAAAGTATTATAAAAACAAGGAAATAATAAAAAGTAAGTTTCCATTTTTCTCAAAATATGAATTGTAACAATATAAATTTGTTCAAATGATACATGTGAAACAATCATAATTTTTGAACCGTTTAATCAGTCGAAGTAATATTTTCTAGAAAACTTCTTTGTACTTCATTAAGCAACCTTGCCACTGGAACTTTTTTCTTGCTCAAAATTCGCTCGACTCCCGAAGCGCTGGAATGTATCAATGTCCAATTTTTATGAAGGGAAGAAAAAAAAATGATTGACTTCCTTATGAAAATCTTTCAAATTTTAACCTGTACAGTTACCCTCAGAAGAGTGCAAACCGCAATCCTGTAATTTTATTGCGAAATTCCAAAAATTGACTGACTGAACACGAGTTGAAGTGCAAAAAGGAATTAAATTTTTTACGAAAAAATAGTTTTTTCTATTTATTTTGAAAATTAAAAAAGCCACAACTTTTTTCATAAATAATTAAAGACGCGCAATTTAATTTTATATTAAAAGATATTCTTTGAAAATTAAAATTCAAAGCATTTTCTGAAAGATCTCATGGACCAAAAAAACTGAGCGCTAAAATTCGATAACCGGTTATTTCCTAAAATTACTGCTAACCAAATTAAACAACCAAGTTCAGTTGAAACCCATAACTTTTTTTATATTTACACATAATTATATGGATTTAATCATTTAATGTTTTGAGAGAGTACTGCTACAGCGCAATGTAAAGTTTAACCTAAAATTGCATCCGCCTACAATTTCTACAGTCAAAAAGTTGCAGCTTGGCTTTTTCATAGTGAAAGTGTGGTAACATTAGAAACATTTCAAATAATGCATTCACTTTAAATAATGGCGTTCACTAGAAAGGTGTCGGCCATACCGGGGTTTATTATAGAAAAACTATGACGACGTGGGATTCTCATTTATTAATTTTCTCAGCTAACGTCACTTTGATCATTTGAAAAAGTTTTTTTATATTAAAATGATAAATAATCGCATAATTAAACATTTA
>NC_046657.1:59201707-59208456 GCF_010883055.1 Belonocnema kinseyi
TAAATGTTTAATTATGCGATTATTTATCATTTTAATATAAAAAAACTTTTTCAAATGATCAAAGTGACGTTAGCTGAGAAAATTAATAAATGAGAATCCCACATCATCATAGTTTTTCTATAATAAACCACGGTATGGCCGACACCTTTCTAGTGAACGCCATTATTTAAAGTGAATGCATTATTTGAAATGTTTCTAATGTTACCACACTTTCGCTATGAAAATGCAAAGTTGCAACTTTTTGACCGTAGAAATTGTAGGTGGATGCACTTTTAGGTTAAACTTTACATTGCGCTCTAGCAGTACTCTCTCAAACCATTAAATGATTAAAGCCATATAATTATATGTAGATATAAAAAGAGTTATTGGTTTCAACTAAATTTGGTTGTTTAATTTGGTTAAATTTTATTTGGTATTTGATGTTTAGCAATAATTAAAAATATAAAACTTCCTTGTAACGCTTATATGTGCATCTTTTTATCACGAATAAACAGTAATTTTAGAGAGAAGAATTATTAGGAGAGTATTCATAACAGATCTATAGAAGCAATAATTTAAAATACCAAATTGTTAAATTTTCAGATTTCCTGCTATTAATATTTTAATAGCATATTTTCGTAAAGCAGTGTTGAAAGAAGTTTTTCGTCATGAAATATTTTCTTTGGTCGATCATGAAAAAAATAAAATAAAAAAATAGGACGGGTTGAAGTCAAAAGCGCTCGCCGTTCGAAGCGATTGAGGGGCTCTGTGCTATAATCGGTTATCGAATTTTAGCACTTGGTTTTTTTTGGCCCCTGAGATCTTTCTAAATATGCTTTGAATTTTTATTTTTGAAGCATATATTTAAATATAAAATTTGCTTGCGCATCTTTAATTCTATATGAAAAGAGTTGTGGCTTTTTAAATTTTCGAAATAAATAGAAAAAAATGTGTTTTCACAAAAAAATTTTTTTTCACTTCAACTCGTATTAAGTCACTCAATTTCTGGAATTTCGCAATAAAATTACAGGAATTACGCTTTGCACTCTTCTAAGACTAACTGTGCAGGTTAAAATTTGAAATATTTTCATAAAAACGTCAACAATTTTTTTTCTTCGCTTCATAAAAATTGGACTTTGATACTTTCCAGCAGCTTGTTGAAAGTACACAATAAAAATTAAATTATTATAGCCAGTCTTTCATAATGCATTCTGTTTTGTTTAAAAAAAATCACAAAATGGTTTTCGGAGTCTACTGAGATTCTAATAGGTATAATTTATGTTTTGGGGTCGCTGAACATGAATCCATTTGCAGAATGGAGCGTGCACGACGGTATTTGCAGTAAAATTTTAAAAACGTTTAAAAACCTGAAATTTCAGAATAAATTTCGTCCCCAAACCTACAAACCCCAAATTAACAAGCCCCAAACCCACAAGCGGACAAGCGTCAAACCCACAAACCACAAACCAGAAAGTTACAAATCCACAAACCCCAAGTCCACAAACCCCAAATCCACAAGCCCCAAATCCACAAACCCCAAATCCACAAGCTCTAAACCCGCAAACTTCAAATACACAAGGTCCATACCCACGAACCTACAAACCCCAAATCCACAAAACCCAAACCTTGCAGCTACATATCCACAAACGTACAAACACCTTACCCACGAACAATTGGTATTATAAGATGTGAGCTATTTTAGTTTGTAAAATTGAGGATAGTAGGTTTGAGGTTTGTGGCTTTTGGGTTTCGGGTTTGTGGATTGGGGGTTTGTAGGTTTATGGATATGAAGCTTGTGGGTTTGGGTTTTGCACTATTGTAGATAAGGAGATTGTGGGTTTGCAGTTTGTGGGCTTGGGGTTTGTGGATATGGAGCTTGTGTATTTGGAGTTTGTGGGCTTGGAACTTGTGGGTTTAAGGCGTGCTGGTATGGTGTTTGTGGGTTTGTTGATATGGAGCTTTTGTGTTTGTGGCTTATTGGTTTGGGGTTTGTAAGCTTGTGGGTGTGATGCTTGTTATTTTGGGGTTTATAGGTGTGGGGACGAAATTTATGCAGAAATTCTAGGTTTCAAACCATTTTTTAAATTCTACTACAAATCCTGACATTCTGGCTCAATTCTGGGAATAGATACGTGTTCAGCGACCCCAGAAAGATAAAGTATACCTATTCTAATACCAGTAGACTACTATGACGATTTTGTGGTCCTGTGTAATCTATGGCTTTTCCGTCTTTATGTCAAGCATTTCAATTGGTTTCTTAATTTCAAACCCTCTCTTTTCTCGGATTTCAATGCGCGTTTAGACAGGCAAAAATAAACATTCATTATATTTAATAGTCTCTCGTTAACAAGAAAGTCGTTCCTCTGCCGTCGTTATCATGTTACTTCAAATTGTGCTATAGAGTTTAGTTTTTTTCTTCGATTTGTTTCGTGAATTTTATCTCAAAAAAATAGAAGCTCTTCTTCAAAATTTGTTCCCTGTAAAAGGAAAGTCATAATGTCACTGCGACCGCAAGTTTTTATTATTTAGACAGAAAAAAAGTAATAAGCGAGTAGTCGAAACTCCTTTCGAATATATCGAAATGATCAGGTCAGCGAAAAATCCAAAATATATCATGATTGATGATTTCGGAACAATGAAAGATTTTGATATCGCGTTCGAAAAAGTAGAAAAGCTAAATAAAATGTTTGTTAAAGAATTTAATTTAGTCTGGAAAGAACTTTCATGAAAAATTCTTTTAAGAGATAGTTGTGAGAAATGCGAAAGATGAGAAAGACTGAAATAAAAAGAGTAAAATGAAAAGAATAGATTATTTTCTAGTAGCATGATTACGAAACATCATAAATGTTCATTTTTACATTTTTTATATGTGTATGACGCCGTATTATTGCGAGTTGATTAAAAAAAAAAACACCTTTTTCAATGGAAAAAAGCTACGATAAAATCTACATTTTTTAACAAAACAAGTGATGCAGCCAGAAAACTTCTTCAGACAAAAATTTTACTTTAAAATCTCTATATTGTCCAATTTTTTTAACAAGGATTTTGTGTAGTGGCAGTAACGTTACGAACCTAAATAACGTTTAGTCGTTTGAATGTAAGTTTGAAAATTACTTTTATATTTCGGAATTCAAACTTAAAGCTTAATTTTTCAGTTTGATAATTGAGCTGGTTTGTAAACAATTGAGATGACTGATGCAACAACTGGACAAGCTCTCGAAACCGCGTATAAATATTATCCAGCCCGAAAAATATATCGATAAAAAAAGTGGTCGAAACGTAAAAGAAAATTTAAATTCGTATTCAGCTTGATGCTTGATATTCAGTTGTTCACTAGACTTTGAAAAATTTTTTCTGAAAATTTGAAGAAAGTAGGCCAAAAATTGTGGAAATGGCAACGAGTTGAAAACACACGCTGCCGCTGCAGTGCTCCGCTTATCGGCCTTTGTTCCTTAGCAACTAGCTAGCAGAGGCAAAAAGCAACAAAATGCTCCAGCAGGAGCCTGTTTGGACTTCAACTCGCTGCCATTTCTATAATTTTTGACCAATTCTCTTTAAATTTTCAGAAAAACTTTCTCGAAGTCTAGTAATTAAATAAGAACAAACATATTCGCATTTCAAACAAAGTGCGTTGTTTATAGTCATTGCTTATATTTTGATAACAACACATTGATCTTTGATCGGAAATTTTTTAAAGTTTTTATTGTTTATCTTGAGTAATATATATCAAATAAAAAAGTTTCATTAGAAAAATGCGTCGGCTGCGTCAAGCTGAATACGAATGTATATTTTGTTTTAGGTTTTGACCTCTTTTTTATCGATAGATTTTCCCGGATGGACAATACTTCTGCGCGGTTTCAAGCGCTTGACGAGTTATTGCATCCGTAATCTCAATTAGTGTTTTTTGATTAAAAAATTAAGATTTTTGTTAAAATTTCATAATTTCTGCTTTAAAATTCAACTCTTTTCTGAAAAATTCACCTATTTTATTGAAAATTCGTCTCTTTTTTGGCTAACAAATTAATCTTCTTTTTGAGAATTCATCTTTTTGGTGTCGATTCAATATTGAAAAATAGCCTTATTAATTGAATCAATTCATTTCTTTTATTGAGAATCAGTTTTTTAAACTCGAATTGAAACTATTCCATTTTTGGTTGAAAAGCTATCTTTTTTAGTTGAACTTTATCTTCTTTAGTCAAAAATTTAACTTGCGATGCGCTAAAAATTAAATTATATATTTGAAAAATAACTACTTGTTGAAAAATATCAGCTTCGTTGAAAACCCATAACGCCGATTAGAAAATTCGTCTTTTTGGGTAGATAATTAAACTTCTTCTTCAAAAATTCATCCTAATGGCTGTGGATTGGATAATTTTGTTAAAAATAGTCTTTTTTGTTTAATTTAGTTGATAGAAAATTCATTTTTTTTTGTCTTGTAAATAAATTATTTAAACTGAAAATGTAACTGTTCTATTTTTGGTTGAAAACATTTGTATTTCTTTTGAAAATTCAGCTGTTCGGTTAAGTTTCTATTAGGATGTCTCTAAAAAGGCAGATTGAGTGGCAATTATAAAAAATCATTATTTTTGATTTTTAATTATATATTGAATTTAAAAAAAGGTTTCACGATGTATATTTTATTGTAGGTAAAAATAAGTTTCACTGCAGATTTTTCGACGTTCAAACATCATCTCTAAAGCAAAATTTAGAAATTCATAAGTTTCACAAAGTATAAATCAAATTTAGCATTGGGGTTTTAATCGGTTTCAGCATTCCTTTAAGATGGACGTTTTCTGATGTCGCACTGGTGCTTGAACATGATGTTTCTTTCAATCAGGAAGAAAGAAAACGTCCAGACTATAGTAAATAATAAAGGAAAATTTGTGTGTACAGTAGAGATATTTCATAGTGAAGTAGAAAATCATTCTCAACTGTTGAATTTTAACTTAAATTTGGAAAAAATATAGAAATGAAGAAATTTTGAGAATCGTGGAAAGTTCTTATGCTTCAGTGGTCAATATGGTCTTGAGTTTCAGACAGCTATGGATGTTGACCATGCAAATGAATGCTTTAACAATAGATATAAGGAAAAAGAAGCTAAAAGTAACGAAATTAATTAAGAAAAAGATTATTCATCAGAGTTGTTTCTCCCAAATATTTCTCAATTTATATTAAAACTAAGAATGCCCATTTTTCCTTCCTGCTGCAACAAAACTTTACGAAAAGGTTTCATCAGAAGCGCATAACGAATATTATAATTTCTATGCTAAGCAATAATCCTTTTACAAACAGTTTGAAAAGTATGGGTACCAAATTATAAGCGGAAGAAATTTTGGAACGAAAATTTTGAGTATGTTGAGCCCGTTTCGGTTTCATTGAGAGGTGAGGTTCAACCTACAAGGAAGGATGGTAACTAGTTTCAATATGTACTAACTGGTTAAACACTGCAAGCCTTTTTTCACGACGAGTCTCTTCAGGAAGATCTTCTCACTGATGCGAAGCCATCCGAGAAAGGAATTCTTAAAGATTTCAGTGACAGATACATTTACAAGCGAAATAAGTTCTTTGTTGAATATCCTAATGGTTTTAAGATTATTTCATTATTAAGATGCCTTTGAAGTAGTCAATCCTATTGGGAAATCCAAGAAGAAATATAAATTAGTGGCTTAAAATCTTAATCTGGGAAATTTATTACGCACGATATGTTCTCACATTAATAATATTAAACTTGTAGCTCTCCGTCGGGGAATAATTGTAACTGTGGGAAAGTTTATGGTGACCTAGTATAAGTACTAAAAACCACGTAAGAAAGGGGCATACTTGAAAATGCAAAAGTAATTTAAGGTTTACTTTTATTTGCTGTCGGGGATAATCTAGGAAGTCATAGCCCAAGTGATTTTGTTGAAAATTTCATTTCAGGAAACCTTGGTAGATACTTTTTCGAACAAACGTCTGTTACCTGATTCAAATAAAAAGCCGGTATGAGCGCATGACGGATCGCAATCAACAAGAGATCGCAACCAATGCACAAGTTGATGCAGGTTATAAAATTGCAATATTAACTGCTCCGATGAGTTCTAAATCGGATCTGCTAATAATAGGCTAAAGTGAAATGTGGCAACTTTTAACACAAATTGTAAATTGCTTTTCCTTTCACCTGGATGCTGGCGCCAATTAAACCTAGCTTACCCTTAAACTAAATAAAATCATAAATTGGTGCAAGCGTGACTGTATCAACTCAGCAGCATAATGTGAATTGTCTAATCAATCTGCCTTCACCACGAATATTGCACGAAATATCGATATCTGATAATTGATTTATTTCCTCAGCGAATGCATTTAAAAAGACATGCATATCGGGCTTGTTCTTTCCAAACTACAAGCCAAAAAGAATATTTTTAGACTACCTCATATGTAGAAGTATTTCATTTACAACTCTTTGAATTGGCCAAATAAAGAAAGTGGAACTTTTTAATACGGGAGCAACGACGGTATTAACAGGCAAACATTACGTAACGTTTTTCATCTGCCGGATTAAGACTTTCGAAACATTTTCCATATGCTTGACCGTCCTAAATATCTTTATATCCACTGCCTTCTTGTATTCTCGCACTCACAAAAACATAATATTCTTCGCCTGCTTCTAGTAAAGCTTTAGTCTCGGTTGGTACGAGGGTGGATTGATAAGTTTCCGGCCTGACCAAGAAAAACAACGTTTTTAAGAATTTTTTTTTTTATTTCTCAACATAATCTCCTCCAAAGCTGATACA
>NC_046657.1:59208556-59235503 GCF_010883055.1 Belonocnema kinseyi
ACAAGCTATCTAAGGATGGTACTATAGAACGCCACCTCAAGGTAGGCCTAGTGGCGCCATCTCTTGTTCAGGCCGGAAACTTATCAATCCACCCTCGTATGTTATATGTAACATTAAAATCGATATACGTGATATCTCGTAACTTAATATCAGCTAAGCATACCTATGTATGCTCTTTATTTAAGAAAAATAGAATTGAGGTTTACAAAATCTCGCGAAAAGAACACCTTGTCGACCAGCTACCGTGTATCTGGTAGCAGTGATTTCGCGAACATGAACCTTCCATTTTTCAATTTTGCATTCAGTCCTACTGATGTAGAATTTTCCTCACTTGCATCTCCAGTAGTCTGTGGTAGACAATTATCATCATTGTTGTCTTCCGTATCGGACTTTTCATGAATTAATACTTTCCAACCATCATCCCATTCTTCCTCTGAAGCAACATCGTTTTCTTCTTTGCTATCATATTGAGCGTCGCTCTATAAGAAAATTAATCGCCTGTAACATTATAAATCATATTTTAGAATTTTTCGTACGTGAAATTGCATTTGAAGAAACGCAGAGCACGTTTTTAGGAAGACGGAATTTTCGGATTGAGTGCATGGTAGGCTTACATGTGTCTTGGACTTAAAGGACCTTCACGGCATGGAATGGGAGGATATTGTCCACTTGGATTGAAAGAAACTTGCAATCATCACAATGCAGTCATCATTGGCCTAAAAGCGGCAATTTTGTCAACTGCTTCACATGGACGAAAAGATGCGTTTTCAAGAGGGGTTAGATAAGTAATTCATGTTTCACTTCAATCATTTATACAACGAAAGGTACAAGAGCAAAATAAAGGTACAGAACAGAGTGACCAGTTCAATTGAAAACTATATGCAAATAATAAACTTCTACAAATAGTCATTTAATCACTGACATTTTTTTTCAATTTATGTTTCAAACATTGATAAAGATTAAATGCCCAATTAGAAATAATAAAATTAAATCGTACACTTACATTAGTTTGGGAATCCTCTCAGAATACTTCTGCTGTAAATTTCCCTTTCTCCATTTTGATGTTCTCGAAATATCTTGATCACCTTCCAAATACTGTCTGTACGATGCACACTGAATATTTTTTACATAACTACATACATACTGTATTTATTTGCGCCTATTTTGCGTCATGTTTCCCGGAGGGGTGGTGGAGCACATTTTATAATAATACGATTTCCTGACGACTACAATTTTGTAAATATAATGAATATCAATAAAAAAATCAGTGATAAAATAAGCATCCCAAATACAGTAATTTGTTGCAAAATCATATAAGGAGAAGTTCAGTTGTCAGAAGTTCAGGTAATGGGGGCCCTACTCTCTGTATGTTTGCGTGTATGTGTAAAGGTAAAGATTACAATCGAATACTAATTGTATATTGAATACATAGTTATGTAGCCTTATTGCTAAAATGGACGTTTCGAAACGTAAGCAGACAGGGTCATCTGAACTATTTCTAATTGGAATACATAATATTGCGCAATCTCCGCATATGAATACCCGGGCTCTGCGCCTTTTCTCTATGCTGCTGGTGATTTTCAGACAAGAGCTGTAACCGTCTCTCACCCCGCGCGCTGAGACACTGCATAGACCAGCAGTTTTAGAAATTACGAAACCGCGAGCGGCTAAGCAGACAGTAAGATATAATCATAATTTTAAATAAAATGATGCAGTTAAAGAAGGGCATGATAAATTCATACAAAGTTATTCTTTAATTTTAGGATTAGTTTTTTAAGGATTTTCAGATTTAGAAAAAAGGTCTTGAATGATTGCAAAAAAAGGATGATCTAAATTTATACCTGTAAAAGTTTGACCCTCGATTTCTTTCAGGGGATCCTCCTCTCTCCCAATTTCTTTGCTTCCAGGGGAAAAACCCTTTGTTCAAATCGGTCAACATAAACTCTAACCCCAGGGCTTTTAAAATTAACATGGGTTTGTAAGTGGGAAAGCACAGGTTTTGGAAAAATGAAACAAAATACATTAACTTTCTGTACATTACAGTTTAGACGCCGCTTAAGAAAGGTTCAAAAAAAATTTCCACCCAATAATGATGGTTACAGCGCATGATTGCATGATTACCGTCAGAGAAAGCTAAAAGTCAAACTTCTGCTGTAAAAACTAAATGTATCCGTCGAAAATCATTATTTGCATAAATACACTTTTTTCTTCCTCCGGCTCTTTGAAAGACCAAAAACGATCCTTTAATATTTATTAACATTTCCCTAAAAAAAATTCCGCGTTATTTAAACTTTTATTTTTCAATATGGGTGAAAAAATATTAATCTTAGGGCTGACTTGATCAGCTGTTATACTCATCACATGGCCTTAACGGTACAATTTTGCAATTTTGGTTTTTTTGAAATTAATAATTATATAATTAAAAATAAGCATATAAACTCGTGCAAAAAATACAGTGAAAATCTTAAATAGCCATCCCTTCTTTAGAGGAGCAGGCTATAATAAGTTAGTTGCCATCCACCGTCAGCCCCGAAATCGGAGCTATAGAAGAGTCTCACTGTAGTTTTCTTCAAAAATTTATATCTCAGAGACAAAATAGTGAATATTTCACAGGTGAATGTAGGAGATTCTGGTAGAAATATACACATTTTTCGATGTAAAAGTAGCTGTTTAGTAATAAATTAATAAATTACGGTAATATAATCAAATTAACAATCGCATACAAACCGTGCAGAGCCTCTTGCGGTGTTCACCGCACAAAGGTAGGTGGCACTTTGTGAAACAAGCAGTGTTTTGCGGTCTTTCTCTTTTGGGCATTTTTCTTTTTCGCCTATCCAAATATGTACGCAGAGGGCCATGCTTTTTTATATTTGTATTATTGAGTGAAATTGAGTGTCCCCATGCAAGATCAAGACGTACATTTTTCTAGCGCGGCGGAGTTGGCCCCTGACGACTGAAAATTCAAATTAGGAACTTTGAATTTTAAAACATATATTATCATAGATAATTACATTCCGAATCTTATTTTTCCTTATAAGAAAATCGTTTTTTTTTGTTTAGTTTTTTAACAAATTGCAAAAATCGAGTCTATTCACAAAACGTTTGAGTGTTTCGTTTATCGAGGAAAGTTTAAGCAAACAAAAACTTACTGCGGAGAAGTTGTTTAGAAAGGTACAAAGAAGTTTTCTGCAAAGGCTTCTTCCAAATAAATTAATAGGTAAAAAACTCTGAACGCTAAAGTTTGAGCAAGCGACTGATCGCGTGTATTGCGCCGAGTCGAGATCTATTGCAGTTTAGGCGGGTAATAAGGGGGTCAGATTTAAAAATAAATAATAACACTTCAATTGACATAAAATATATCACATTTTTACTTGTTTAGCGAATACTTATGTTTATAATAATTTATATAAATAGTTAACGAGATCATTGTAATCACAGGCTTATATTACAGTGCTAATTATAAAATGTTCCAGCAGGACTTATTCCATATTTAATTTACATTATATTATAATACAATTTTATTAATGTAAAGTTCATATTCTTCAGATAACACAGAATCATCGACTTCTTCAATTTTTGTTATCGACGCAAAGTAATCCGTGAAAAATTTTTGACCTTTAGGAGAGAGATATTTAAGCAAGCTTTTAACGTCATTCATTTTAGCTTTTTTGCGACCAACTTTTGGAGAGGCAATCTTTTCCAAGTCTCTGAGTTTAATGCTTGGCTGAATACTAAACAAAGAAGGATTTTCGGCGTAATAATGATCAAAAAGCTGTACATTGCCGTTTGGTAAATATTTAATTACACAAGCCTGACTGATTTTCATAGCTTTCGGAATTCGTACGTTTCCTTTAAAAGATTTTTCAAAATCGTGCAAAATATTGTTTGCTGATTCAACCATAATAAACGGAGGATCGCGAGAATCTCTGATAAGTTCAATGTACTTTGCCGCTGTTTCAATTTGCTATAGTTTTTTCTTTTTTTGCGAGTATGAACCACAATTTCGATCACACTGACAATAGGAGTGACCGCGAACTGGAAAAATATGCCAGATTCCAATATTAAAATCTATGCATAGTGTTAAGAAGAAAGAAAACACTGTGTAATTTCGATTTTGTCCGCCTGCTGCATCAGAAAAAAGTACAATTTTCGTGAAACGTGTTTCATCAAATTCTTTTTCAATTACGTGTTGTATAAAACTGCACACACTATTCGCTCTCTTTTTCGCACTACCTTCTAAAAAGGAAACATGTAACTGTTTTTTGAGGTAAATACGTGTACGTTAAATAAATATAACCCTAGTAATCTTTTATAAAACTGTCCTGAAACGGGAATTTTTGGCAATGGAAGATTTTGCGCGTGATCGAATTCACAGTAAAGTACATTTTCTTCTGAAAGCAGTTATTTTTTTAAAGCCTGATAATCCTGAAATTTTTTTTTGTGATTTACAATTCCATCAGATAGTAAAGCTTGTAAGGAACTTAAATAACATTCATTGCAAACATCTTCCTGTCGTAGCAGCATAAAATTCTAAAAATTCCTCATACATTTTGTGCAAATTTATTTCCGGATTGATCATGTAGTTAAGAGATGTCGACTCTCTACTATGGTGAGATTGTTGACGTGGCATGGACAGACAGTGAACTTTTATCAATTCCTTCACATCATCAGTCAATTTCACGCATTGATGTTCATGCTTACCTCTCTTATCATCTAAACTTTCTCCAGCTAAAAACCTTTCCTGAACGCATTATAACCTTTCCTTCCCTATATTCTAAATTTTAAACAAAAACTGTTTGCAGACAACAATATTTTTTTGATCAGTTGAGAAATAATATGTCCACAAGATTAGATGCGGAACTTCGGTAGCATTTACTCGAAAAGGGTCCTTGCATTTCATTAACTCACTGAGAAAAATATTTTGCTTGTTGTAATCTCCCAGATTCCAGAATTGGTCATGAAATTTACTCTGTGCAAAAGTTGAAATCTTCAAAAAACATTTCTGCTTACAGCAGTTTTGAACTGGTACAAAATGTCTTTCAAAAACAAGTTTCTTATAAGTGGAGACGTATTATTTTCCCTGTATTTAAAAAAGTTTGTTTTGAAAATCTTTATTGAACAATTATTATTGAAATTTATCAAATGTATTTGATGTTTAACTCGATAATTAAAAATTTCTTTTAGTCACTTCCTAGGTTGAAATTCTTATGTTTTAATATTATTACTGCAGTTTTTTTTATCTTTAAATTTTCAATAAAATACGCTATTATCACGATATTTATATAGGAGTTCAAAATGTAGAAAAAAGAGAACCTCATTTTCTTAAGCTGTTATCGAAAGAAAAAACTAACCAAATGTTATACGTACTCTATTTCGGCATGTTTTATTAACATTTCTAGCCCACGCTTCTTCATATTTTGTTCGTTTCCTAACTCTAAAAGAACCTTGGGATTCACTTTCCATTACAGTGATTTGAAAATTAGTTTAGATGATAATTTTATTATTATAAACTATAAATTTAGTTCTCACTAAAGCTAAAACTCGCAATTCGTATACGAAGTGCACACTTCCGTAGTCAGAATAGAAATGATCTATTTTGTTTTTGTAGAAAACTGCAATGTTTTGGCTTTTTTTTTGGGATTAAGAAAGCTGAAGGACGTTTGACGGTCATCTAATGTTTGAATAATCCACCTTTGAATTCATTGTACCGCCGAATAGGGAAAGAAATCCTGGCTCGGCATAATACACGCATGAAGATCAGTCGCTCGCTCAAAGTTTAGCGTTCACAGTTTTTTACATATTAATTTATTTTAAAAAAGCCTTTGCAGAAAACTTCTTCGTACATTTCTGAACAACTTCTCCGCAGTAAGCTTTTGTTTGCTCAAACTTTCTTCGATAAACGAAACACTCAAACTTTTTGTGGAACAAAATATGCAATAGTTCTGAAAATAATTTTTTATACTGTTATAAATAAAGTTAAAAAGTTGTATTGCTAATTGTCATAACAAGGATATTATAAGGAATATTTCCTCCGTAATGATAAACAATTAGACTCCTTATTCTTTTATTTATAAATATTGTCTTGAAAAGAGAAGTAAGGGAAAAGAGAAAACTAGCTAAAAATTTCTACTCAGGAATAATTAGGCGAACACCCTTCAAACTTTTGCTTTATACTATGAATTTTTACGCAAAACTATTAGAAATTTTATATTCACATTCCAGTTCTGCAGCATTTTGCTCACTTTATAGGGACCCAGACCTGATCACGTGTGGGTAACTGAATTTTCAGTTTCTTCCCTAGTCCTAACCATCCACCTAATCATACTGCAGCACTATGTGAACTATAACCATTTTTTTTTGCTACCGTCGCTAAAAGCAGAAATCGCTTACCTCAAGGAGAACGTGGGTAAGCACCCATCAGACGTACTGCAACTTCATACCACTGGTCCTAGGATGTCATGGTCGTTTCTCCAACCATTCTTTTCCGCGAATTGCCTCATTACAAGTAAATAGTTTGCATAATATTACGTGATCTTGCACCTACTTCCCCATTCGGCGCAAGGAAAACCCTTTCTGGAAGGCTGCAGTGGTCTCTTTCACCCCAGTATGTCTGCGAGTCGCGAGCCGTGGTACTCAAAAAAGTCTTGCTGCTGGTATATTTCTAATACGACGAGTACACAAGACTGCTCACATCTTTGGGCTTAACCAGGGTGGAGACATCGCTTTCTATCTGTAACTGGTTCTGGAGGCAGATCCTATTCTTTGAAAACATTTAATGGCCCATTCAACAGCATGACACTTTTGTTCTACTTTTAAATACCGTGCTTTAACAACATTAAAGTTGGTACTAACGAAACTAATTACATTCCTACAGTCAGGGGTAGAATGCAAGGAAGGTCAAGAATCGATCGACCTAGTTTTAAATCTCCATGGTAGAGATTCTTGATTTTTCTAACGGCATCTTCAGCTTCTGGTTACCATGTTCCGCCCATGGTATTTTTTCCTAGGAAGTTTGTCAGTGGTCTGAAATTACGGAGAAATCCAGAACGTAGTCTCTCAACCAATTGCTGAGGCTCCATGGCATTTTTTGGGGACGATCCCTAAAGTATTTCTTGTATATGACAATCCTGGAGCAATGCAGAATGTTTTTTTTTTGTACATAGTCTTGAATCACTATCTGATATATCCGATACCATTCGGGATGTCGTTAGTGCACTGGAACTTGCAAACAACCCTGTCGTAGAGCCAGTTTCGAGAAGATACGCGCGTTGACCAACTTCTTAAATGAATCCTGGACCCTGGTCAGTGTGTCTTACATGCTGAATGATCGAGTTAAAATTTCGATAGATTAGTTAGCATTTCTCGAACTTGCTCCAACATTATCTTTTGTTTTCCTTGAGGAACCAGGTTTGGCATCTTTCGGAATGGTTATCTAGAAGTGAAAATGGCTTACGGGGCTCTGACTACAGGCGGAGTTCCAGGTTCATGGTATGACGACTGAAAGTTGTAGGTACAGTTAACTTTCATAGAATTCTGATCGTCATTCCTAGAGTGTCAAGGTTCACACGATCGATATCGGGTTGAAGGGACCTTCACTGTTGATCTGTTAGATAGGACTGATTAATGAAATTTTCTGAGATCATTTCGCTTGTTATGAACGTTCAGCTTTCTTCTTCTTGTATACTTTGAAGTTAAATTGCCTTCCTGGACAGTAGCAAAAGTTTGGCAAGTTATTGGTGGAAGATGTTACAGAGGGTTGTTTCTTTATTCCTTCCTGGACGATGCCCGAAAGAATTTACCCGCATCTCGATCTGCCTCGATAGCTCTGGCGAGTAAGGAGGAAACATCCGTGACTCGGAATTTCGCTAATTCGAAGTTCAAGCATCTATATAGGTTCCATTAATTTACCGAATCGTCATGTAGAGCCTGGCTTGCAACTTTCGTTTGTTGATTGGCCGGATTATACGCACTCGTGAAATATTCTTCCATCTTTTGCAGAAAAAGGTTCCCGCCTGCAGAAATCCGGCATTGTTGGTGTCATTCGGTTTATTCCCTCCCCAAAGTTTCGCCAGGTTTGCTAGGAGTGGATTGGATCAAGCTCCTTCTGATTGTTTCCCAGGTTGTTCCTATGGTGTCTACTCATAATGTGGTTGTGCGAATTAAGGATGAGCATGCTGGGTTCGATGACACTCTGGTTGAGCATACTGAGGTTGATCATACTGGGATTGAGCCGTTTTATTGATAAACTTATTTGCTGCTGGGTTCTGGTAAACATGTATGGATAGTATACCAGGTTAATTTACCCCGGGATTTACCAGAAGGTTTGCCGCTGGCAACGCAACTTGATAATTATCCAGATCTAGAGGTTGGTTATCCTCCAAGTTGACAATTAACTTCTGCTGAACATTTATTGCACGTGACGAGGTGGTTTTCACCTGTCACATTAACATAACCTTAGCGGCGCCGGGTATATTTAAGCTTAATATGTAGATATTTTCTCAAATAATACGGCTGATACCGAAGAGCAAAAGTCGTCATTTCGGCAGGGAGCACTCTTATTTGTAAACAGTTTGTATTATATTTATTATTTATTATATTTATCATTGGCAGCTAAGTCGCGGTGACACTGCACGCCACATATTACAAGAGGGAGTGAGAGAGGGAGTCTCAACGTATCGTTGTCTTCTTTCAATGCAGAGGAATGAAAGGGAATCGACACAGGGCCTGAATGACAAAGCACCCTTTTGGAGATTGTCTAAGTACCGAGAGGAAACTATATGACTTTAGTTATCCAAAGTATCAAGATTTGTTTTTTATATTTAACTTTTTCCATTCTGTCGATAGGACTATTGGCGTCTTTTTCGGCAGTCATGGTGAAACGGGATGTCCCGCGGGTTCACATTTGCTGCCTCTGTTATTGGCACGTAAAAGCTGCACCGTTATTGGTCGACTGGATCGAGGAGACCGTAGACACACCTTTCGGCTAGATCGACGTTCCGTGGCGGTCACTACTTTCGTTCTTCATTACGACTTTAAAGTCGTGTGTTGGCTATACGCCAGATTATAATTTATAGAAAAAGAAATAAAAATTAACTTTCAGATGGATCGAAAACTTGAATTTTCTAAAGCACGATATGCGTCGAAGTTGGAGCTATGTCTTGCTTAATTGCGGCAAATCATTTGGGCAAAAATTCTATACAAAATGATGGATGGATCCATGGACTTGAATTATCGCTAAAGTGATTTGCCTCACTAAGTTCTTTCTAGGCGGCTCTTGTATCTTTTTTTGTCATAGAGTTCATAGCTTTCTCCGGTGAAATATCGGGTTTTCCTTATTTTCCTTCTGTTGTTTCGGTAGCGCTAGTGAGTAGATATAGATAAGATCCGGAAAATTGTAAATTCGAGCGTTGGTCGCAATATTAAGAAATGAAGAGAGATGGCATCCCGTAACCTTTAAATCAAACACGTGGTCCTATAAATTGTTTAGTGCGTTATTAGTTTGATGTATCGCGAGAAGAAATTTTTCAAGGTTCAATTTTTTAGGTCAATGGTTTCTTTCAGGCCTCGCGTCGTTTCCATTCTTCCGAAAGAATTTGTTTTGCTAATTGTTTTAAAATTGATAAGTCTGTTATGAAGTGGATTCACGGGTGTGAATTGGTTCAGCTTTCTTTGGTTAAATGATTCATTCGCTGATTTCGCTTTTATCATATAATATTTAATATTATTACTTTAACTTGTTGGCATCTAGTTATTTAGTGGTGAAATGGCCAATTTTTTGTATGAGCAGTTTATTATACAAAAAAATAAAATGTACAAAAAAACGTGACAGATTTTACCTGGACAGATGAAAATATAGTGCGAAATACTTGGATCAAAAGTGAACGCGCTTACCTCAAATCTTTTTAAATAATCTAATGTTTAAGTCGTTCAACTATTAGATGAAGAGTACAACTTGAAGCTGCTGGTTTTCGTACGAATCAAGCTAAACAGGATGCCGACTTGCTTATTGTTCAAGAAGCTATACAAAACGCAACTTCTGAAAAACCGTCAATCATAATATCAGAAGATATTGACGTATTAGTCATTTTTACTCAAATTGTACCACAGGATTCAAACTCAACATGCAAAAGATTCAAGCTTAACACGCATTCAGAGCATATCAGGTGAAAAGTGGTTTAATAAGCACATGGAGCCAACTAATTGGGGGTGAAAAGTAAATGACAAAATTTAAGAACCTCGATTGAGCACAACACCTTTGGTTCCTTATGACTTACTGAAGGATATCAGTTTCAAATGCACAAAAGGTTTTACGGGAGCTTTTGTGGCTGTGTGAAGAAAGGTATACCTTGTTCTATGTACTGTAGTTACTATAATGGAAAAACTTGTGATAATAGTGAACAAGATGAAAGTATTAACATCGAAGTCGGTGAAAATTTAAATACTGTGGACGTTGATGCAAGGTATGTTCAAAGCGAAAAGTTAGATTCAGAATGTGAAGAAGCTGGTAAGGACGATAATCTAGACGAATCTGGGTTTTATTTTTCAGATTTAGCACTTTCAAATGTTGAAAAAGATATCATAGATGCAACAATTGATAAGATGTTTACAGATACCAGTTTACGATTAAAAAATGTAATCAACGAGTTATAAATAAAATAATATTTTCAAACAAAATACATTTTTTCCTCTAAAAAATCTAAAGTAAGCGCGTTCACTTTTCATGCAAGTTTATCTGTACGCGTAAAATCTGCGTCACGTTTTTTTGTACATTTTTTTTATAATAAAATACTCATACAAAACATTCCCCATGTCACCACTAAGAGATGGTTTGAAATGCATAATGACATCTTTTTTTATTTCTACACCGAAAATTGTATACCTGCAATTAACAGGTAAGTTCAGGTAACAATAACTACAAATATATTGGCCCTAGCAATGTTTTTTTTAGGAAAATGTATATCTTCGGGTCTACTATTAAATGTCGTCGGTTTTATTTTCCTAGTTTTAAAAACAACGAAGGTAAGTTAATTGTTTATAAGCTTGAAAATTAAATTATTTTTAAATTCGCTAAATTAATAATAAAAATTAAAAAATATATCTAAAATGACAGACTATGAAAGGACACAATTTTAACAATTTCAACAAACAAAAATAATTATTTTATGAACCCTAATTTTATCTCAAAGACAAAGTTTAGTCGTTTATTTTTTAATGAAAAAATTTTTTTAATTCTACATACACGAATTTTGTTCATTTTTTGTTCTGAACAAATTCACGCCTGCTATGTATGCCGATTAAACTAATTGTTTACGAGTTATATCGACTGAACCATTTTAAAAAACGGTCAAATGTAATATTTTTTATTTTACAACCCACCTATATGCATTTCCGTTACTTTGAAAATGGCGCAAACTCAGAAAATGCTCTACGCACCTGCTCAAACACATTCCAACAGATTTGGCAGTTCTTGTTCAGGTGATGTTCGCTTTTCTTCAAGTCAGGGTCAAAACTATTATTTTTTAACTCAGATGGAAGCGGGATTTCGAAGTTCCAACTTCAAAAATGCCTCAGCTACTCGTTTTTCAATCATATAAACATCTCTTAATATCTAAAAAGTTAAAGAAAAGCTAAAACATGCTTAGAAGATACTCATAAATCATAATTTGTCTTTCAATCATTATTTTTGCTAACTTGCATTAATTGTCATCTAACTAAGTAAAACGTTAACAAAAAGTTATATTTGTTTAGAAAGAACAGCAAATCTTTAACATGACTATAAGAGAAGATAGTTGTCACCAGTAATAATTTGTCTAAGCAATTATGTTTATTGAACTTTATTAATTTTTACCACACTCTTAATGAAAAGTAAAAAAAAGGTTGAAAATTTCAGAATGAAACTACAACTTAAATGTCATTTAAAAAGATTTCCTTACCTCCTTCATACCATTCGGCGCTCAATGCGGGCCTTTATCAGGAAAGTCTTCTGTTCTGACTTAGAACTTAGAGGCAAAACTACATTTAATGTCAAAAATTTCAAGCAATTTCATATTCGATGAAAATTTTAAGACTCATGTCGACAAAATATCAATCATTTTCAAGATTAGAACCTCTAAAAGAGAGGCTCAAAACAAAGCATTGGACTGGCATCGTCATGGTATTTATGCGAAATTTAATAAATCTAATTTTAATTTATTTGAAGCCTCCTTTCTAGAGGTTACAATATTGAGAATGACTCATATTTTTTGACCTGAGCGTTTAGAATTTTAAACAAACCTTAATTTTGTTTTAAAGTTTCGACACAAAAATTTAATTTTTAGATTTCTATCAAATCGATCACGTATTCTAAACACAAATTTGGGATATTTAATTATATTTCATGAAACTGAAAAGTCTTCATTTCACAAAATAATAAAAAATGACTAAGGAAACACATTTTACGCCTAAAAAATATTACTATTCCTACATTTATAACTTCATTAACAAGTTTTAATTTTTCAATATGCTGATTGCATGACCTCTGTAGCGTCAAAAGGGTCGGATTTTTCAATTGTCATAGCTTATTTATTATTCTGGGACATGCGCCATTGTAAAGAATCTTGCTTTGCAACGACTTCGCTAAAATACGGCTGTATTCGGCGGTGCGAGCCTACTGGAACTTCTGCAATTTCTTCCGGGGTCAAGTCTGAAACATCTCCGCTTTCTATATTTATTTTCGCCCGGCGCTTTCTTCCTCGGGAAAAATATATTCCACTAAAAGTACCATTAGCCTCCAATATTGCAAAAATATCACCATTAGATGTTGTTAATACAATTTGTTCTAGGGTTGGCATGTCACCATAAACGTTTTTTCTTAATCGTAGTCGAACTGGCGAATCGGGATGAAAAGTGTATCTTCGAAATTCGAATCGGCGGTTTGGATTGGTTTTAGGTATAAGCCGAATAAGACCAAGTTGTGAAAGTCCATATCCAAGTATCTTACGAACAGGAGTCCTGGAAAGAGGAAGCCTATCAGGAGAAGACCTGGAGCAACCAGGCAAAGCAGGCTCGTGAGACCTGCTGAAAGGACGTCTGTGAGGCGGGGATCTGGATCTGCAACGTAACAAAGGCTCTGGCTCGGCAGGAGAATGCACTATTCGCCGAGAATAAGGAGAAGCTTGCGAGCGACCCAGGTGGAAAGTATCCGGCCAATTGCGATTCGGATTATCGCCAGACTGTAAACTTAATTCTGAAGAAAAAATAGAGGATTAATTTTTCCAAAGCACATCATAGTATGTTCCGATAACATAAATCCTTTATGGCATTATCGTTTCCTTTAAAATTATTTTATACAGAAAGTGACACACTTTTGTGCAGAAAGTAATAGCGCTTTTACATAAAATGTAGAAATATTTTGAGACAGTGAAAACTAATAAATTCAAAATCTGATAGTCCGTAATTCTAAATATGTTATCTGATGTTTAGTGCGTTGTTGAAAATATTTTGGATGATATAACAAAGTTATAAGTAACCCAAAATAATACGACCCTGCGAACCGTGGACTAGGAGTGGAGAGAACACTCTTTCCTAGTCCTAATACCCAAAACCTGGGCACCGAAAACTCAGTCTTGTGCTCAATGCACGTTCCGGTAGTTGATACCCGTTACACATTCGAATCCAACCCCTTTGGACAAGGACGCCACACGCTATCCAGATGCTTGTTCTTCGAATACTTGCCCTTAGCAGCAGTTCGCGAGATCCCTCGCAATGATTCTGAAAATATTTCAATCTTCCTAAATGAAGAGTGAAATAGAAATCCCAAAACGCCCGAAAGAAAAAGCAGTCTGGCGTTTCTTGATGTGTGAGCTTAGTAATATTAATTTAAAAAATTAATTCATCTGAATGAGGCGTTCTGACTTATTTGAGTACTTGCTAGAAATGTAGTAGAAAGGCTGGATGTTAGCAGGTTTGAAATAGACTGCTCAATGTGCTAATCTCCTGGAAAGTAATTTCGAAAAAGTTGCTCTTCTTTTTACAGCAATTTAAATTAGATTAATATACAATTAAAATTTATGCAGAGAACCTGAGTCTCCTTCACAACCTGGTCTTGAAAAATAAGATCGCTGTAGAAACTTGCTTCTACTATTTCTAACCTGACGAATTTAAAAATGCGAGCAATAGTTAAAAGCAAACAGAAAACTTCCTTCACGAAGTTTTGCTGCTTAAATTCAACTTTGGTTTAGCGAGTTTGTTTTTGATGTTCTGGGAAATTGTGACCTGGAATCGTAAGCTGAGTATCAATAAATCCCTCTCTTAGTTGTAAACACTACACAATCAATGTTTTTATTTCATCTAATTTTTTTAATTTACAGAAAAAACCGGAAGTAAGAAGCGTTGTACGTAATGTGCGAAGTGGAATGACAGCCATCAGGGTAACTGCGACTGGGGCCAACTTTTCAGACTTTCAAGTCGCCATAGAAGATAGAGCAGTAGTTATTTTTTGATTTTTACGAAACTTTATTTTCGTGTTTTCTATTATAGCTGCTATTATTCTACGAAACACTACAAACCGTCAATCCCGGAGAGTCCCATCTGTGCACGTTCATAGTTAGGAGAGTGCCATTTCAACACAATCATGTTACACGTGTTCAAATGGAATGTGAGGACATGGACGGGCGCACATGGTCGCACAGACTTGGATGATCGCGTAAAGTTTCTTCAAGCAAAGGTTTACCATTCCCTTTAGTGGCACACGCAATATGGATTCTCTTAGCATAAATTAAGACTAAATTTATACATTGATGGATGAACACCAATAGAGTTGTGTAACAATAGCAATTGGGGTAATATGCCAATTAAATCGGACGAATTTATATTTAAGAAAAGCGCAAAAATATTGAAAAATAATCATATCTGTATTATATTATTATATTTACCAATAAATCTAAGAATCACTGCCAAGAATGATACCAGATTATACAAGATTCGCATCTTTTCCAACTATAGCGCCAGCTATAATTATCAGCGCAACGGATAAGTATTCTGTTCTTTTGATATAGTAAATACTGGTTCAAGCTTATCTGCCTGATGTTATTTTAAAACATTATTATCGTACAACCTAAATTCAAACTGATTTTAGAATTTATATAATCCTACACGTTTTAGTGAAAGCAGGATTTTTTAGTGAAAATGCATGTAGTTTCTACTATGAGAGCATGTTGAGTGTTCCTATTATTTTTGGTAATGACAGATGGAAAATACTTTGCAACATTTTTTTTTATTTCATCAAGACACATTAAATAAACTTTCAATTGCATTTTAAAATCTTCATATAATAATATAGATAATTTATAATAGCTCTAGTATTATGTAATCTCCGTTTCAAGGGATGAAGTGCATCAGGGGTAATAAATCCTTGAACTCTAAGGCAATTTTAATTTTTTGAGCTTCTTTGAAGCACAAAGCTCGTATTCGTTTTCAAAATATGTCTCTTCTTGCTGCAAAAAGATTATTTTTCAGACGGGAACAATAAATTTACTAGTAAGCTGTGTACTCTTTATCTCGTTTCAGAATTCGACTCAGTAAACGGCCAACATTTTTATGTTTCCGGTATGAATCAGAAAAAAAAGAAGGTCACAAATAAGATATTTTAACGTTGACTTTAGCACATCCAGTGAAATCCCAAAGTACAGTCTGTATAACAAGAGCGTATGCACCAAATATGTAAGATAGATTTATGGAATTTAAAACAATATTTTAGTACTTTAAAGTTCATCAATTGTACTTTCTCGTCAGTACCTAGTAAATCGTCCATTCTTCAACGTTGTTGAACGTAGTTTGACATCGTCTTGGCATATTTTTCACGAGATTGTCGGCCTAAGGTGCAGGAAGCGAAAACCATATTTTACGAACTTGGTAAGAGAGCTGCTTCAGGTTGAATACGCGCTTCCTCTGAAGTTCCCTCTTTATAATAGATCATATATTTTTAATTTGATTGGCACCTGGAGACTGTGAAGGCCAATCCAAAGCCGTGATATCATTTTCTTATTTACATCGTGTACAGAGGCGGCTGCGATGTCTGGGGTCGTTATCCTCCAGTATGAACGCCACTGAAAGGTCTGATAAATCAAGAAAAAAGGGGTTATCCCCACTACTAAAATCCCCCAGACCCAGCCGCCTTTTGCCTACAGGATCGTCTATTATGGTGTATATGCTCTTGTGATACAGACTGTATGTAAGTTGCATCAGCATAACTATAATGGCATGAAATTCAAATCTGTCTAATCAGAGCTTCTAATTCATATTTATAATTTCCTGATTATCCAAAATGCTAACCTGCTACCGATATGCTCGTTGAGAAGAATCTCAGTTCGTGTCTTATTTGCTGTCACCGTTCAAATACCTTCTTTGTCACCCCGAACCTCTTCCCTCTGCTTCGTAGGTTCTTCTCATCGTGCATAGTCGTACGTTTGCCCATGCAAAGACGCACCATTCTCTTTTATAACACACACATTCCTGATTCCCGTATTATAAATTCAAACTAAATTCGTACATATTGTGGAAAAACACCACTCGAGTTTGGAAAAATATAGCAATTGGGGTGTAATGTGAATGTAATCGGACAAATTTATATTTGGGGAATGCCCAGAGATATTTTCAAATAATAATATGCATACTATATTTTTATATTTACCAATAGAATTAAGAATTAATGCAAAGGATGAGGCAAGACTTGACAAGATTCGCATCTTCTCAGAACCATTTTGCTGGCCCTACCACTTACGCAAATTTATCTTCTTTTGGGCCGAATATTTAGTGCAAAATATGTTTAAATTTGTATAGCAAAAATTAGAATTTGTGCATCACCGGAAGTACCTGATGTCTCAGAAAAACACTGGCGGGGCCAGTAAGACGTTTTTCTGGCCCTGACATCCAAAATCAACTTTATATGGGTGCATTATTTTCTTCTTGATTTTTTCAAATTTGTGCAATCAACTTCAACCATTAAAAACCACCCCTTGTTCGGCAAACACCATGGCAGGGCCAGTGAAACGTATCACTGCACAGTGGCCGATTTCCCGAAAAAGCTGGCCAAAAGTCGAAAAAAAAATTTTTTCGTTCCGTTCAAGCTACCATCCATAATTATAAAGAAGTGTTTTTTACACATTTTAGTAAAATAACAGTAGTGTACTGGTAAGGCATTCAGCATTAGAGCAAGTCAAATTGACTCTCTTGGACGCATCATCTGTTACGCTACTTAAACCGGGGTTTGTACTACGTTGTTTTGAAAGTGATAACAGCTTTTCTAGTGACTGTTTTCAGATCGCGTTTAGTAATGGGTGTTTCTGAAGGTATAAACAGTATATCATATGTTTTTTTTTTTTCACCTACTGAAGTTTCGGTGTGTAAAAACTTTTTTTAACACACAGTCATGCTTCTCAAGTTGTTTCGTGTTGACATTTTATAAAAACCCATAAAAATAGTTACAAGTTCCGCAGAGCTCCACGATAAGATCATTTTTATGATGTAAAAGAAAGTATTTTCTTTGAGTTTACGATCAAAGTAAGTGCGATAATTTGCGATATTTAATAAAACATCATTTTAAATCTTGGGGACTGTAGCTGGCCGGTGCGCAAGCTAGCCGCACTCGCTGCAGCGAGTGCGATTTCCTGAGAAAGCTGGAATCGATACTATTGATTTTAAAATCCAAACAGCACATATGAAATAGTGGAAGTGTACTACTCAAAACAGCCGGTCATGAAATAAATTCAGTAAACTGGCACTTTTTCAGGTCATTAGACATTCCATGCGTAACAACATAGTCATTTTATACCGACGAAATTGTGATAAACGGTTAAATATCTAAGACTTAGTGATTGGTAACCATTATCACTCTCGGCACGTGACTTTACTGGCGAATAAACGCCCACATAATATGTAATTTCACTTCTCGAATAAGTGTTCTAACCCAGAAATAGAATCTCCGGAAGAAGGTATCTGTAGCCAAACTTGTACGTTCACAATCTGTACCTTTTTCCAATCCATGTGAAACTTATAAGTGGTGGTAAAAATATATTCAACATACTCAGTATCATGTATTAAATTTCGTATAGAACGGTTTTAGAAAGTTTTTTGTAGTTTTTTGATAAAGCAAAAGTCTATATCATTTTCAACGATTAATCGTTAAATTGAGTTAAAACTAGAATGTCACCAATTAGAATATCATAATTTAGAACCTATTAATTCCATGCGTTGAATTTTCAGAAAAGTTTGTTGAGTTGGATTTTTGTGAAAATGAAAGGTTTTTTGTGTTAAAATAGAGATAGCCGTCAAATTTTCGATGCTACTGTTTTAAAAAACATGGCAACCACTTCACCATCTCGGGCTTTAAAATACAAAGCCGCATACATTACTGCTTCTCAATCACATCAAAAAGAAATTTCCGGTGACTTTGCGTTGTCTGATGTTGTAGAAGGTAAAATGACTAGGCATACTCATAGCTCAATCAGAAAAAGGGAATCCACAAATGGTGTTCATGTTTATCCTCCGTACTCAAAAATTGAAGAGGCAAAAATTTTCTGTTATCCACAGGGTATTAAAGTCACTAAGACTACAGCGGAAGTCTTCCTGCAATCTTTATTGGATTAAACTTCGAAAAGAATTTTAAGGGTGCAAGAAGATGTTATTCAAGCCTTAACGGAAGAAAATTTCACAAAATTAGTACTGATTGCTAAATATAGATTCGATGATTCTTCGGGTCAAAATCAGTAACAGGCCAAAATTTAACAAAGAAACTACTTCAGATGAAAGCATCTTTCTTACATAACTTGTGCCGTTAAGATTAGTAGGAGTTACAGATCAAAATTTAGTGGTTTTTCCGAATCAAAAACTTGCCTCTCCTCGAATTTGTAGATCAATTAAAGCGCAGTTTATTAGTAAAGACAAGACAGTGATTCTACATGAGCAAAAATATGTTGAAGGCCAAGCGGTAGCTCTTTTTCCATATCGAACCTCTATTTTCGGCAAAGAAATAATTATCAGTTACAAATTGATCTTCACCATGATTAATGCTAAAATTCGCAATACTGTTACCCTCACAAAGTTGAACATGCGCTGTTATTCGTGTCACGCAACTTCAAAGCAATTCAACGACCTTGACGATATTTTAAACTTACCAGTAGATGAGAACAACTTGCGATTTGGGTTAGCAACATTACATGCTTGGATCCATTTTATGGAAAACTTTTTGCATGTTGGGTACAAATTCGGTTATTGAAACCCCAAAAGTTGGTGGATTTGGGAACAGCAATGATGGCGACACGGCCCAAAGATTTTTTTTTGATTCCTCTGTGTCTGCTGAAATTTTAAAACTCGATGTAGAGCGTCTCAACCCTGCTCACATAATATTGCAAGTGTTGTCATGTGATTTTGCGGTCAATGTTGACCTATTAAAAAACTACTGTATTGGCACTACGCATCTAATCATTGATAAATATTCATGGTACTACATGCCTACGTCTATTCATAAAGTACTCATTCATGGGCCACTCATTGTTGAATGGGCACCCTTGCCTATCGGGAAACTATCTGAAGAAGCCCTAAAATCGCGTAATAAATATATTAAACGATATCGAGAAAACTTTTCGAGAAAATGCTTTAGGGAAACCACAATGACGGACATCTTTCATTGGTTGCTTGCGTCCTCTGACCCGCTTATTTCGAGCTTCAGATTGATTCCACCGAAAAAAAAATTGTCATCAGAAACTATCTAATTATTGTCTCTTGTTCTTATTACCCGTACTGAGGTTTACGATTTATAGTAGAAGAAATAAAATCTCTTTGAAGCTCAAAGCTCGTATTCGTTTTCAAAATATGTCTCTTCTTGCTGCAAAAACATTATTTTTCAGACGGGAACAATAAATTTACTAGTAAATTGTGTACTCTTTATCTCGTTTCAGAATTCGACTCAGTAAACGGCCAACATTTTTATGTTGCCGGTATGAATCAGAGAAGAAGTCTGATTCGTCATTATAGTCCTCAAAAACTGAATCATACGAAATTTTATTGAAATCAAAATGTTTTAAGTAGTATACGTCCACCGTTTTGAATCCGCTATTTTTAATTTTGGAAAAAATATCATATTCGTAATCAGCGACCTCAAGAATTAAGTATACAAAATATTGTTAAAATGGAATTTTTGAGTAATAGACGCCCGTCATTTTGAATCCGCCATTTTGAATTTTGGCAAAAAATTCATATTCGTAATCAACTACCTCAAAAACTAGAGCATACAAAAGTTTGTTGAAACGGAGTTGCTTTAAGTAGTGGGCGTCCGCCATTTTGGAACGGCCATTTTGAATTTTTTAAAATAAGTTGAATACATGTGATCAGCGACCTTAAAAACATAATACTGCAAAGTTTCGTGTAAGTTCTATCATTTTTCGACTTTTGGCCAGCTTGTTCGGGAAATCGGCCACTGTGCGCTGGTCCCAAGATTCTCCAAAATAAACCTTATATGGGTGCATTTTTTACGTCTTAATTTGTTTAAATTTGTGCAGCAAAACTGAACCCCTAAAAACTACCCCCTGTGCGGAAAACACCATGGCGGGCCCAGCGAAACGTAACGCTGGTCCCAACATTGTCCAAAATTTGTCCAAAACAAACTTCATATGGGTGTATTGTTTTTGTCTTAATTTGTTAAAATTTGTGCAGCAAAATTCAACCCTTAAAAACCACCCCCTGTTGGGCAAACACTATGGTGGGTAGTTTTTAGGGGTTGAAGTTGGTAGCACAAATTTGAACAAGTAAGGCGAAAGTAATGTATCCATATAAAATTGATTTTGGACAGTGTCGGGACTAGCGAAACGTTTAGCTGACCCCGCCATGGTGTTTGCCTAATAGAAGGTGGTTTTTAGGGTTTAAAGTTGGCTGCACAGATTTTAACAAATAAAGACGAAAATAATGCACCCATATAAAGTAGATTTGGACAATGTCAGAACCAGCGTTACGTTTGGCTGGCCCCGCGATACTATTTTCTGCACAGGGGGTTATTTTTAGGGGTTAAAGATGGTTGCACAAATTTGAAAAAATTAAGACGAAAATAATGCACCCATATGAAGTTGATTTTTCATAATGCCGGGGCCAGAGAAACGTTTTGCTGGCCCCACCAAAGTTTTTCTGAGAAATCTGGTACTTCCGGTGATGGACTAATTCTAATTTTGGTTTTACAAATTTGAACAAATTCTGCACTAAATATTTGGCCGGAAAAAGTTAAATTTGCGCGGATGGTGGAGCCAGCGAAATGGTCCTCATCTTTTCCTGTTAGAGTGCCTCAATCTTATCTTCTGCCAGAGTTTATCATTGTGCAAGACTATATTTATATTGCATTAGTCAGTTTCAGAAAAACAAATTTTTGACTAAGTTCATTAAAATTTCGTTTAAAACTGATGTCATAATTTATATAATCCTATACGTTTCCATGAAAGCAGGATACAAAATATGTATATTTTTCTCAAGAAACATTAAATAAATTTCTAGCTGCATTTGGGAATCTTGATATAGTAATATAGATAATTTATTATAGCTTTAGTATTCTATTTTTGAAAGCTATATAATCGGTTTGGCTATAAAATCAATATAAAGTCTTCAATACATTTTTCCCCATTAGTAGCGTCAATGCAGCATTTTAGTTGAAAGTGCTCAAGAACAGCTCCGATTTTTATATTTTTTTTATATTTTGTTTTCTTATATTATTTAAAATCAGAAAACTTTTGGAGGGGGTAAACAAGTACTTCTATTGTTTACACAATTGTAATGATATTTAAGTGTACAAAATTTTGTTTATACGATATTCATCAAAAACTATTTTTTAAACAGATATTTGAATAAATAAAACTTTATGAAGACTTATGTGAAAATCCTTGAGACAATATTTTGCAGAAAAAATATCGTACCGTCAGCAATAGAGAATTCGTTGTATAATTCTGAACACCTCAGCGTTAATGGGTTAAAACGCTAAAATAAAAAATTTCAAATTACAATATTTTGGTGAAAAATAAAGATATCCCAATAAATCTAAGAAGATTTGAAAGGGGAAGATTAGTACTTTCAAATTCCATATTAGCTTTTGTGGTGGACATTTTTCTTATTCGGTTTCTGATTTTAAATAATATAAAAAAATATCAAGATCGGAGCTGTTGGTGAGGACTTCCAAATTTTGCCTGTTTTATGTATTCTCTGATTATACTACATATAATTTTATAATATTTAATCGACTTTCAATGACATAATTATCCCGCATTTAAAAATAAATCAACCTTAATTGCTGTCATGCAGAAATGACGTATTTTAATAAAATTAGCGAATCAGAATATACTTGAATTTCACAGATAGAAGCTCTAATGAGAATCTTATTCTCCTTACATATGATTATGTATTACTCAGTTCGGTAATCTGTGGCAATTTCATCGTGAATATTAAAGAAATACCATAATTTTCAGAAAAATTGGTTTTTATTGTTTCTCATACCAAAAATTTCCTGCATTGGTTGCAAAAATATGGTGTGCAGCAGGTGCTGAAATTGGGGAGCAAGATTACTTTATCTAGTAACTGCGCTTGGGTACTTTGACCCAGAGTATTTTTTCTTGCTGTTGCTCTTGAGCATTTCAGTTCAAAATTCCTTTCCATAACTGACGGAATAATAACCCCCTTTCACCATGAGTTGACGGTTAGATGCGTTTTCAGGCAATAATATCGAAAATTCGTTCTCTTTAAAACACTATTAACTTGAAAATTATTGGACGTAGAACCTTATATTTTTCGCAGAGTTTCATATTCATGTTTTCTATTACCGCTATTTAATTAACGCTAGTTAATTTGACCCTAATGTAGAATATCACTAGAGTATCTCGTGACAGACCTACCTATATCCGAAAGCAAAGAATACTTAATTCCTCGTTTAACACCCGACGTGTATCAAGTTGTTCAACAAATCACAGATGATGCTGAAAATTCTCTGATATTCTTAAATAAGGGATGGGAAAGAAAATCGAACATCTCCTAGAACAAATTAGAGATCGCTGTTCCTTGTATGCTGATTTAAAGAGAATGCTAGGAAAGTATCATTCTCTGATTCATTGCAAGTTGAACAGAAAATAATTTGCGCTAACTAGTTTATTAATTTTAGAAATTAAATTTCCCCCTAGATACCCCCTAGATACCAATTTTGCACGTTTATATTTTAACGTGCGAAGCTGGGGGCGTCCCATATATACGCCTGCAGAGTTAACCCTTGTGGGCACAGCCGAGTACGAGGGTGCCCGCCACTGCAGAGTTGGTTAAATTATTTAGCCCTATGCCTCTAAATTTTCTGCTTGCAAAGATGGACCTTTTAGAGCACAGACATTTTTGCTATTTTCATAGCATACATTCGGATTAAATTTATACTCATTGCGGGCGAATAGAGAGTTTGAAAAAAGATAAGAATTTAAGAAATTTAAAATAGATTAAAATCAACCTTAAAATCCTTTTCAGCGTTCAATAATCAAGATAATGTGAAGAATTTCTGAGAATAAAACCAAGAATCTAACGACCAAATTTGGACAACCACTATAAAATATGTTCATTGCAATATGTAAAAAAATTTTTTTCCTTTTCTCCCGAAAAAAGAAAAGAATTCGTTTTTCTTTTGGACACCAAAAATAATTATAAAATAAAATTGCAATGGGAAAATTTTATACTAGTTGTCCGAGTTTGGCCGTTAGATTCTTGGTTTGATTTTCAGAAATTCTTCACATTAACTTCATTATTGGTCGTTAAAAAGTGCTGTATGTGTCCTGAAACGTTGGTGAATATTTTCTACAAATGTTTTTTTATTGCGATTTAATAATAATAAAAAAAGAAAATACGAGAGAAATAAAAGGAGCAGAAAGAAGATTGGGTTGGTTGTCTTCTCATTTTTCTTTCCTCTTTTTGACTTTTGTCCAAAGCGAAAACGAGTTTTTTTCTTTTCTTTCTTAGGGTGAAAAAGGGCAAGCTTTTTTCAGGATGCAATGAGAACATTTAATGGTGGTTGTCCAAATTTGTTCATTAGATTCTTGGTTTTATTTTCAAGAATTCGTCACATTAACTTGAAAAAATATAGCAATTGGGGTGGAATGGGGATTAAATAAAAGAAATTCATATCTACTCCAAAAATATTACAAATATATTACATCAAACTTAAATCTTTCTACATAAAAACAGGTCTAAATCAAGTACCTAATCATAGACTATGAAGGGTTTAAAAAATAGATTTTGTATTAATCGATTGCAAAAACTTCATGGTCCAGTTTCACAGCTCAGATTTTGGGACATAAACATAATTTTTAACAACCATTCATTTTATAGTAAAAGTAAACAATAAACATCTCATTAAAATTTGATGTGCCTGCACCAAATAGTTTTTTTTAATCTACGCTTGAACTTGAGGCGTTACAAACCACGTCTATATGAGAAGGTCTCCATCAAATCAAAATCGATTCCTTTTTCGACTAATTTGAAAACTTTAAAAATGAGATTTTATGCTTTCACGATGATTCATTTTGATAAAAAGAGATATTTCGGGTTTCACTCGTGTAAAAAACTACGAATTGTTTGCCGACGTTTCGTGAACATTGCAGTTCACATCTTCAGGGCTGACCTGAAACTGAGGAATCAGGTCATGATGTTCTTAGGTATACTTTCTACGATGCCGAAATATCTCTTTTTATCAACTTTAAAAATCATTTTGCTAGTTTCTAAAAATTAAAATTAATCTACTCATATGGAAAAGGGTAATGTTTTCTCCATTCAAAGCAATTCCTGTATTAAGCTGAAATTTTATCCATCATTTTGAGTGTTATTTTCTTACTTGCTCCCTGGAAAACTTCAAAACAATAAAAAATTCTACCATCTTTGAATTCATAGACCATTTATCAACCTTAGCTCATTTGGAAAGCATGCTTGCGATTTTTGCGAAACAGCGTGCGCACACGTCGTGTGGCTAATGTGCGTCATTGTGCAATATTATTTGGTTACAAATAAAAACGTATGTGCAGAATGCGCATATTTATTTATGATAAATGTAGTAGCTAATAATGAAATCATGCTTCTTTAACATTAACATAATATAAAATGTACTGAATATACGTATAAATTCGTTTAAAGAACGTAACATTCTCTAAAGAACATCAATAACGTTAAATTATAATTTTGTTTGAAACCGCAAATATCTTTAAATACTAACTCTTAATCAAAACTCATATCGGACTCGGTTTATGCTATCTTCTCACCTTCGATACAGTTATTATCTTTTGAAGGCATCTTTTTCTCTTTTCTTTAAAGCCTCTTCATTTTTTCCAATGATTCTTTTTATTACAGATTACAAGTTTCGTCAAATTTATCAGAGTCACCAGCTTGAACAAATCCATTCGCTTGATCAGTTTCTCTATCTACCTTAGTTTCGTCTCTGATAAAGTTTCGATATCTTTGCTTTATCATGTGTATTACTTCTCGCTTCTCCGTTTTATACTCCCAAATTGAATTAGGACCATTAAAAATCGTTCATCGTGTTGCTGATACATCAAACAATTGAAAAATTGTTTTTGATTAAAGTTTTAAGCTTTAAGTTTAAATGTGCTTAGCTCTATTCGACGGCAACTCGAAAAGCGGTTCTTGGCCATTACTTCCTTTAAGGCCTAGTAGCGAGTAGACGGGCTGATCAAATAAGTCCTGAGATCAATGTTTTTTACCCATATTTAAAAATCAAAGTTTAAATATTACGAAAAAATGTCGGAAATATTAATACGTATATATTAAACGTCCATTTGTGGCCAGACACAGTTGGGAGAGGAAAAAAGTTTATTATTGAAAATAAGAAATATCGACCAACGCATTTAAGCTTTACACAAAAGTTTGGATTCTATCTTTCTCTGCAGGTAATGATGCAATCCGTATTACCTACAGACCCTTGGAAGATTGAAGTTGTCTACTATCTGCGATAGTGCTACTATGATACAGCTGATACGTCTGTCAGTCTAAATTGAACCTGTAATAGCCAAAATCTATAGGGAACTACTATGAACTAGAATATTCCATCAAGCCAAGCTTAAATCTGAATTCTGGTTCCGTTAGGCTGACGACACTACACATATTTTCCAAATTAATCAATCGATTACGTCCTAATTCATAACGGCTCGCTTCGCTCGCAAATTTGAACGCGCTTAGGGCGCGCGACTGCTGGTTCACGGGCTTCGCGCTCGATAATGCATTTGTCTCGCGCTACGCGCTTGATTTTTGTGCATAGCCTTTTTAAAACTGGAGGTGAAAGCATTGACAACAGTAATTAAGTGATTGTTTAATCTCTTTTGTTAAAGCTCCTTCGGCTTGAACGAACAGATTCTCATCACGTATCTCGTGCTTCCCACTCGAGTTTATCCCTGAAATTTTATATCATTCCCATAAACCTATATTATTATAATTCGTTACTGAACTTGGTATTAAAACAGACGTAGGTCCATTTGGCTTAAAATGGTAATTTTCGGGTGTTTTTTTGCTTCAGGAGTAACGTTATCAGGAGTAACGCTCCTGTTTGTCATGCCTAAATGAGCAACGCACTTCACCTTGCAGCTCCTTTCGTCCGTACTCCCGGTGCGTCATCAATTCTCGGAAGGGATATATCCGGGCGCGCTATGTCCGAGTTAGAATGTATCTGGGCATATATTTAATGCCATACATATTTAATAAAAAGGCTTATAGAAATAACAAACATGCTTAGTAGAAAACTTTGTTAAATAACGCGATTTTGTAACATGTTTAGATTAATTAAAGAAGACAATATTCATTATTCCAAGATATACGAGGGTGGATTGATAAGTTTCCGGCCTGGCCAAGAGATGGCGCCACTAGGCCTACCTTGAGGTGGCGTTCTATAGTACCATCCTTAGATAGCTTG
>NC_046657.1:59235603-59265712 GCF_010883055.1 Belonocnema kinseyi
CCCCCCCCCTGACATGAAAATGAACAAAAATTTTTGGTTCCGAGATTAGTAACAATTGTAACAATAATGTTGTAAATTGTTATGATTGAGTAAAATGATTCATAAAAGTGCTGTTTCATCTCCAAAAATTACCTTTGATGGAAGAAAATTCTTCGTTGCCTACTTGCCGAGATACTTTATTATAAACATAAACTAACCTTTAACTACACTTAAATTTTTGTCATATAGCTACACATTAATACATTAATCTAAATTACCAGATGTACCTCGGCAGAGATAACGCTAGATCAATAAAAATCTGTTTTGTTCGAATCATTGTTTAAACTGTGACATTTCTTTATATGACAGAATAGAACAGAAAATTGGTATGAAAGTATATTTTTGAAGATCCAAGGCTTTAATTTATAAAGTCGAGTGAGATAGTGAATGAGGACCGTCCATATTCCACGTAGACTGCTTTTTTCTGGTGAGGCGTCAAAAGAGGAGATTCAATAATTGACAATTGGCTACATGGTGTTTGGAAAGACTTGTTCTATATATATGGAAACATTTGGCAGAAATTTTTTTAGCCACGCAATTAACACACATCGTATCTGCTACAATACAAGATGAAGTTTGCCTCTAGCACTCTATTCCTAGGATTATCAGTTTTCCTTAATTATATTGGTAAATATATAATAACTATTGATACGATAATATCTTATCTAGAATTTTAAGTACATTTTTAAAAGAAGCTCCATTACAAGAGTTGAATAAATATAGAAATACAATTTCTGTGCAACATTTCCATCTTTATTCAAACAATAGCAACATATGGAAGTAACACTTTTTGTTTAATGTATCTTCAAGACCACCATTATTTATTAACAGGAATCCAAAAGAAGTTTGCAGATACGCAACCTAAATAACAAACGAATTAGGTAGTCAATATTTTTAAAAATTGACTTTAGTCAAATAAACTTGTCATTTTTTCATAATTTATTCTTTTAGTGAAATGATAAAATATTATTTTTTTTCAATCCTGGTCTTCAGTTCGTAACTTCATGAAAATTTCAACAACATTCATAACTTCTTGATAAATATAAGGATTGTTTTAAATAAATTTATTTAAAAAATGTATGAATCAGGCATTTGTCGACAGAAAAATTCGTTTTTTTCTATGGCAACTTTCTTAATTAGGAACTTCATGATATTTTCAGCAAAATTTATAATTTTTTAATCAAAATTCTGATTCTTACATTCTCATAATAGAAGGTATTAGATTTGCTTATAGTTTGAACCCCTATTTTTTTCAAATTTTCACGTTTTGAGACCCCTTGAATCCGAAAAACAGGTTTCTGCGAATGTGTCAGTCTGTGGGTCAGCCTATCTGTCAGTCTGTCTGTGGTTGTTTTATTTTAGTTTGTTAGCACGAGAAGTTCGAAATAATTAACAGATTTGATTGTCCTTCGGTACAATCTTTTAGTATCTTAAGATGAAAGTTAAGTTTGTTAGCCATTCATTTTGGATAGATATTCAAAAATTAAGCACATTTTGATTATATTTAATACCACTTCTTTCAAGATTAAAAATATTTGTGTACGGGTATTCGTAGTACTAAAAAACTCAAACAATTTATCCTAATTACTTTTTTGAGAAACCCAAAATGTACCAAACTTATAGTATGTACACAATTCCAAAAAAACACACAAAATTAACATTTTAAACCAGATATCGCACGATATGTAACAAAGCCCAGAAAAGAAAAAATTTGCTTTTTGAACGTTCTGCAATATTAAAATAACAACTTTTCGATTTTTTTTAGGATTAGTGCATATTTAGTGCACTTTATCAGCACTTTCAAGTAAAGGGTAGTTCTGTAATGTGGAGGGATGATTTTCTAAATTTGATTTTGGGGGCGTTGGAGAGTCCAAAATGAGCCTTCAATTCTGGTGTACTCAATTTTCAGAATAGTGCATATTTATTTTTAGGGTAGTTTTTTATGATAGTGGTTGTTTCTAAAAAATTGCGCCGTGGGTCATGCAAGAGCCTTCCGTGAGCTCTCAATTTCTGTGAAAGAAAAAAATTGATATAACGAATATTTCTAAATTTTTTTGAAAAAATGCAGAGTCCAAAGTTTGGCTTTTGGGTATTAAATGTGGCCTTGATTGAGCTTTATCCACCTGCGAAAATGATATGATTCGCAGACTCTGTGTTTTTCGAAACGTGAGGGTCCGTTCAAAAATAGACATAAAAATTTTAACAATTAAATTATACTCACATGGATGAGAAAGTAAAAAATAAAAGTATTTACAATTTATTGTAAAAAGCCGTAACGTTTTAAAAATATATCATAAAAAATAAAGTCTTAAACACGAAGTTTCTAAATAAACCAAATCATTGCTATTTTATTATTGATGTAGGTTTTTTGACCAGGGAAAAACAGACCAGTGCAGCAGGAGATCATATTTTTCACAATTTAAAAAATTAACCAATATTTTAATAATATTGATTATGACCAAGTAGACAAACAAAATTAACATCTTAAACTATTAAATCATTGATATATTCATGTATTTTCTGCCAAAGTTCAAAGTTTAAAAAATACCAAAAATACTCAGTGTAATTTTTGTACTAATCCCGAATCTTCTTTTTAAAAATTTAACCTTAAAAAAAATGTCTGCAACGAATTTGTTAAAACATATAATTTGATGTATTCTATTATTCCACCTACATGAGCTCGTGTATTGAAATCAGTAGTCATTAGTGCTTCATAAATTAGATGTAAAAGCCTCTCTAAGCGTAACCAACTTTCAACCATTATTTTAATTAACCTATTTCTATTTCTTCTTACAGAATCAATATACTCAGGACCTGTTCGTGCCCAAAATATTTCTTTAAAGGACATGTTTCCTCAATTCAACTTTTTTCATTTTCCTCGCATCGAAAAAGTATCAAATGAACGTGCTCACTCGTACCCTAACTTCAAGTTACTTAATGGTCGACCTATGTATAAACCAAGTCCACTTTATGTACAAAGAGGTCGTTTTATCTTTGGAGCGACAGCGGGAGATACTATTGAACCGCTAGGTATTTTGTTTAATGATCGAACTCTATTTCCCGTATTTGACACAGAAAATCATAAATGGTATACTCTGTATTTTGGGGATTTAGTGAAATTAGGCGTTAGCCGTAGTTTTAAACTGGTTCGAGGCATTGATGATGTCCATGATCAGTTACATGCATGTTACCATGAAGCGAACCCAAAAGCACACGAAGCAGCAAGCCTAGCCGCATACCTAAAAACAAGGGATTACGAAGGACGAGTAAGAAGAAGTACATCCGTCCTTGTATTAGCTGACGGAGAACCCATTATAACTGATTCTTATTCTACACCGCCGGATAGCGTTAAATTAGTTCAGGAATACTATGCCCGAGAATATAATAAAGCATACCAAACTCATGCTGGAGGACCGTTAGGAGAATCTAGCAGTTAGCACGCTTGCCTCTAAAGATCAGCGCCGGCAGAAATCGAATTCGAATCTACCGTATCCTTAGACTGGCTCTTCGAAAACTAATAATAAGAAGTTTTATAAATGGGTTTTTACTGCGTAATAAGTTGATTGTCGTTCAAAAGCCTAAACTGTTCTACGTGCATAAGCTTACAAACATCAATATAAAACAATTGTTGTGCTTGAAGATTGAAGAATGTAGACAAAGTAAGGAATTTCGGGTACATTTACAAATAGTTAAGTTTAGACCGAACTGAACATAGTACAGTGTTACATTTTGGTAATTTTAAGCAAAAATTTTCATTATTTCTTATGTTTATTACTTGCAGTTTGTTCATATATGTTTTTATAATATTTATAAACTTTAGCAAATTTTTATCATTACCTCTTGTACCAAAAATGATTTCTTAAAGTTGACTCTTCTTGAATGTGCCCGAAATTGCCTTATTTTTTAAAACATTTTTTAGTCTGCAAAGCAAAAAATTTTTGACACAGATGCCTTGAACTTTCACGCGGTGAAGCCGCTTGGTTGTAGAATAACAGTATTTCTTTCAGAGAAATATAAAGTCCGAAAGGTGCAGTAAGGTTCATTTGTTTATTACAATTTTGTAACTTTTTAGAATATCAAATATATTATAAAATAAGAAGACCTTTAATGGCAAAGTGTAAGCAGTTTTCATGTTAATTGGAAATATTTAATATATAACATCGCAATCACGCTTAATTTTATTCAAAAAGACGAAAAGAGGAGGGTCAATAAAGCCGGTTTTTGGGCCATCTACAGATTGGCCTCAAATATGTTACATTTTATTCATTTAACTAGGTCTCATAACCCCTTAAAAGGATTTTTCCTGAGAGTGATCTGATTTCAAGATATAGTCATTTTTAAGTTCGTATTTTACATGGGTTTTCGCACTTTCATTCAAATCATGCTAAGTTTCAAATTGTTAGTATTGCTCACGCAAGATCATACTCGGCCAAAAACTGCGCACGTATATGCGTTACAACATATGTTAAAGCCATCATTTTTCTCGAGGTACTTAGCCTTCAAAATAGGGCTCATTTTTATACTTTATTCGGTTTGTGATCATGAAAGGAGTAAAAATGTCCTACTTTATCAGATTTATTAGCAATAATTTCTATAAAAAAATCGAAATAATCTTGGAGACATTTTTCTAAGAAAAGGTATATTAGTTTACGGTCAATCAGAACTTATGGTCGATTAGAGGCTAGGTACTCTGCAATAGCCTTATTCGTCAGAATTGGTTTGGTCATCTGAAGATGATGCTGCTTCTCCTTCATTTTCCGACCGACACGATGCATCATTCACGTGACTTTCGAATTCACGTGAAGGTCCGGGATTAGTTTCTATCCATAAGTTATACACTTTAGAAGATGTATGCCGAGACTGGATTTGTACTCTTAGAATGCCTTCCTCCTGTTTGTGGACAAGAAGGGAGTACATTCCATCATCAGATAAATATTCCTCGGTATACGATTGGGCTTGCTTCAGCTGATATACTCCGAGTGTGATGTATCGAAATTCATCAAGAGTTAATCTAGGAAAATCAGGTAGTGTCTCTTGCGTTATAGGAAGCCACGATGCCCTCCTTTTTGCCCAGTTTTCCTTTTCTGCTCGCTCTTGCAGGCAATTAGGCTGCGAAGCCAATCGCAACATTCGTTCAGCGATCAGATGATCATCGGAATTATCATGAATTCTAGGAGGTCGGAAAGCATTACAAAGGGCACAGACTATTCTGACGTAATCGCCGATGTACGGGATTTGACTATTTGGAAAAACATCACTTAATGCTCTCCAAGTTATATCCACTATATATCCTGTCGTCGTTACTAACATCATGGGCTTGACCAGATTCCTTCCTTTATGCATAGAATAAGTCCGCCTTTGAAAAGAGTAATTCCTACTCTTTTGGATAAACATGTATGTACCATCAGGTACAAGGATACATACATCTTCTCCATTTGCGAATAGCGTTTTCGCCGTTGATGTAGCACGGTCCTTAATGACTGACTCGGGTGATATGTGACCTATACCAAGATGATGAGGTACAAAGGAGGACATCAGAGCTTTCCTTGCTGCCGTAATTCCTCTGCCAACTCTTCGTTTTTCTGTGCCAAAAATAGTTGATAAAATCGCATTGGAAAAAGCTGTGCGCAACTTGATCAACACTAATGCAAGGCACAAACGAACAGAACGACCTTTTGTCGAACGCACTTCAATTGACAAGTACTGTGCAACGTCACTAAATTGATTTTTCGTCAAACCGGTGAGCCTATAATAATCTTTATCCTCAAGCGCAGGTGGATCATCAAAATTCAACCCTGTTTTTCTTGCCTCCTCACGCAAATCATTCAGAAGCTTAGAAATCGACTCAGCGTTCATGTGAGTAAAATCAGAGGTGGCTTCTATAGACGCAACAGCCTCTTTCTTAAGAAAGCTATTATCAACCAAATGAGAAGCACAGCATCTCGCTTTTGCAGGAATCAAAATACCAGTATCGACGTAAACCCTTAATGCAGCAAAAGGTTTGATTCTGATAAGATTATTCTCATGATGACAGACAATGCATCTGGATTGAGAAATCATACATCTTCTTATTGGAAGTTTGATTTTCCTAAAGTCAGAATCTGAAGTTCCATCTTCACTGGAAGATTCTGAATTTTTATAAATCTGACTCTTACCCGGTTCTAAAACGTTTGATGAATCATTTTCAGAAGAACTCATCTCTTTTGCATCTGTAATCCGACGCTTTTTAATCGAAAAGCATCGACAACTATGGCAAACATTTGGCTGAATGGTTAAGGAGCTATTAAAAGCAGTTTTAAGAACATTTAATGCCCGTTCATCCGGCAAGTAATTATTTCACCTGAAAAAATAAAGAGAATCTGAGACTGCTGTACAGAAATATTAAATAATAAGGATTTAAAAAAAGTGTAGCCTCTCATGTCTATGAAGTACCTGTGCAAAAAACTTACAATTGCTATGAAACTAGTCGACTTTGGTTGATTTTAATCTCACTCCTCTTTGCCCAAGGGCGTCAAAGTGGCTAAGACCGGCAGTAAATGTTTCTTAAGAAAAATAACTTAAAAATAATAAATTAATAACAATAAATTAATACCTTAAAATAATACGCTCGGTTTTTCATAAAGTATAAAAATAAGCCCTATTTTGAAGGCTAAGTACCTCGAGAAAATTGATGGCTTTAACATATGTTGTAACGCATATACGTGCGCAGTGTTTGGCCAAGTATGATCTTGCGTGAGCAATACTAACAATGTGAAACTTAGCATGATTTGAATGAAAGTGCGAAAACCCATGTAAAATACGAACTTAAAAATGTCTATACCTTGAAATCAGGTCACTCTCAGGAAAAATCATCTTAAGGGGTTATGAGACCTAGTTAGATGAATAAAATAAAACAAGTTTGAGGCCAATCTGTAGATGGCCTAAAAACCGGCCTTATTGACCCTCCTCCTCTAGCAAAAGAGATAATTTTGTAGTCAATGAATGAATTTTTTACCATGCAAATTAATGTTTGACTTAAAAGGTAATTTTCAACAAAGATTTTTTATTTAAGAAAGAAAAGAAGTTCATCCTAATAGGTTAACTTTAAAGCCAAAAAATAAATTTTCTGCGAAACAGTTGATGGTGAAGAAATATGTATCTTTTTAGGGTGATATGAAATCGAAAAATAGCTACTAAAGGTTTTATTTACGCACTTACACAATAAATGTGGTTTTCCACAACAATCTGAACGATATTTTTGAAGTAGTTTTTATTGTTATTATTGTAAATGTTGAGGCCAAATAGCCCCTGACGCTTGGGCAATCCTGTCAGGTCAACTCCGAACCACTGATGCAGTTAGTGCCCGCTTGTTTCAGACTTTTTCCCAAATCGGCAGTGACAAAGGATATTGTCACGCCAATTTCCGTGTGAAATGCGTATAATTAGCACTCATTTCCAAACGTTTTTTTGAGACTCTGCAGAGGTCTCTCATAAACTCCAAATTCAACTTCTGTGACCTTTAGTCTTTTATAGATAAATATGGTAAAACAAGTTTTTATATTTTAATTTATAGGATTCTTGAAGGACTATTTTGTAACACGTTAAATTATCGCGGGAAATTATATTGAATATATATATGGGAGCGGGTGCTTATCTGGAAAATTGCTTCCGCTTCCAACGAAATCGCGCTAAAATTTCAGCCACAATCACGTCTCACGACCGTGAGATAGGTGGTTACAGTCTGTACACGAATCAATACGACGATCCAGCAAAAGCCTCGTGCACCCTCAGAACACGGAGCGACCCAAGGACAACCGCCTTCTGAATTTTTCCCGCAAGTGTTCTAGCATATTGTTGACACACAGGGATACTTTTTAGGCCATTAACAAGTGAAAGCTTCGCACCTCCAAGAGCGCCGATGATGTGGACAATCAGTTTAACAGAATATTCCGGGTACAATCGTTGCAACTCCCTTATAATGTTTCGATACCTGTCTTTCTTTTCATTCTCCTTGGTTATGATGTTTTTCTCAGCTGGTACAGAAAATTCGATAAAGAACATGGTTCGCTCTCGAAGTCAAGAAGAACCATGTCAGGCCTCGAGTGAGCAATAGAAACAATTGTCGAGAATATAAAGTTCCAGTATATGCGGCACTTCCCATTCTCGACAATTGACTCAATTTCCCTAGGAGCATTTAGAGGAGCGATATTAAGCTTAATGTCGTAGGAGTGACAGAGATGGTAATAAAGCACTCTTAGTGCCGCATTGTGCCTTGGAATGTAGGTCGTTCCCGCGCCAGTTGGACAACTAGATAGTATGTGAGCTAAATGCTCGGGGTGTGCATGGCACGCCCTGTAGCTATCATCGGGAATGTCTTGGTTCAAAATGTGGCGACGGTATGTTAAGGTGGAAATGACACCGTCTTGGCATGCAAAAATGAAACTCTCTGTACCAGACTTCAATCCGGGCGATTTAAGGAAAGAAAATTTTAGCTCACAAGACATTGATTGATCCTTCACATTTCCGTGGAAGATACCGTGCATCCTCTTATCGAGGAGCTGTTCACGAAAGTTTTTCTCTTGTACTTTCTTAATCTGGGCTTTCAGGAGTGAGTACTCGAGATAGATAAGATTTGATGCATTTTGCTCACCCCTAATACTGAAGTCAAGTCTGAGTGCTTCAGCAGCCTCCTTCGCTGCTTTGTACAAAAATGCTCCTTTGCCCCACTTCTTCATGATTCCTGACCATTTTAAGAAGAGGGTCTCTTCCATTTGCAACTCTATGCGCTGTACTCAGAATAATCCTGTTGTGAAGACATTCAAGATTCAATATTCCGCGACCCCCTTGACGGCGTGAGAGGTACAGTCGCGGAACGGAAGACTTAAGGTTCATGTGCATAACCTTTCTTGTCCCGATATCAAGAGATCTGAGCTCGTTCTTCGTCCATGGAACTACTCCATATGAATACAGTAGTACCGGTACGGCAAGCATGTTCGTTGCAGATACTTTGTTCCTTGCCGACAGTTCGGAAGATCAAATTTGTCGGATGAGACTTTTGTATCTGCTTCGGAGAGTATCCTTTATAGATGTCACATCCTGAATGCGGTTCTGTCGCACGCTCATTTATGTAGAAGTCTTTCCAGCGCAAAGGTGTCGTATGGCGCTTCTATCAACGAGCTCAGGATCTGCAGGGATGCCATTAAGTTTTCCTTGCTTCAAATAAACCTTGACGCATTTGTCTAACCCAAATTCCATTCCAATTTCCTTAGTATATCGTTCGACAATCCCCAGAGCTAGATGTAGTTGCTCTCTGTTTTTAGCATAGAACTTAAGATCGTCCATGTAAAATACATGAGTGACCTTGTACTTTCGATCTGTAGGTTTGCCGCACAAGTACCCATCAATCTCTCTATGCACCCAACAATTTGCGGATGAACCTTTAAGATTTCCAAAAGACAGATGATACGTCTATGGGAGGTCGTATCGAAAGCTTTCCGATAATCAATCCAGACCATCGATAGGTCTCGCTGGTAGAATGCTGCATCTTTGCAGGCACATCTATCGATGAGCAGGTTCTCCCGACATCCGGCTACGCCTTTCTTTGAGGCTCGTTGTTCATACATTTCTTGCCACACAGGTTCAATTGCCCGAACAATCCTATCATTTAGGATAGCTGTGAATATCGCTCTAGACTTCTCTTAGCGTCAGATAGTATCCGTATTCTCTCAGCAATATGCTGCCTGATGGTCAGCAGCTTTGACTTGTTAAGTGCGTGATAACGGGTCCGGAGTTCGCGCGCGAACTTTCGAACCTTGGCGGTAAATTCCTGCCAGATGTGATGTAGTCAATCACATATTGAATGCCCGGAGGCGTATTGTCTTGCCCAACCTATCTTTATGGCAAGTTGATGCGTTCGTCTTTTGGTCTTGTGATCAGCCGTTGGTTTTGTTTTACGGTTCGCATCGGCCAAAGCTCTCGCTGCATTATACACAGAATAATTGATAGCCCAGAGGTCGGATTCACCGGAAAAATGTCCACGAACCTCGTCATCCATTTCAGCCAGATCTTTATGCTTGAGAGAAACCTTGGTTTCCCCGGCTTTTTTCCACAAAAATGAAAATTTTTAAAAACTGAATTACGAGATGCTATAGAATATCATAACGGACGTCCTCGGACTCTTTTTTGAGAGATAATAACAAAAAATGTATTGTGGTAAATAAAAATGGTATGTATATGCATTATTTTGAGGATAGGTCGTTTTTCATCTTTGCCTTTCCAATAATTTGGAAATTATTTATGAAATAAACTTTTTTGATTGCCTGCAAAAAAGGTTACTTCCGGGAAATTAGTTACTATGTTTTTTTTAAGTTCAAAGTTTTCGGCCAAAAATATTGTGTAGTTTGGAACTAACGCTCGGGTGAATTGTAACACACATCACCTCAAAATATACACGCACGTTGTTAGCCATATCAAAAATTTTTTGATAAAAAAAGCACAAAAAAAGTGTGTGGGGACGTCCGTTAGCATGTTCGCTATTATTTTCCAGATTTTGAAGGCAAAATATTTCTTATCCTAGGAAAAAAGCCTGGGTATTCTAACACTGAAAAAATCGATACTATTTCCTAAGCGCTATGCACAATAATCCCATTTTGCTAAATTAAAATTTTTTTGAATTAACCCACGGAAAAAGTGTGTGGCGACGTCCGTTAGCATTTTCGCTACCATTTCCCAAATTTTTTGGACAAACTATTTATTATTCTAGAAAAAATCCGGGGAACCTAAAACAGGTAAAATCGACAATTTTCTAAGTATCACATGCCCTCAAATGGTTCCGTTCGGCTATTGAGTCTGCCAGACAACAGAGAATTCATACCTATTTCTCATCTTTCTTCAGGACATTTTAGATGAGTTACGGAATTATGTGGGACACACCTAGAAATTGAAGGTTCCCGTGCAGGAGTTTGGCGAGGCAAACCGCACGTGATCCTGCAAAGGAACCTTTGAATGATCTTGTACATAGTTCTGTAAAGGTTCCTCTGGAAGGTGAAGTGCAGGGCAAGTTATTGTATAGAAGCACGCTTAGGGTCCTTTGCAGTAAGCAGTCGCGAAAACTCATGTGGCTTACAGCCATGTTGCTGTTTCATACATCGAAGTAATTTGAGTCGACGTATAATGATCGGAGTTACCCTTTGAGAAGAAGTTAACATCTGATGAAGTTGTCGGTATCTTTAGCGATAAAGTTTTCGCTATCGTAGGTGTGGTCAATGCGTCGAACACCATATAAAAACCGTGTAGCCAGGTTATTATCTCCAGAACCAGCCTAGCAGTAATAGCAATGATTGAGCTAGTTTTATGAAAATAGAAATACATATAAGATATATTATCTGTCATATTGGCTCAGCTATTTGGCATTTTGAAAATTTTACTTCAAATTTGTCATCAACGACCCAAAAAAAACCTGAGGTAAAAACCTTTGAATCCATTGAAGCATATAGGCTGATGCGTTTCTGTGCTTTCACCCGTACTGATACTCGGGTGCAGATTTTTCATTATATTTAGGATCGGTTAATCAGATTAATGGTAAGTGTAAATTTTTTTGAAATTTTGCAATATTACTCATAAGTGCACAAAATGCCAAAAAAATCTTAGAGGATAAAACGATAATTTATTTACTATAACATTAGGTTTTTTCCATATCCGAAATCACATTCCCACAATGAATGTAACTTCTTAAATTTGATTTCATGTACATCAACCGAATATTGCTTGAATTAATTTCGTATTTTACATCTAATTTAATTATTGGTCTAGCTGCAGAGAATCGTCATGTAAAACTAACATTTTAAAATGCGCATTTACTGGACGGTGGACTCGCACTGGAACTTCCCAAACTTCATCTGTGGCCAAACCGTAGCTTCGCCGCTTTCTATGTTTATTTTGGCCCGGTGTATTCTTTTTCTGCTTAATATATTCCACTAAGAATAACATTAGTCTGTACTATGGCAAAAACGTCACCATTAGATGTTGTTAATACAATTTGTTCTAGGATTGACATGTATCAAAATATATATTTTATTAATTGTAGCCGAAGTTGTGAATTGGGATCAAAAGTGTATCTTCGAATTTCGAATCAATTTTATGGATTGCTGTTGGGAATAAGCCGAATAAGTACAAGTCCATAGCCAAGTATCGGATAAAAAGAAGCCCGGATGAGAGGAAGCCTAGAACACAGAGAACTGGACCTATTATGTGAAGGCAGCTCGGACTCAACAGGAGACTGATGCATGAGACTAGCAAAAAAAGAAGAAGAAAAAGAAGAAGGCTCGCAAATACCCGGAAGGGGAGTATCTGGCCAATCGACATAGGGTCCCAGAGTGACTGTGAACTTAATTCTGCAAGAAGTAATAGGGAATTAATTTTTTTAAAAGGAAATCCTTGTATATTGGAAAAACGCGAATCTATTCGAGCAATAATTGTTTTACTTCCAAGGATTTTTTGCGGGAAGTAATACGCCTTTATGCTAACCTGCGGCGGAATTTCGTGAGACAGATAAAACAAATAAATATGATACCAGTCAAACCGTATTTAATAAATCATTCTTTTCTGATGCATTGCGAGTTCCTCATAAAATGATTTATGCGAACTAGTTAAATAATTTAGTAAACTTGTGATACCATATAGCCTAAATTGCAAGGCGCAAGTTAAAACTGCGCCATCTGTGCACACGTACATTTAAACGTGCACAATCATCGTTTAGAAGTGTATCATCCGTGGACCCGTACTAAAAGGACACGCTGCTGCACAGTTGGAAGTGTCTCATCTGCAGACGTGCAAATACAAGAGGCTATTATCATTACACGCTCAAATTTCACCGTGCATATTTAGAAATATATCTGTGATTTTTTGCACGTTTGAATTTAGGGGTGTGCAGTTTGATAGCGACGACGTCGAGGTTAACATATTGTGACGTGGTAATTCTTGCCACGCCGAAATTGATGAACTGTTCACGGCTATTCGATGGAAGTCTGATTAAAATTTTAAAAAGAATATTAAATAAAAACCAGTGCCTGGTCGAGCACAGAATCATAACAAACTGTCAAATGACAGGGGCCTCGAGTGTCACGACATGTTGCCAGAAATAATCCTCTCGTGGCTTGAAATTGTAGTGTCGCCAATCCGAACCGCCGCCAGGCTGGAGGGAAACAGCAGACACTGTTGAGACACGTATTAATGGCTTCGAACTTTTTTTATTATGTTTATCAGGTACTCTTAGGGCCGGAGGGCCCACACTAAACCAACCCACACAAGCAGCACTACAGATTCACGACTAGGTGGTGGTGAATCATTAAAAACACAACAATTTACTTCACGTTGACAGTAGGAAAACATGGCCACATAGGAACTCTACACCGAAAGTTAGTGTTAAATTTCAAAACACTAGCAGCTGATTTCTTAAAGCGCGCACTATGTAACTCACTATGGAACACTCAAATTTAAGTTTGTCTACACACATTTAGTTGCGTAGCATAGTCGGCACTCTAGTTGTATCATCTAGGGCCTAGGCGCCAATTCTATACTCGGCGTCGTTAATCTTCATTCTGTGTTCGACTTTCATACGGGGTGCCAGTTTGAAGAAAAAACTTATTTACTATGTTCGGTAGTGTTTGTTCGTATAGTGTCTGGGATAATGGCTCATTTAAAGTTGCGAAAATGAATTTGCATACTAGACATGGCATCAAATTCAAATACGAATACATAGAACGCTACAATTACATCAATTTTAGTTAATAAAAATATTTAATGTATTAAAAATATTAAATATAGGAATTTAATTAATAAACTTCTAGTCCCGGTGTATCATGGTGTGAAGAACGTTCTCGGCTATGACAGTATCATTATCTTTATATCATGATAAACATTTTTATAATGAGAAAAGTTCAAATGAAATCCTTGAAAAATAGATATATTCTTATTTGTCAATGATAACCTAAACTCTTTAAATATCCATGAAAAATGTTGTAATGAATATTTTTTAAATAGAACTCAAAGGTCAACATTATTTGACTTTTGAATCAAAAGATAATAAAATAATAGAAAATTATAAGAAATCTAATTGATTTAATTATCCTAATTGACAATCCTCATTTTAAATAAGCGTCTCATATTTAAGCCTTGAAAATAAGACTTATTCAAATTAAAAGATTTTCAATTAGTAATGAATTATTATAATAAACTTTTCGAAGTCTTTCATGGTCTCGTAATTCAGAATGAGTAGTGAAATATTTTTTTATAAATTAAGCTTGCATCCTAAAATTTCGGGACAACGAATCGATCCGCTTATAATATATGTACTTTTTTGTTTTGAAAGTTTTTATCTAGATGATGGGGAAAAAAGTGTTTGAAAAAGTGTTAGCAAATTACATATAGGATTTTTAGTATAGTGCAAAAATTCGAAAACTAATTTTTCTAAGATATCAAGAAAACAATTTTATATTGTTGGTTTTATCACATACCTATTATATTCAGATCGTTCAGATTGTAGCTATCATTATTTCTGCTCAATGAGTCTTTATGGTGCCTATGCACATTCTGACGTGCCAGAAACACCCAGAGCTTCAGCAGGTTTTGATTCAGTCATTACGAAATGTATGTGCCTATGACTTGAAAAATGGATATGTACGCGGAGCACATTCCCATTCGCTGCTTGCACAAGCTGCAGACGAAGATCAGAAAGCGGCTTTGAAACGAGTCGCAGAAAACAGGCCCTTCTGAGAGATGGTCACGATTTTAGGACAAAACGAAACATCGACATACAGACTTCTGACCCAAACTATGAATACCTTTACGTATTTTGGGGTGCTGAATTCTAAATCGTTGACCTTTTACTATACCTCCAGTACGTCAGAATTTTTACGAAATCGCAGAAAACGTTCAAAAAATTGAGTTTTTCAATGTTTTCGTATATAAAACAAGTCGGACAAGTCTACATCTATCAAATTCTTATTTGAAACAACAAAGCCTATACTCCAAACCCAAAAGTCCCAAACCTACCAAACCGCATACCCCAAAACCACAAACGCCAAACCCACAAACTCCAAACCCATAAACTCCAAAATCACAAACTCCAAACCCACAAACTCCAGACCCTTAAATCCTAAACCCTTATCGTATGTTATTGGCATTAAATTTCATTAGTCAGTTTTTACCAAAACATTTATACACTAAGTTCTTCTTAACTGACGTCACAATTTATACAATTATGTACACTTCAGTGAAAGCCAGATTTAACCTGGAAAATTTATGTAGTGTCTGCTATGACGGCTCATTTGAAGCTGCGACAATAAATTTGAATTTTCTTATTACACATTGCATACAATTTAAATATGTATAAATACAAGGCCACAATTACTTCAACCGTAATTAACAAATCACACTTCTTGTCCCAAAGTATCATTGTGTCAAGAACGTTTTCGGCTATGTGGGTCTTCTTCTCCTTACATTTATATAATTATCCCGCCGTATGGCTGTGGGTGATAAATTTCACGCCTTAAACAAATGTCTATTCAATACATTACGATAGTCAAAAAATGTTTATTGTTCAATGATTTTGGATTCCGAATTTTAAAATTCCAAATATCTGAGCTAATATCATCAAAATAAAAAAAATTTACGTATTGTCTTTCGTATTGGCTGAGTAATTTGTAGATTGCAAAAATAACTTTAGTTTCGTTATCAGTATATATCAGTATATGCAGTAGTATATAGGCTGATGTGTTACTGAATATTTACTTTTACAGAAATTGAAGCCCAAGCTTATTTCGACATCTCAAGAACGGTTTATCGGAATTTTTATTTCAGTTTCGTTAATTGCTGTGCACAATAAAATGAAGAAATAGAGCCCTTCACATTAGAAAACTGAATTAAAGTGAAGTTACGAGTTTTTTTATTAATTGTATTTTTTTAGATTATTTTCTGAGTTTTGCGTAACGAATGCTATAATGTTAGACCTATTACAAAAAATGTATATCACTTTGGAAATATTTAAGTAGTAAATTATGATTAGAGCAGGTCAAATTAAAATCTTAAAAAACAAAAGTCTTTTAATTTATCAATTATAATGGTGAACTTGTCAAATACCTATGAAGAATTTTGTGTTAATATTTTTTAAATGAAACTTAAAGTTTATAAGTATTTAAATCTGAAATAAAAAGTTAATTTAATAATGGAACATCATCACAATTGTCCAATTTTAATTTCAAGCACTTTTAATTGTTTATCGCTTAAGACTTTAAAGCTGCCTTTAAAAATTCTTTTAATTAAAATGTACGGTTAAAAATGAAGACGTGAAGTCGTCAATTGTGAACAATTATTTAACATCCGTAATATTACGCACGAACAAAAAATTCGCTGAAAGTGAAAGAGAAATTGACTGCACAGCACTCAGAAAACTGGCTGAGCATTTTGGCGGTTTGCCATGTTATTCTGATTAACACTCGGCCTCCAAAACTCTTTGCCAGAATATAAACATCGGACTTACCCCTTCGTAAAACAACTTGCGCAAAACCCTGTTTGGCTTATCCATTGTCTTTTACAATTTTCTTTTCTATTATCTTTCATAATCGGTAAAATTTCCAAATTACGATATCGAGGTGCTTTATCTAAATTCGGAACGAGGGTGTCGGAGTGCGCTTAGCCTAGTCAGTAGGTGGGCTTGGTGGTCCGTTTGTGTTGCGCCAATCAGAACTCGACATCTCGTGTCTCAATGTTCTCCGCCAATCGTCGTCTCCAGGATCCTCGGCGACCGCTATCTTGCAGAGAGGGAGAAAGGAATATTCTGGCGGTAAAGCATAAGGAGGATTTGGTTAATAACATAATCCGGTGGGTTTGAGTGGAACTTTTATTCCAATGACTTGTATGCAGAGTCCACTAGGCAGAAAGTGACAACCGACTTTCTCCCTCAACCTTCCTGTTTCTCCCTCCCAGTGGTTGGTCCCGTATTATAGTGAAGAATGCAGACTTCCTCAAGGTGGTTTTCTTCTCCCTATCTGTGGTGGTTTGGTCAGTCAATTGTATAGAAGGAGACGGGCCAGTTGTTGATTATTGTCACCTCCCTCTGGCTTATGGTGAATTATTAGGCCTGGGGAACAGAAGAAGACAGGCCACCAACATATTTCTTCGTTCTCTTTCTGTCCTGCGGATGATAGAGCCACATAAATCATGTCTTGGTGATGTTTGTTGGTCAACACGTTCTGCTAGTCCCTATGGAGTGTGACTCTCGTTCCGGAACCCTAAGTGAAGTGAAGGAAGCGGATTGTTCCGGTAAAGATGAGATCCGAATAAAATTTTAATAATGATCAAGCATGAAGACCCGTTCAATGTTACGGATACAATGAATTTGGGGATATCCAACGCTATTGTAAAAATATAAAAAAAATTGTAAAAGAGAAAGAGAGAAACATTTAAGAGGAAACTCAAAAAGAATTTTTTAAACTCCTAGCAGGGTCGTCGAAACAGAGAGCGAGCGACCCTTATACAAAATCAAATCGTGTCATCCTGTACCTAAAATTCCGAGAAGAAATCAATCAATCGCCGGTAATAATCCTAGAAAATTCTTCATTACTGGAAAAAGAAGTTAGTTCTTAGTAGACACCGGGTCTAGTGTGAACCTTATAAAAGAAAAAGGACTCAATTATAATCTATGGACAAACGATAGAAGAATTTATAATCTAATCGGAATTGGTAAAGATATTTTCCCCACCTTGGGCGAAGTCAAGTTAGTAATCAAAGACGTAGAACCCCCTTTCCAAGTCGTTTCTGGATCTTTTCCAGTACTGCAGGATGGAATTCTTAGTGTCGAAGCCTTAAAACAGCACCGTGCAATCTTAAATTATGTTGATGTTTGCTTCTACCTAGGAGATCAAGATTTTCCATTATTATCACATGCCATTGTTAAATTACCAGCAAGATCAAAAACGATAGTACAGATTATTCTAAAAAACATAACATTAAAACCAGATTCCCGTGGATCCAGATTTACAACCCAAAACTGCCTATTCCAGCTCTATTCCAGGATTTTTCTGAGTCGGATGAACCCCAACGCAGGCAAGATAATGCTGCTGTATGTTAGCTGGTCGTTTGCTAATGATCCCAGGAGTTATTTGATATATAAAGTTTTTAAAAGGAACAACCACAGCTAGGCAATAACGTGGTTTACTCTTAAAAATAGTTCCATTTTCAGTATGGTAATTATAAATGAAAAAGATGCTTAAGTATTCCTGAATTCTATTTCTAGTGTTATACTGGCTTTGAAGACAGCCATGGAAACATTGTATGTCAAATGTGTCCAAATTTCAAATAAAGGAAATCTACTCGATTTTATTTCTTGGAGTTCAATTGAACACATTTTAAAACAACATTTTAAAACTTCAGGACTTCAAGTCGTAATTTGCTCTGGATAAATTTTGATTCCACCCTTTAATGAACGTAATGAAATTATCACAGAATTTCATGAGTCAGTGGCAGAAGGACCGTTACCTGTTACCTCGCGCGGTAATCAATACATTTTAACAATACAATGGGGTTTTAGCAAATATTCGAAAGCAATTCCTTTAAAAATTACAGATTAAGCAACAATTTCTTAAGGAATAGCTGCGAACTTCATTTCTAGGTATGGTTGCTCTAGAATAATTCAGAGCGATCAAGCGCCTAACCTCATAAGTAAGGTAATTCAGAATTTTTTTAAAATCTTCCAAATAAAAAAGATACAATCCACAGCTTACCATCCTCAAAGTTTAGGTTCTTTGGAACGCAGCCATCAAACTTTAATAGAATACATTCGCTATTTCAAAGGTCCACAAAACTAGGATGAATGGCTTAGATTCGCAGTTTTCGCCTATAATACCGCCATCCATGAGGGCATAGGCTTTGCCCGATGTACTATACTTTAGTCTTTTGCAGGGATGCTGTGTTTCTATCAAGCTTCGATGAAACCCACCTGAGAAAACATATATAGAATATTTGAAATAATTATTTTCGAAATTAGATAACATCAAGGCAAGCGCCCATGATCGACTCGAAAATGCAAAACAAAATTCAAAAAATCATTATCATTTGAAAACCAATCCCAACAATTTTAAAGAAGGGATACCAATTTATTGAAAAAAGGAAACGCGTCATGACAACAAAATTCACCCCTTTTATGATGATTCATTTCTATTGGAAAAACTATTAACAAATTTCACCCCTTTTATGATGATTCATTTCTATTGGAAGTCTATTAAGAGATAGAAACGCACTAATTATACTAGGAACAAATAAAACAAAAATGGTTTATCTGGACATATTAAAGCTAATGACACACCCGTGTGGTGACTAAAAAACCGAGAGTAAAAAAAAAGAAATAAAAGTAAAGATGACTAGTTACCTTTTTTTGTCACTCTAAAAGGGGGGACCATTAGCAAATATATAGCTAATTTGCCATAAAATAGGAGATTAATAATGATATCAAAGTTTCAATTAATAAATTTCGAAACCATTATTTAAAAATTTCTTATAATCAGCATCAAAACAATGAAAAATTTTTGAAAGAAGAAAGTTTTCAAATCAATACCATAATAAGTTTTGAAAATTTGTAAGAATTATATATTCAAAAAGTTTGAAAAGAAGTGTATGTGTATATGTATATAATTGAATAAAATAAACCTGATCAATAATCAACCATTTATTATACTTAATATTAATTTTTAAAAAACACACAATTAAACTTATTCAAAAGGAAAATGTAGTAATTAAATAGAGCACTACAAATAAACCTTAACCCCTAATATCAAAATAAGTACACATTATAAAAATAAAATACAATCGAAAATAAATTAAATTTATTTCATCATTTAAATTGCGGTAAAAAAATATAATATACAATTAAATAAAAGAAATATATTATTGAAGTGAAAGAATCAAAGGTTGGTTATTGATTAATGAAGTATATTAATAAACCCCTTCGAAAACGCAATAAAATTTTATTTCTTACAAAAAATGAATAAATCAAGGAAAATAAGATATGAGGATATTTAAATAAATTTTAGTCAGTTTAGAAATAGTTTTAAAAAGATTAGGAATTATCAAATTATTAATAAATAGGTTTTCTTTTACTGTTTTTTCCAAATCATTTTTATCTAATTAATTAAATACTTCTTATTTTATTTTTTATAATAAAAATAAAATAAAAATAAGATCCCGTTATATTTACCAAACCCATATAAAATTTTTAATTTTGGCAGAATAAAAAATTTTATAAAAGAAATAAAAAAAATATTTTTTTTTTTACAGAAAGGATAAAAAATCAAGGAAACGATGATTGGTTATAGAAAAGGTCACGGGGAGGACTCGCTAAGGTCTCTCTAATATTTAAATTAAAACATTATTTTTATCTTTGTATTAAATAAAATATTGTTTCCAGCTTTAATTTTTTGTTTGTAATAGAAACCTCTTTAAAAAATTGTGATATTTCAATAAATAAATTTTTTTTTTAACTTAAATAAAAATTTTTTTTGATTAACAGAAATAAATAATTTGATCTTTAACATCATCTATATCATATTGATTAAAAACTTTTTATAATCAAATAAAAGCGCTGAACATAAACTCTATGTTAATTAAATCCTTATTTTTTTTCCCAAAACATTTGATCAAGTTTCTATTGTTATTCCAAAAATAACACACAATTATTAATTTTACTTAAACCCCCAAAGTGTAAAAAAGAGTTTCTATATAATCTGACATTCTTGAACTTCAACTTATCATAATAATGAGAAACATAAATATCGGGCCAAAATTCTAAATCATACGAAGCAATAACACGTCTTCAAGTTTCACAAAATCCTCAACTAGCAACATCAGTCGCGAATAATCATCAGCTTCCAATAAACATTCGAAAAACTTCAAAACCTGATTCAGGCATCGAATGCAAAAACAATTTAATAATTAACACGTCTGGTACTAGTCATTCATCAGAAATCACATCAGAAGCTCCAACTTCAAATAAAGATTCCATAATTAAATCCAGTTTTGAAGATAAAACATTATTTTTTTCTTCAAATTCCAAAAATTTGCAAAACGAAACTTGAAACAACAATACATTGAATGATGTGACTATCACAAACTTGAATATAAATATCGATTATCAAAATAGAGCAAATTCAACAATAATTGAAAATGCACAGAAAGACGCGTTAAATAAATAAAATTATTTTAACGACTCAAATCCATTTCGAAAGAAACATTTTAAAGAAACTCAACTGAAACAGGAACATATTATACCAAAATAAACATTCAATATTTTTCAAACTTAAAATCAGATTCAGACTTTGGCCCAAAAATGTCAAACATGAGTAAGCTACCTACTGACCAACAGGTCTCACTCAGAGATGCATTAGATGTCATTCCATTATTCGACAGAACAAATAACGTCCCCTTTAGTCATTTTGTTGAGGCATGCGAAGAAGCAAGCTCAATGCTACCTGGAATAGAAGTAGAAGCAAATTTAGTTAAACTGATAAAATAATTGATGCATATAAAGCAAAAAATAAAAATATTTTGAGTGCAGAAGTGAATAAAAGAAAAGACAGTTTGACAGAAGAATTAGAAAACGGCGCAGTAGATTGTTTTATCAGAGGGTTAAGAACAGAACTTCAAACTAGAATAGGTAAATTTTTATAATTTTCAGAAACAGTTAACAGTGCGTTAAAAATAGAAAGATCAATTGTAGCAACAATAGAAGTAAAAAGAAGAGCGTACTACCAGCAATCGGACCAAATAACAGAAAATAAAATTCAAACTAATAAAGTAAATATTGCTCGCGAAGATATGACATCATGACAGTTTTGCGGAAAGATTGGACACATGGCGCCAACATGTAGAACTTTAATACAACAGTTGTCAAATTCTAACCAACTCCAAAATCAATTTCAAACCAAAAATCAAAGAGAATTTCTCCCCAATAATTGTCCAAATCAAAAACAATTTATTCCTGATGATTTTCAAAGTTAAAGACAATTTTCTCCTAATAATTTTCAAAATCCAAGACAATTTCAATAAAACTATCAAAAATCGTTCACAAATAATAATCATAGACCATTTTAAGATAATAACCAAAGGCAATTCGTAAACAATAATCCGCGACAATTTCTAAACTATTCAAGACCAACTACGAATAATGATCAGCGATCACCAATATCATATAATAATCAAGGACAATACTCAAATGGTAACAGAAATCAATTTAAAAATATTCAATTCAATTCAGGACCATAAGATCAAACATGGGGAAATAAAGAAAATCAGGAAAGAACTCCATGGAGGTCACAGAATCTAGGTCAAAGTCCTCAATGGAATGAAAAGAGCCCGAATACCTACCTGCTAAACCCTAACCATCCTCAACAAAATAATGCACAAAACGGAATTATTATTTGAAACTACTGTGAAAAGACAGATCATGCTATAAGGGAATGTTTTAAAACAATTAATAACAATTTTCAAAAATCCCATAACCACAACAGCAAGAACAACGAACAATGCCCCAGAAAAACTCCAACGCCCTTCCCAGAACTGGTGCACAGAGGGGGACCCAAATAAACCTTTAAAAGCACCTAAGACTAAACCCCAACAATCAGACAATTTTAAAACAGAACGAATAAACATGAGTATAATTAATACTATTCCTTACATAACACTATCAACTCACGGTTTAAAAAATTAAGTTCGAACGATGATCGATACCGGAGCCGGTCCAAATTTAATAAAAGCAAATGTAATCAAATCAAATGTTGTAATTAACAGATTAGGACAAATTACGATAAATATATTTAATTTTTCTAGAATTTTTAATGTAGTTCCGAATGAAGTTCCAGTGGAACACGATGGGGTCTTAGGGACAGAATTTTTTAGAAACAATAACGTAAAGAATAATTACGAACAAGAAATTAGAAATAAAAGAAAATTATTATCCGTTCGATGATCAACAATTAATAACCATCCCAGCAAGAACAATTTACAATTTTTATGTTCATTTTAAAAACAAAGAGAAAGAAACCGGGTTTATTCCTGAACTGTAACCAAATAGTGGTATCTTTTTAGGAAAGGCAATAGTTACAAGTAATAATGAAAAAGCCTATCTAAAGATTGAAAACACACGTCCTCATCCAGTTGAAATTCCAGTCCCTACCGTAGAACTTTCATATTTTGACGAAATTAAAATACTGGAATATATTACGCAAACTTCAAATAAAAAACAAGCTCGAAATTTAGAGTCGCAAGCATTTGAACATAAATTTAACTATTTTGGCACTCAAAATAATCAAGCAGATCAATATTACCAAATTTTTAATATCAGCGAAGAAAGTAAACTTGATACTATAAAGACTAAGAACAATGAGGACATATTCCAAATATCAGACGAGCCTCTTGAAGCAACAAACGTACTTAAACGCAACATTCCTACAGGAGACAGTCAACCCATATTTACGCGACAATACAGACTTCCCCAAGTACAAACAGAAAAAATAACTAGACAGGTCAATGAATAGATAAAGAATAATATAATAAAGCCATCTCAATCCCCTTACAATTCACCGGATTTCCTTATACTTAAAAAACCAGATTCTTATGGAAATTGAAAATGGGGAATGGCTTCAGATTACCGAAAATTAAACGAACAAACTACAGGAGATTGTTATCTTCTCCCTAATATCACAGATATTTTGGAACAGTTAGGAAAAGCACAATATTTTTCGGTTTTCGACCTGACCAGCGGTTTTTATAAAAAAAATGAGTCCGGAAGACTCACACAAAATTGCCTTTTCAACACCCTACGCACACTATGAGTTTGATCGCATGCACTTTGGTTTAAAGAATGTTCCTGCAGCTTTTCAACGTTTAATGGGTCTCGTTTTAACGGGCCTTCAAGGAATCGATTTATTTATATATTTTGACGACATAATCTTATAGGCGAATACCCTTGAAGAGCACGAAGAAAATTTACAAAATTGACAAATAGATTAAGAGAAGCAAATTTAAAACTCCAGCCATATAAATGTGAATTTTCGCGCCCGGAAGTAGTTTATCTTGGACAGGTCATTGATAAAGAAGGAGTCAGACCCAAAAAAAACTGGAAGCAGTAAGAAATTTTCCTATTCCAAGAAAGCCTAAAAACATAAAAGAATTGGTAGGACTTGCAGGGTATTATAGAAAATTCATCGAAGCTTTCTCAAACATTGCAGCTTTACTAAATAAATTATTGAAAAAAGGTGCAGAATTTAAATAGACAGAAAATCAGCAAAAAGCATTTGTTACTCTAAAAGATAAATTGTGCGAAGAACCTTTATTACGAAGACCTGATTTCACTAAACCCTTCATTTTAAAAACTGACGCTTCTGGTTATGCAGTCGCAGGTATTTTATGGAAGAAAATGCACCTTAGTAACCGATCATAAGCCATTAGTGTGGTTCCAAAATTGCAAAGATACTTGTTCTTGCGTAACAAGGTGGAAATTAAAATCAGCTGAGTTCGATTTTGACGTAATCTACGAGGCTGTTCAGATGAATGTGAATGCCGACGCCTTATCCAGAAACCCGACAGATAATATAAAAAAAAAATGACACTTAAGTATTAATTACAAATCATATATAGTTACAAAATTCTAAATAATTATCAAATTAAGAAATACGAAATAATGAAGAATTATTAAATCAAGAAAAACGAAATCCTCAAGAATTATTAAATCAAGAAATACGAAATCCTAAAGAATTATTAAATCAAGAAATACAAAATTATAAAGAATTAATAAAGCAAAAAAATATGAACTTCTAAAGAATGATTAAATCGAGAAATACTAAATCCTAAAGAGTTATTACATCAAGAAATTCGAAATCATAAAGAATTATCAAATCAAAAAATACGAAATAATGAAGAATTATTAAATCAAGAAAAACGAAATCCTCAAGAATTATTAAATCAAGAAATACGAAATCCTAAAGAATTATTAAATCAAGAAATACAAAATTATAAAGAATTAATGAAGCAAAAAAATATGAACTTCTAAAGAATTATTGAATCGAGAAATACTAAATCCTAAAGAGTTATTACATCAAGAAATTCGAAATCATAAAGAATTACTAAATCAAGAAATACGAAATCATGAAGAATTATCAAATCGAGGAAAACGAAATCCTAAAGAATTACTAAACCAAGAAATACGAAATCGAGATAAAATATTAAATCAAAAAGAAATAAAGAGCGAAATTACTGAAAGAAAAATAAATTCTACTAACGTTGAACCAACTATAAGTGGAAGCACAATTTCAAGTTTTATAAACATTCATTGTGGAAAAGAAATCAATCCTACAACAGGAAGACCCAAAAAACCAAGTTTTAAGACAAATAAGAAAAAATCAAAGCAATTATAAAAGAAAAAAATTATGATCCTGTCTATGAACATCTATTGAAGAAAATGAGTTCAATAATCACAAATCGTCTGAATAAATTAAGTATTAGTGAAGAGAGAAATGAAATAATTAAATTAAATCCACAAGACTCGGATTCTGAAGATGAAGAAGGACAAGACTACAACAAGATTGTTAATAATAATTCTCTTAATAATTAAAGTGATGACAAAATTAATGATACTGACAAGGAAAACAATGTTAATAATAATGAAGAAAAGGAAAATAAAGGACTTCAAGATGATCTTGAATATCCAAAGGCAATAGATTCAGTAGATAATCGCCTACTCCCAGAACCCACCCCAATTGAAATCCTAGTATAAACCCCATTTAATTCAAACAAAAATATTGTAGAATGTCGTGAAAAAAGGTGTATGAGGAAAGATAATTACGTATATTTTACAACCACTAAAGAAGAACCTCGCGACTTTGGGTCCAGCATTCTCGAAAAACGCCAACAATTGCCAAAATTTACTAAACTTCAAAAAGGACTCGCGAAAGAAATTCGGAAAGGTAAGCAATTTCATATTGCACTACCGATTGAAGGAGAAATTTAAGATAATCTTACAGAAACATTGAAAAATATAAAACTAAGTATATTCTAGTTACATGATTTAGTAGAAAAAGTCTAAAATTTATTACGACAGAAAGATTAACCCAAAAGATTTTGAAATAGGAGATAAAATATGTTTAGTAAAAGGAATAAAAAAAAATTGAGAATCAATATTCAGGCCCTTTTCAAGTACTATAAATTTCAGGAAAAGGAAATTTAAAAATAAAAATAGATAACGCATCAAAAGTTGTGCACATAAATAGACTCAAGATCTCTGATATTGATATTCAGTAACAGATACAAAAAAATAAGAAAAACAAACAAAATATATAAGCAACAAAATTTTAAGTAATTCTTTTTTAACTTTTAAATAAATAAAATTACAGATTTGATTTCGACTATGGAAAAACAACATCAGCATAGAATTGACGAATTATATATTGCAATACAGCTTTTTTAAACATAATTACACTCTTTGCAGCATTGTTTATTAATAATGTTTATAAATTGAGCGACAAACGAGTAAAAAGTGCGCTTTTAACATCTATAATCCATAAGCAACAAAAGAAATGATTCCTTCCATCAAAACAAGAGGACATGAAGCATAGTATAAACTAATATTGAGACTAAGACAGACAAATAAAGAATTTCTGGCAAAACTGCTAGACCTAATATACTAACTTAAAATTTACACAAAGACCAGCATACATCTGCGAAACAAAATTTAAAGAAATGTTTTCAACATGGTCTACAAATATAGATAAAAAATTACGAAATTATTTAGTGAAATAATAAATCAAGTCAACATAAAAACCCATTGGCCATTTCTACTTGAAAATGGAATCTTCGAATCGGACGACAGTGCCGCAGTAGCTTGGTCTCAACATATGGAATCACCTGACACAATCAAGGAAATCATCAACACAATCATAAACAAAAATCCTTAGACTTACACTCAATTCATAAAGAGCCTCGGGCAATTAACTGATAACACTGGAAAACCTCTTTTTCCAGATCATGAAAAACACTATGATCTGACTTTCGAATTTTTTTACTAATTATTCTATGAGCGAACACGACATGGGCCATCGTCGGATATGACTGTGGGTCGAATCAACTAAATATCACCACTCTTTCCCTTTTAGAAGTCGGAGAATGCGATTTGCCCGAATCTCATGTACAGGTAGAGAAAAAGCAGATTCAATTATTACAACTAAGCGGGTTTACATATACTAAGGTCATGGGACAATTTAATTGTTCAAGCAACAGTAAAAATAACATTATTCGAACAAATCGCTACTGTAAATTTAAACCCAGATAATATTCAGCTACGATCAGGAACAGCATGTCCACTGTCAAACATAGTCTGCATTGATATGGAAAATGGCAATACCTTTTGGGATCATCTACCTAGACATATCTGCGAATTGAGAATATATGAAGTATTATATGAATGAATTGCAAACAAAACAATCAGGACACCCAAAACTTCGAATACTGGAACATAGTTAAATGCCTCCCAATGGACATTAAATACAGACAAACTGAAGAATGTTATCTTCAACTGCCTATATATTTTAAAAATGATTCATATTTTCTAAGCCCCGTACTCAGCATGGAAATGATTTTGGACAATATTCAAAAACTTTTGTACAGCTAGTCAATTCACATAATAGGAGCATTTTGAATTTCAGTCATTAACCTACTTTTACATCTAGGAAATAAAAACCAAAATACAACTGAGAGACAAAACGAACCTGCCAAGGACATACTTGAGCACGGTTTATCAGCCCCAAGTCAAGTGGTAATAGACACAAACCAACACAACGAGGACAGAAATAACAATACAACACCACTAAAATTCAACCCTATATCCTCACTCTCAACTTCAAGAAAACCTACAAAAGACTATCTATTCCATACGCCTATAAGATCAATAAAAAAATGTCTGACGCCTCAAGAACCAATATAAATACAAAAATGTTAAAAAACTAGATAAATACTTCATTGAACATAGAGGATTATTATCAAGTTATGACACATATTCAACATGATTCATACGATGAATTTCAATTAGAATAAGCTCACATAGAACACTGGGAACTACACACTGAACTACACACGCATGCTAGACGATTTTATAATTAAATATGGTCTAGAATCACCAGAATTGACTATATATCAAGACTTCACCTTTCCAAAGATAACTCTATTTTATGCGAATTTAATAATAGAAAACCATTATGTCATCGAAACTGGCGAAAATACAATTCTAGCAGGAAAAAGAGCAGCATTAATAATGCTACAAGAATTAATGAACACTTACGACCTTTGTGAAGAACATCCTGTTTCTAAACAGACCAAAATTATAAAAAACATGATGTTGCATATCGAACCGATTTTAGACCAAAATCGAGCATCGAGCCATCGAGAAGTAACATGTATTGGCATTTAATAATTACTATTCTATTAACATTATTCATCAAGCAGGCGACGCAAACAACACATCCGTTCTATTTTAGAACCGAATTCGAAAATACAACATGGCTTCATTTTGAAACTTTAACAAAAATTAAATTTCTTACAAACGAAAACTATTTATCATCATACTTAAAAAATTCAGATATATACAAAATTTAGAATCTTCTAATTCAAACATATCTCAGAATATCTCCATATTGCAAAAACACAATACCGTATAATTCATGCGTTTTAAGTTACGTGATGTAACATGTCAATACAGTCACGATAAATTAGACTTAATTATCGACAAATTAGAATTTCAACTTAATAATAAATAAAATATAACAGAGAAAGAAAATACTAACAGTAGACGATTGGAATACTTTTGCTTATGACAAAGACATACAAAAATACCATGCAATGTTTGCTCAATGGTAGACAGGATTGCATGAAACCTTGATCTGTTTTCAAACTCTTTAGAAAAGGTAGTAGAAGTATTAAACTTAAGTGAAAACGGTTTAGGGCACCCTTCACCCCTTTCTGAACCCTCAATACCATTTTTTTCCAAACCAAAAAAAATATCCTAACAATCGTAAATCCATTTTTTTAAATTCAGACATATGTTTATAGAAGATCAATTCGTCTTCATTTAAAGCAGTCCAAATATTTCTGAAAATGAAATTAAACTCTATCAAATACACGAATCCCCTATAAAACATGAATTTAATATCAACTATACAGTAACAATTTACATCCTATCTCAAATATCATTTCTAGCCCTTTCAGCAAATAAAGATAGCTACTTTACTGCTCAAAAAAGTGTTTTCGAATCTTTTGATGAAACACTAGATGGGAAAGTCTGGGCTCTAGGCCCTCATTCCTAAGCGTTATAGATAATCCAACTTGCGAGACGACTCTACTCACAATGTCAATCACAATTAAATGCTAATATTACATCAATTTCAGTAACTATCCATTGTGAACACCTTTAGAATCTCATTACGCATGATTATTTTCAACTAACAAGTAACAATAATTGAATATATAATTTAAAAGTTAATTTCATTAACAAAATCTAAAGAAAATTGTTTTTATGACAATAACCCCAGTAAGAAAATCCTAATATACTAAAGTATTTATTCCCTATATAAACCATATGTCTCTTACAAATTAATATAAATTACTTTATGTATAAGAATAATTAACATGTAAAACCCTATGTATAAACACCTCGTTACAAATTTTAATTACATTAAAAATAGACGCAATTAATCAATATTAATTTTATTAAAATAATATTCAATATTTTACGCATAATTAAACATTTTTCACATTAATATTAATTTTCATTCCTCAATTCTAATATAATAATTTAAAAAAATTATAATTGAATTAATAAAATTACCTACTATATTATCTATATTAATTTAACCACATCAAAAAAATAATAAGAATAAAAAACAATTTAATCTAAATTATAATTAGTTATATTCAACCATTTTTATTTTTTTTATAAATAATATAATTTCATAATTACCAAAAAGATGAACAATATACAATTTTCTTCTAATTTTAATGA
>NC_046657.1:59265812-59268728 GCF_010883055.1 Belonocnema kinseyi
TTCTGCTGAATATGGTTACAAAAATAAATAGGCAGTCGCGGACAATTGTCCAGGGGTGGTCCCGAAGGAATTAACCCCCAAGCGGAGTTGTGAAAACCGTGCAGAAAGCTGAATGACACCTGGGTGAGGTGTCTAGAACGGTGACTGGGATACCGGGCGAACTCTCAGAGTACGCAGCCTTATCCTTGCATGCGGGGCTCTACAAGGATGGACGAACCCCTTTCCCTAGCTTCTCGTGGGAACAACAATGACAACACCAAAAATAGTTGTAGTAAGTGAAATTCAAAACAACAGAACGCGCAGGGCTTCCGACAATGGGTCGGCCAACAATGTCGACCAATCTAGAGCTGAGGGAGCCAATGAAAATGGATTCAATACGATGGATCGGCGGGATTTCGCGACCTTTGGGTAGACGGAGCAACGTCTGTGAAACCATGCTGAACTACTCCGAAAAAGGGGCTGTGTAAGCGGAACGCCTACTGTACCTACTATTTGGCTAAAATGGATGACGAGCTTTGTGGACATTTTCCGGAGAACCCGACCTCTGGGCTATCAATTATTGTGTGTATAATACAGCGAGAGGTTTGGCCGATGCGAAACGTAAAACAAAACCGACGGTTGATCATAAGGCTGAAAGACGAATGCTTCAACTTGCCATAAAGATAGGCTGGGCAAGACAATACGTATCCCGCATTCAGTGTGTGATTGACTACATCACATCTGGCAGGAATTTTACCGCCAAGGTTCGAAAGTTCGCACGCGAACTCCGGACCCGTTATCTCACACTTAACAAGTCAAAGCTGCTGACCATCAGGCAGCATATTTTTGAGAGAATACGGATACTATCTGTCGCCAAGAGAAATCTATAGCGGAGGGAGAGGTGTGTCATAGAAAATCAACAGTTTCTCTCTGACCCATCTCGATTCTTCCAAGACCCTCCACTTACTGTCGAACACCCACCCAAACCAGAAGAGGTCGAAGTATTTTGAAGAGAAGTCTACGAAGTGCAGCATAGACTGGACGAAGACTCAGAAAATATAAATAGCTTCAAGGAGTTATGTGATGCCCTCATAACACCTGATAAAGAATGCCCACCCATCACTACCGAGGAGGTGAAAAAAGTATTAAGAGGGATGAAGAACTATTCCGCTCCAGGACCAGATTGTATCAAAACCTTCCTGCTGGCAGAAGTTTTCTTCATTCCATCAGCATTTGGTCCGTATTTTCACCTCATATTGAAAGTCGGAAGAGCCAATTCCTGAGCGGTTGGTGGAAGGGCGCACAACACTTCTGCCGAAAATAGGCAACTTAGCTGACCCGAAGAACTACAGGCCAATAACTTGTCTGCACACGCTTTATAAGATATTCACAGCTATCATAAATGATAGGATTGTTCGGGCAATTGAACCAGTGTGGCAAGAAATGTATGAACAACGAGGCTCAAAGAAAGGCGTAGCCGGATGTCGGGAGAACCTGCTCATCGATAGATGTGTCTGCAAAGATGCAGCATTCTACCAGCGTGAGCTATCGATGGCCTGGATTGATTATGGGAAAGCTTTCGATTCTACATCCCATAGACTTATCATCTGTCTTTTGGAAATCTTAAAGGTTCATCCGCGAAAAGTTAGGTGCATAGAAAGATTGATCCCGCTTTGGAAAACCAGATTTACTATCTGAAATGGAAAAAATCGTGTGAGAACTAACAAGGTCACCTATCAGAGAGGTGTCTTTCAGGGCGAAACCATGAGCCCACTTCTTTTTTGACTTACATTATTGCCACTATCTCTAGCGCTTCGCCATTCCGACGGGTACTTGTGCGGCAAACCTGCAGATCGAAAGTATAAGGTCACTCATGTATTTTACATGGACGATCTTAAGATCTATGCTAAAAACAAAGAGCAACTACATCTAGCTCTAGGGATTGTCGAACGATATACCAAGGAAATTTGAATGGAATTTGGGTTAGACAAATGCGCCAAGGTTTATTTGAAGCAAAGAAAACTTAATGGCATCCCTGAAGATTCTGAGCTCGTTGATAGAAACGCTATACGATACCAAAGCTCACAGACCTGAAACGCCGCAACGATGCCGCACGAGGGGAATCGTCCCCCGTCAGTCGCCACTCATCGGCCGCCTGCCTTTGCCCCTCAGCCTCCTCACCACCAAGGTCTCGGTCGGCCCCGTCTATACTCTCAGTCCATAGTCTATATCTAATTATCTATACTCGTTTGTTTCTGCTTTTCTCGTTTCTCACCTTCTCCCCCAATTCTTAATTTTTCAGGCGTGTTTCGGAATCATTTTAGATATTAGTATATTTTATTATTTGCTGCGCCAGATTTAGAATTTGAAAAGATTAATTTCCAAATAGAAGGATTATTTCTCAACCAAAGAATACAATATTTCAACAAAATAGTTGAATTTCCAATTTTAAAAATTATTATTTTCATCCGAAAATGGAACAATAACAGAAATGAATTTTTGAGTCGAATAATTGAATTTTCTACCATAAATAAATTTCCATCCAAGAAATACAATTTTTTCACCAAGTAGTTGAATTTCAAAATTCAATGAGACTATTGGATTTTCAGTTGAAAAAGACAAATTTGCATCCAAATTGTGAAACTTTTAACTAGGAAAGATCAATTTTTTAACCAAAGATGAAACAATAAAATTTCGAGTAGAAGAGATTAATTTCCAACCAAACTGATGAATTCTCAGGTGAAGAATTTTCTACAAAAAGGCGAATTTCCTAAATAGTACAGAAATTTTCAGAAAATAGTTTCATTTCTAAATTCAAAAATCAATATTCAACTCAATACTTGAATTTTTGCCGCGAAAAGATGAATTGATTTCCAGAGGAGTAGTTACATTTTTAACCAGAGGTGGATTTCAAATTATGTAATGCACTTTTGAAAA
>NC_046657.1:59268828-59269991 GCF_010883055.1 Belonocnema kinseyi
GGTTTTTCTTGAATTTACAACTTTTTGTCCCCTTTTACAATAAGAGTGAGGAAACAATAGTTTCAATAGTTGGAAATTCTATTATTTTCGTCTAAAATTCAATTATTTTCAATTTGAACAAGAATCTATTCTCGAATCTGTTTTTAATAAAATGTCAGTCATCACATTTTCCATAGAGGATTGATCTTTTTAGTCGGACTTCAACTATAATTTTTTTGGGAATTAAAATCTTTTTGCGAACATTTTGAAAATTTTTTTGGAATTTTTTTTCCAAGACTTAAAAATTGTAAGTACGGTTTCTTTTGGTAAGTTATTATTATTATTATTATTATTATACCATTAAGCCAAATCCCTTTCGGGGTGAGCGAAACTCGTTAAAGTGATGAAATTCATCCCCATGATTTTTTACATTCTCATTCTGAATGAGAAGGTATTGGTTTTATGTGAAAATTGATGTTGCGGATTTGATGAAATCTCCAGGTTTTGAGACCCCCTGAGTCAGAAAAAATGGTTTTTACGAAGGTGTCTGTCTGTCTATCTGTAGTCTGTAGTCTGCAACCTTTGTACTCGATAACTTTCGAAAGAATGTTCGGATTGGATTGCCCTTTGGCACACATTTTGAGGGACCAAAAAGACAGGATGAGTTCGTTAACCAGCTATTTTGGATCAAAAATAGAAGAGGGGAAGCATTTTGAAAATTTTTTGGATTTTTTTTCCAAGAATCAAAAATCGTAAGTACGGTTTCTTGTAGTTGGTAAAAAGTGAAAGAATTTGTACTAATGAATTTTTTTGATAAAAACAAAATGGTCAGAGTTCTTAAAACTACTATGTTAGAAAGTTGCCGTTTTTTCTTAAATTCACAACTGTTTGTCCCCTTTTACAATGAGAGTGAGGGTACAATAGTTTCAATAGTTGGAAATTCTATTATTTTCGTAGAAAATTCAACTATTTTGGATTTGAACAAGAATCTGTTCTCGAATCTGTTTTTGATAAAATGTCAGCCATGACATTTTCCATAGAGGATTGATCTTTTTAGTACGAATTACACTATTTTTTTTTGCGAATTAAAATCTTTTTTGCGAACATTTTGAAAATTTTCTTGGAATTTCTTTCCAAGACTCAAAAATTGTAAGTACGGTTTCTTTTAGTAAGTTAAAAGTAAT
>NC_046657.1:59270091-59288724 GCF_010883055.1 Belonocnema kinseyi
ATGAAAATAATAATTTTTAAAATTGGAAATTCAACTATTTTGTTGAAATATTGTATTCTTTGGTTGAGAAATAATCCTTCTATTTGGAAATTAATCTTTTCATATTCTAAATCTGGCGCAGCAAATAATAAATTATACTAATCTCTATAATGCTTCTGAAACACGCCTGAAAAATTAAGAATTGGGGGAGAAGGTGAGAAACGAGAAAAGCAGAAACAAACGAGTATAGATAATTAGATATAGACTATGGACTGAGAGTATAGACGGGACCGACCGAGACCTTGTTGCTGAGGAGGCTGAGGGGCAAAGGCAGGCGGCCGATAAGTGACGACTGGCGGGGGACGATTCCCCTCGTGCGGCATCGTTGCGGCGTTTCAGGTCTGTGAGCTCTGTACGACACCTTTCCGCTGAAGAGACTTATACATACCTGGGCGTGCCACAGAGCCGCATTCAGGATATGACATCTATAAGAGATACTGTCCGAAGCAGATACAAACGTCTCATCCGGCAGATTCGGTCTTCCGAACTGTCGGCGAGGAACAAAGTATCTGCAACGAACATGCTTCTCGTCCCCGTAGTACTCTATTCATTTGGAGTTAGTTTCTTTTATTTCATCGCCTGTGACAAATATAAATATTCGAATATCAGCAGTAATTGATTTTTAAATCAACGCCAGTCAGCAGCGAACCATAAGAACAGAAAAGGAATCTACCAATCAAATAACTAGACTATATATTATTCAGAGGATCCAAACGGTAGAACGTAACAGTCGAACACCGGTATAAGCGGGATATTCTAGAACGAAGTGACTTAATGAGTCTCTTTTTTTCAAATTTCATAAAATTTCCCGATTGCAGTATATATCTTTATGAACATTGAATGACCTTGAATCTAAGCTGCTGGAACATCATTAGTGATAAGATTCTCTGGCAATTTATTCATTACCTTATCAAAAAACTCTTTAGAAATTTTGGGAGATTCAATAGTTTATTACAGAGTATATAATAAGATTTTCAAAGTTTTTTATGTTTGGAGAAATATACTGTTAAGTCCCAGACTCAAATATGCGCCAAAATTTTACCACGATTAAATTAAGGAAACGGTTCATTGAAATCGACGAAGATTGGAGAAAGGATTTTGTCTTATTTTAATTTAATTTTTGTATGAATCGCGTTTGTTAAAATTCAAATATTGCCTATAGGGATTCTCCTTCTTCCAAACCTCGACTGACCCTTTGGAATTAATTTCATTCTTTAGATAATATTTTTGATTTTCTTTGCTAGGATATGAGTAAAGATATTCCCTATGCTATTTATGGTATACATGAAATTGGACGATAGTTATTTGAGTCACCTCATCTTTTTTTTTGTATACAAATTGATTTTACTCTATTGAATAGTGTTCCGCAATTTAAAATTCCTAGACGAAACCCCAAAATCAAGAGTCACCATCCGAGGTAAACTATTACCAAGAAACCCGCGGTATTCGAATGTATATCGACTTTCTTGCGCCTAAAGTAAATCCGAATATATCAGTTAGTGAGTGCTGTGAAATAAATATGTGAAATGGAGTTTGATCCTAGATGTATGTACAAAAAAATTATAAGGAATAAAATTGCGTAATCGGAGCCTCTATTTCTATCCCCCATTTTAGCAAGAATAAATGAATCAGTGTCCCCAAAACCCCCGTAATAACTAATTTCAGAAAAAAAACTAATTTTTGAATCATAAAGTCTGATGCTTTAAACCCGCGACTTTTATTTTTTATTTTTCAAACTGTCTGCCATTTTGAATCCTCAATCTTTAACTTAAATTTTTTTAGTTTGTTTTCGAGGTAAACAGCCTCGAAACCCCTCGGTAATTAATTTTAGAAAAAAAGACTCAACTTCTTCATTTAAAAGTTTGTTATTTTAAATCCGCCACTGAAACAATATGCATTTTTCACATTATAAATGACATTTCCATAATGAATGTAATTTCGTAAAACTGATTTCACATACTTTAACAGAATATATTTTCGATTAATTTAGTATTTTAAATATAATGGTCAAATTTTTCTTTTTCCACGATGTCGCTTAAAACACGTCGCTGACGTCTTGCATTTCTTTAATTGAATTATTTTTTTAGCTGCAAAGAGTCATCCTTTACAACTACTATTGTAAAATGCGTATTTATTGGGTGCCGGGCCCCTACTGGAACTTCCCAAATCTCATTTGAAGTCAATGCTGTTATCTTGCCGCTTACTATGTTTATTTTTGCCCTGTACATTCTTTTTTTGGTTAAATATATTCCACTAAGAATACCACTATTCTGCAGTATTGCAAAAACGTCCCCATCAGATGTTGTTAATACAATTTCTTCTAGGCTTGTTATAGGCTTATAAGCATTTCTTTCTGACTGTATTCGAAGTCCTGAATCGGGATTAAAAGTGTATCTTCGAAATTGGAATTGTCGGTATGAATTTCTATTGGGAATGAGCCGAATAATTCCAAGTTGTCCAAGTCCATACCCAAGAACCTGATGAACAGAACTCCAGTTATGAGGGATCCTGGGAGGAGGAGACCTTGACCTGTTACGTAGAGTCGGCACGGGCTCAAAAGGGGACTGAGGTATGGGCCTAGTAGAAGAAGAAAAAGATGAAGAAGAAGAAGAAGAAGAAGAAGAAGAAGAAGAAGAAGAAGGCTGACAATGACCCAGGCGTGCAATATCCGGCCAAGCGACATTAGGGTTCCAGCCAGACGGTAAACTTAATTCTGCAAGAAGAAATAGAAGATTACATTTTTTAAGAACATCCTTGTATGTTATAAAAACGTGAATCTTGTGTAAAAATATTGTTTTATTTAAAAGGAGTTTTTACAGGAAGCAATGCGCCTTTATGCTAACATGTGGCGGCATTTCGGAAGACAGATCAAACAAATCTGATACCATTCAAACTGCCTTTAATAAATTATTTTTTTATGATGCATTGCGAGATTCTCAGAAAATTATTTCTGCGAACCAGTTTGAATAAGTTACTGATTTTTTAAATCTTCTAGTGCCAAAATTTCAAGGTTCTCAGTTGGGACTGCAACATCGACGCACTTGCAAGTACAAGAAGGTATTATCATTGCATGCTCAAATTTTATCGTTCATAGTTACAAGTCTATCATCTGTGTATGTGCAGAATCAGGAAGGTACCCACTGTGCATCTTCAAACTGCATCATGCGCAGTTATAAGTGGACCATCTGTACACGTGCACATTTAAGAGGCCACAATTTTTGCACCTTTAAATTTTAACGTGCGGACTTTCAAGTGTTCTATATGTACGCTTTCAAAATTGAAAGTGTTGAGCGTGACACGTGTCGAGTTAGATAGGTACCAGCTGTTGACGTTCAAATGGTGTCGTGCACAGTTGGGAATGTCCCATCCAAACATGTGCACAGTTAAAAATGCAACAGCTTCGCACGTGCGTGTTTAAATTTAGGCGTGCACAGCTTGATAGTGTCGACGTGGACGTTAACATGTGGACGCACATAGAGTTCGGAAAAATATAGCAAATCGGGTAGTATACAGATTAAGTCTGACATATTGATATTTTTAAAAAGAAAAAAATGTTCAAAAATAATTATGGACATACTATATCATAATATTTACCAATAGAATTAAGTACTACTGCGAAGAATAAGAGCAACGTATAAACGAACGGCATCTTTTTCAAAAAAAGATCAACCTAAAGTTAACACTGTTACTAATGAGTATTCGGTTCGTTTGGCAGACTAAATACTGGCTTCTGATCAGTCTCAGATTTAATATTTAAATACTATCATCATGAATTTTGTATTTATATTTCATGAGTCAGTTTCAACATAAATCTTATTTACTATGTTTGACTATGTTTGTCCCATCATTTGCTTGTGTGTGATCAATTTCACGCTTAAAGTGGTTAAACCACTGTAGAGCACGAAAAAATAGGCTCGAATTATGGTTCCGGCCAGTTCAAAAAAAGTGGTTTCGAGAAAACCGTGTTTAAAGTTTTAAGTACTCTAAAATCACCGGGGCATACATAAGAGGCGTTGCAGAAAAATTGAAAATTCGACATTTATTCCGCTCTCCAACTTTTAGTATATTAATTTTAAAACCCTAAAACACCTTTTAAGCAACAAAAATTTCGATACTTTGAAAATTCTACAGTGGTTTGAAGCCTTTCAAAAATGTCTGATTATGACATTCTGGTAGTGAAGAAGTATTTTTTATTTATTCATATTCTTGATTGAATATGGATTCCGATTTTAAAAATTCCAAATAACTGAGCCAATATCATCCAAATCAAAATCCTTTTTTTACATATAGACTGCCTTATTGGTGAGTAATTTGAAAGTTTGAAAACTTACTTTATATTCTTTATTAATGACCCAAACAACTTAAGGTAGGTAATTTTGAGTTCTCTGATGCATACAGGCATATGCCAATAAATTCACGTTCTGAACGTTATAAGTTTTAAAATAAAGATCTCTCAGGTTTTCCTTCTAGTCTTCCCTCAGTTGACTGGTTGTCTTTTTAATCGTAAGACAATGTTATCAATGCATTAGACCAATTTTGCCAGGTATTACATGAAGCTCTTAAAAAAGAATCTGGTTTATATCCACAGATATTAATCGCAAATCAATATCCTCCTTGACACACCAAACAACTTATCTAAGACATTAAAGAAAGATAAATACAGATTGAAATACAAAAATACTCAACAAGTTTACAACTTTATTAATTGTAAAGATCTCGGATAAACTATAAACCTCGTAGCTCAAGGCTCGCGTGCTATAAGATGATTATCAAACAAATATTAAAAATAAGATTTTTGATTCGCCCAATACATTGTGGTCATACATATATGACCTTAGAAAAGTCTCGACAATACCAGGAATTACGTTAATAAATAATAAATTTTCGTCTTTAGTACCTAATATAAACCCTCAAAGTGAGCTTAGCGATATTATTGAAATAACTAAAGAACAATTATTGGCTAATATGTGCAGACTCCCAAAAAAGACACTGCCAGTAATGACCTAATTCCTAGTTGTCTGCTGAGAAATTATGTCAATTATCTGCTTGATCCTCTGCATTTTATTATAAACTTGGCAAAAGAAACTGGCTCATATTCTGATTAATTGAAAAAGGAAGCATATGCCCCGTTTTCAAACAAGACGAGAACTTGAAAATTGTTAATTATAAACATTTAGCCATTTTATTAAATTTCTCAAAGCTATTAGAGATGAGCATATTTGACATGCTTCAGTTATATTTTACTCCAATACTATCTAACTCTAAGCAACGATTTTTTGCACGTAAATCTATAGCCTTAAATCCATGTCAAATGATAACAAAAATTCTCTTCATGGAATCGGATTTGGCTGCAACTCGGCGAATATAGTTATATATTAGTGAAGACAAATTTCCTCAAGTGATTTTTGAAAATTAAATATATATGTGCTCCACAAGTCCTGATGGTTTTATCTTAGGACGGCCAGTGTTTAATTAAAAAGTAAATAAAGCTTAAGATTCTACATGATAAAGCAACGCGTCGCGGCTTCTAATTAATAAGTAAAGGTGAATACTTTTTTAAGCAACACGGTTTCATTGGTCAAATATAATTTCAAACAAATGAACTAGTACGAGCGATTTTTTAAATCTTTCGCTTAAAAGAGCTTCTTCTGCTTTATATTCGCCGTTATTGCATAATTCTACAGGAAGGTTTTTTAAATGTCCTTTAGCCCAGTCGTACATTTATGTAGCTTTTGTGATCTGATTGTCGTACGGACGCTGAAGTTTTGTTTTAGCAGCTGCCCTTTTCAGAATGTCACCTATGCCATCACAAGGAATTTTTCCATGCACAGTTGTATGAAAATTCTATTTCGCTTAACATCCGAAATCTTGCTCGTGAAGTGTTAAGTTGGCAAAGTTCTTACGGTTTTTTCCCTGCGCCGCTGAATCATCTGAATTGTATGTAACAAAGTTCACAGTAATTCCTACTTTTTCTGGGAAAAAATATATTAGCTTTCTTTGATAGAGATGCACATATATCGTATTGTGTTCTTTTATATCTTATATTATAGAGGAACTTGCGAGTTTCAATTCACCTTTAGGTGTTCTATAGTATGTCACAAAAGGATCCCAGTGGGCACAAAATTTAGTGACGTCTTTACGACATCGTTACGACATCTTCATGACAACTTTACGACATCCTATGTCCATGTCGTTGCGGTGTCTTTGCGATATCGTAAAGACATCGTCAGACCATACGACTCATTTACGATGTCGTAAAGAAGCCTTAATGACATGGACATAGAATGTCGTAAAGTCGTCGTAAAGACGTCGCCAAATTTTGTGCCCAATGGGATGAACGGTCACTTGTGTTCTTGACCAAAGCTTATCTTGAGAGGCCCCTTGTAAATCAATCGTGTGGTTTTCAGCAAAATCTAGTTGAACAAGAATTTGCCCCATTAATAAATTATACTTCACGATGTCGATATACATACTTTGTTGTTTGGCAACAAAATCATGTCGAAGATGTCCTACCATATCTTCGCCTAAGCTGTTAATAAATTAGTCTACTGGGACCATTGCAACTTCTAAATCTGATCGATCCACGCTTAAGTATTGTTTAATTTTGATACCTTAAACATAATTTTCGACGTAAGCTCTTTCTAAAAGAAGTTCAAGGTTCTCATGGCCGGGACAGTTCGGGTATTTATTAAAATAACGTGTTATTTGTGCAGGATTACAAATCGACTGGGCTAACTAATGCTTCTTGATCCAAGTAAATTCATATTCTTATTTTCACTACTATTTTTATTGAAACAATGTTCATGTTCTTGAGATGAGACAGTGAATGAATTCAGCGAAGAAATCATTTCTATTAGAACAATGCCTGAATATCTTTCTTCAAATAATTATTAATTTGAAACGAATGTGATAGAATCACATCAATTTTTTCAACATAAGAACTGTAGACTTGATACAATAGACATCACACACATGCTATGCAAATTAATATATTAGTTTAAATTAACTTACTCCTTACTGCATAAGTATATTATTAAATAAAATAATCGATAAATTGACATTTTCTGAAGTAGGTTCTCTTCGCCGCTAACAATGATTTTGAAATTCAATAATATTTATAAAATTTCAAACAACGTTGCACATCATCAATGTTATTTGTGCAAATGTAGATAGGAATTTCTAACTTTGATAGACTACTAACTTTAGACTGACACACATATCTCATCACTCATAAAACTATTAAGAAAAAATTATAAGTTTATTGCGTCGGTAAATTTTGGTGGCAAGAAATTAAAATTTTTAAAAAGATTTTAAAAAGTGTTTTTAATTTTGAAATAATTATGTAAGACTCGAAAATCATTTAATTCCTAAAATTATTAAAAGGTTATAAATTTACTACGTCTATAATTTTCTCGCTTATTAATTGTATGTATTAATCTACTCAAAATTAAACCATTTCGCATTTCCTTAAGCGTGAAACATTTTTGTGAATCAGAAAATGACTGGGAATTTTTTCCTCGATTAAAACGGCTACCCCGAAACTATTTTCGTGTAGTGTTCACGGTAACCAAAAATTATCAAAACTTAGAAATAACAATAAATATTACTTTTTTGGATTCGGCTAGATAAAAATTGTTTTCTAAAAACTTAAAAAATTTGTTATGTACACTTTATTTAATTTCAATTAGAGTTTTAAAACATAGTTGTATTTTGTTCACAAAAAATTTTCATGTCCGATAACACAGCCACACAAAAAAAAAGTGTGCGGATCTGGTAACAAGACACACGTATTCCTATGTATTTTGGGGCGCTCAATTCAAATTCGGTATCAAAAATCACCCATCACGTCATGGTTGAGCCATAACCTCTAAAAATGACAAAAAATCATGCACTGAGGCAAATAAATTTCAAAATAATCCCAGTGATACAAATTTTCACTTCAAAAACATGTCGAGAACTGTGAAGGATCAACCCTTGCCTGATATCAACTCATTTAACAATACTATATTCAACAGAACCTGACCTAACCTAACCTGAAATAACAGAAATTTATTGAACTACACATAAAGCTCTGGAAGCATATTTTCCCAGTAGCAAAGGTGTGCTACATCAAATGGGTCAATTCGAGCCTAACCTAGAAATAAATCTAACCTAGCCTAACCTAACCTCGCGAAACACAAACTGATTTGTGATGTCCCGTTGTGTTTGCGGTACCGTTTCATTCAGCTTCGGCTTAACCTACATAGAGGTTTAACCTATCCTAACCTAACAAAACCTGACCTAACCTAACCGATTATGCTGGCAACCCTGTTCTTGCGTATAGTATAAATATATTCCTTAAGTTTAAGTAAAGCAGAGAGAAAAAAATTTTTAATGAAACTCTTATTCATTTGTATGTTTAAGTTACAGTTCTACATTTTAATTGATACAAACATTGTCAGGTTAATTGAAATGCGGTCAATTCTACTTGTAATTCTAAGCTTCTTCAAATGAGTAATGTGCGTCTAAATTTTTAACCACCTGTAGTACAATGAAATGAATTTTATTATGTTACAACGGCAACACTTAAGTTGTGTTGCGTTAAACAAAATTTCGTTAGGTTCTGTCACGTTAGATTCATTTGTAGATTAAGTTCGAGTTAACCCATTAAATATAGCACACATTTAAGACTAAGAACCGTACGCTTACATAGCTACACGTGTGGTTGAATTTCATTCGGCTAGGTTAGGTTAGGTCAGGTTTTGTTAGGTTAGGATAGGTGAAACCTCTATGTAGGTTAAGCCGAAGCGGAATGAAATGGTACCGCAAACACAATGGGACAACACAATGAGTTTAATTGTGTTACGTGAAGTTAAGTTAGGTTAGGTTAGGTCAGGTTTTTTTAGGTTAGGATAGGTTTTACCTCTTTGCAGGTTAAACCCAAGCTGATTCAAACGGTACCGCAAACACAGCGGGACAACACAATTAGTTTAATTGTGTTTCATGATGTTAGGTTAGGTTACGCTAGATTAGATTTATTTCTAGGTTAGGATCGAGTTGACCCATTTGATGTAGCACACATTAGCTACTGGGAAAATATGCTTCCAGAGCTTTACGTGTAGTTCAATAAATTTCTGTTAATTCATACGTGTGTCTTGTTACCAGATCCGAACACTTTTTTTTGTGTAGCTGTGTAATAGCAGTAAAATAATAAAATAATTTTCAATTTTATATTCTTGCTATCTGAAATAGTTAATATCTTGTTTCATATTTTTATGTTATTAATTGGCAATGCAATGCTTCCCGCGTATTGTAGAGCGCATATAATGTTGCTATTTTAAATAATTAAGTATAGATTTAGGTTTTTTAAAATAAAATTAACAAAATTAGGTTTTTTAGTCAATGAATTCAATGGAAAATGTCTTCGACTACAAATGATTAACATTTTGGCAATCACCCATATACTTACATAATTTTTTTATTATGTAAATAATAAAAAATAAATATATGGCAGCATAAAACAAGGTTATATGCTTTAAAAATGCTTTAAAATACAATTATTACATTTTCTTGATAATTTAAAAAAATTTTATGCGTTTTTAAAGCAAAATATTTAAGAAAAAAGAATTCAATAACATTTTAAAAAAGTTTTTAAGAATGCATTTCGTTTTATAAAGAAACAATTAAAAAATTGAAACTTGAAAATTTTTCAAATAAAAGTTTTTCAAAATCAGAGAATATTTATTTGTCACTGAGGTTATTAAAGCGTTTTTGAACTTAAAAGTTCTTTATTTTTTATATGCTTTGGATAGTTTTTAAGCGGATTAAATTTTTAAAGAAAAAATTATTGAGCCCTTTGTAAAATAAGTAAAGTTCAATTATTTTTTGCATGTTTTAAATTGTTGTTTTAAGAAAGCAATTCCATATTCAAATCTTTGTAAAAAAGGTATGATAAAAGAATTCGATAAATTGAAAACTGAGCAGTTTATGAAAATTTTCATGTAGCTAAACCTAATTTTTTGTCATTGATATTATTGAAGCATTTTTGTACTTGATACTTTTCTTTATTATTTATTACCTTAGTAGTAATTGCTCTGTCCTCTAGATGGCGCTCGTGTGAATTCAGAATTAAAAATGAACTTGAGCAGACGACAGAAGTTCTATCGTTTCAGAAGTTTTTTGTTTGACCCCCCTTGAAAACGCGCCATTTCATGCACGTGAAGCAGGCTTAATATGGCAACTTCTAGCCCAGTGACCTTCGCACATGCACACTTCGCCGCCGGTCCAACGTGAAACTTTACGCCCGGTACATAAAAAACTTTACGCCCGCTATACATGCACTGCACCACGCAAGTGGGATGCCTGATAGAAGTGGCAATATCATATGATCTAAATTTAATTGCTTTATCTTTGAACCCTTTCAATACAAAATATTTACGAAGGGGAAAAGGGGAAAACGACAAATTTTTTAAAGGGAAAAGTGAGAAATGGAAAGAGAAAAAGGGCTACATGGGAGAAAGAGAAACAGTGTGAAGGGAACGGGGACAGATTGAAAAGGGATATGGTAAACGTGGAAGGGAAATAAGAAAAGTGGAAAACAAAAAAATAAAAAGGGAAAGGGAAAGGAAAAAATAGGAAAGAGAACAAGGGTTAAGGAAACGTGGAAATGGAGGAAGGTCAAGGAGGGAAAGGGAAAACAGGAAACGGTAAAGGAGAATGAGGAAAAGGAAAAGGGAAAATAAAAAAGAGGACAGAGTGAAAATGGAAAGGATATAGGAAACGGCGAAATGAAGAAAGAGGGTAATGGAAAGTTTTAAAGGGGGATGGTGGAAAGAAAAGTGTGAAAGGGGGAACGGCAAAAGTAAATCGGTAAAGGTGATTAGGAAAAGGGAAAGGAAAATTCAAGGGGAATGCGAAAATGGGTAAAGGGGGCGGGAAATAGTAAAGGGGACGGAAAATGCTAAAGGGGGAAAGGGAATGAGGAAAAGGAAAGGGGAAATGGAAAAGGGGAACAGTTGAAAAGGGAAATGGTACAGGGAAATGAGAAAGGGGATAGAATAATGGGAAAAGGGAAATGTTGAAAGAGAGAACTGAGAGAGATACAGAAAGATTTCTCGATCCAAGGGCCCGTACGCCCTCGACAAACAATGTACTATTTTAGTAAGTGAGTTAAAAATATGTTTTTTTCAACTTAAATCATAAACAGTTAACGAAGCATAATTTGGGTTTTTTTTTATGTATTGATAGACGTACTTAGGTGCTGGTCTTTCTATACACACAGGTGATTGGATCTCAATAAAAGCAATAAAAGAGCATGGGCCCTTCATTATTCAACTTGCATATGCTATTTGGGGTGATGACCTGCGAAATATGAGCTTGGATGCGAGTAAAGCAAAGGCACGCTATCAAGGACAGATACGCAAAGCGTTTCGAAAGCCACAAATCAAATTCTTACAAGGTACTCGTACATTCATGTATTCATGAGGATTTCAAAATGCATTCTGTAAAATTGTTTATTTATCTACTTGTGATTCGCATCATTTTCGTGTCTCAGAGATCTTTTCAGAGAAACTTCGTTCTCAAGGGTACAAGGATAATCGCAAACTTCAACAAATGGCGAATAAAGTGAGGACCACCGTCACTCACGAACTAAATGATTTAAACAGAAGAAAAGGCAGTAAAATCGAAGAAGGTTTGTTTAGCAACACTCTACAATAGGGCGAATCGAAAAAAAAATTGGCGCGAAGTTCTTATAGCAATGAAAATTTTATTTTGGAAGTCAAAAAAAAATCGCCTGATGTTTCATGACAAATTTTTTTGGCTTTCCCGTTTTGAAAATCGACTATTTGACCATATAGTTTGTGGTATGCATTAATGGGAATATATTTGCAATATTTTGCAACAATAATATATAAGAAATTCTGACATTAGAATTATTTTTAATGACTTTGAATTACAATAAAATATTGAAATGTGATATATTGCTCTTTATTTGACAAAACAAATAATTTTCAGTGTACAAATTATTAGAAAAAGTAGTTCCAAACAAGTCGATTTAAACGTACATAGCAAAAAATTATTTTAGTTAATGATTTCATATTTCATTTTTAAAATTTTAATTAATTAATTTTTTGCTATGTAGGTGCACATTAGGGTGGTCAGAAAATGCATGGCATATTTTTTTTTGCATGCTAGAGGTGAAGGATGTCTACCATTTTATTTCAAATCCATTGGTCTAAATAATAGACAATAAGTGAACTAATGTTAATAAATATTCCACTAGACCAATAGTAATAATTTTTAGGGAAAAAACGAATTTTCAAAAAAAAATTATTTAAACAAATGCCATTTGTATAAATAGTAAAAAATTAATGAAACAATCTTAATAAATATTCCAATAGACTGATAGTAATAATTGTTATGGGGAAAAACGAATTTAAAAAAACAACTATTTAAACAAATTTAATTTGCTTAAATAATTAAAAATTATTTGGCCAATGAATACAAATATTCCACTAGACCAATATTAATACTTTTATGTAAAAACATACGAGAGTACGGTTTTTAAAATGTCGATTTCATGAAGAATTGGCATTTTTGGTTTGAAGGGTAGTTTTCAGGATCTCATAGGGGTTTGTTAGAAGTGTCAAACCCATCAGTCTGATAGATAAAATTCTTTGCTGGGTAATTTTTTACAGCCCGCCATACTCTTCCGTCCATTTTTTCAAACCCTAACAAATTATTCCAAACACACAAGAAAGTGATTTTTTCCCATGAATTTTACATGGGAAACTTCAAATCAAAACCCGGCACCTGCTAAAGTATAAAATAAATTTTTAAATTAGCTAATTTCTTTCTTCAGATTTGGAATAAAATTAGGGATATCGTTGCCCTCTGAAGAAAGCGTTTTTAAGCGACCCTAGTACACATACACTGCTTTGAACTATTTTTGCTGATAATTTATATACCGAAAATTAAGTTTATTGTCACATAAAGAGGATTATATCACTTTTAAATTTTTTATTGTAAGTCAAAGTCAATAAAAATTATTTTAAAGTCAACATTCCATATATCTTTCTTATATTATTTGAGACAGTCGTGTATAGAAATATTACTAACATATTCATGGCACGAGTTTACTTTCGGAATATCATATGATAAACTAATACACATATTATGAATTTTGTCAAAAATTAAAAAAAAATGATTTTCTTCTTTTTCAGGTGAGTGCAATGATTGCGATTACTAAAATCCAGGTTCCGCGTTCAAAGTTTGTAATTGCTATTGACAGCTTCTTTTGTTTCTAAAAAGATTTCCTGAAACTCTATTCTTGTGAATGAATTGTAACAACAGTTTTGTCAAATCTAGCTTTCAGTAACTCGCTAGCTAAGGCATGATGTCCTTTGCTGCTCGTGGAAGTACCATTCAGCTTCATTACCAAAATCTTCTTCATGAGCTTAGTAATCTTCTATTATCTTCTGATACTCGTGAACAGCCACCGGTTCATGAGCTAACTTATCAGATATGATTGTGACACTGACGTGTTTGAGCTCTCCGTCTTTTTTATAATATATTTCTACAGTGAATATTGTAGCTTGGTCGTTATTCCAGTAAAATGATTGCACTGCATTCTGAATCAAAAGCTATCGCGATATTATCTTTGAAGTTTGTAGTACCCAGACAGTTTTCACACTTTCCTAAATGACAGGAACTTGAAGAGTTAGGGCATACAGTAGCATCCAGGCAGTGTTCATGTTCTGATGTAAATTCAGCATAAAACTCGTCGATATAACAAAGTTGCAGCCTTTTCTGAACATATAAACGAGTTACACCATCATTCTTGAACGACACAGTCTTTCATCCCTGGCATCATTCCACTTATGTCATCGCGTTCATACAATTTTTTTACTAGTTTTTTATTTTTAGAAGTCGATGCTTTTCCTCTTTTCCGATTCGTAAGCGTAAGAATTCCACGCTCTGAAACTAATTTTTAAACACTTTTTGCTTTTCGCTTTGATGTGCTAAATACCTGTGTCAGTTTTCTTCGTCCCGAAGGTTTTGGCGCAAGCGAGAAAAGTTTAAATTATTCTTAAAGATCTTTAGAGGCATTGCATTTTTCAATGATTTGACAAAGTATTTCAACACCAGCTTTATTATATTTATTTTCACACTGCAGCTTGGTGTCTAAGACGTCTAAATCTTTTTCACTGTCATAAAGATGATCTTCATCATCGTCAGAAATCATTTCATGATCCTCAATATCTACCTTCTCTCTACCAAAAGGCTCTGCAATATCATCAGAGTTCAAGGATAATATTCCTGCCAAGTTTACTGAGTTTGTATCTAGGTTAACTGCAAATTTGAGCTCTTTCTGTTAGTGTAGAAAATTTCAATCGCAAATTATGGGAAACAACATGGAATTTAAGATAAGAGAGTGAGAAATTAAAAAAAAAGGAAACAAGTACACGCAGCTATCTTAGAATTTTCCTAAATCGAAAAATAGGAATCTAAAATGGAACATTTTTAAAGGAAAAGATTTTCGAATTCCGATTCCACGAGCGCCACCTACGTAAAAACCGTGTAGCGGTCTCTGTCAGTAAAACAGTGAACTACCAATATTCTACCTTGTCGATTAAGTAACCGACTCTCTGTGAATTATTGATAATGGCTTCACCAAGTGATTATCCCCAGAGCCAGCACATTGGCTTAGCAATTTCGAATTTTGAAAAACTTACTTCAGATGTGCTATTGAAGACCCAAAAAACCCGAGGTACCTATACCTACTATGCATTACCGAACTTTTACCCCTACTGAAATGCGAATATTCCGTATTATTTATTTTAAAAAATGACTCATCTTTCATATAGTTCTTAAATGGCAGGTGTACATTTTTTATAATTTTGCAATATTAATAATAATTAGAAAAATTAACAAAAAAAACATTTTAAGATGAAAACTCTATTTTATATACTATAAACATAAGTTTTTTCCACACCCAAAATCACAATCACATAATGAAAGTAACTTGGTTCATTTGGTCTCATATACATTAACAACATATTGTTTTAATTTTATTATTATTATTAAAAACCTGATAATCAAGTTTTAATTTTCAACATGATATCGATGGGAGGACGTCGGCGACGTCCAAGAGTTTGGGGTTTTCACTAATAATAGCTTACTTTAGGATATGCGAAGGTAACTGAGTTTTACATTAGTCAAATTTACTTATTTGCTTTGCTGCAGAGAATCTTCGTTTACAATTAGTGTGCCAAAATTCTTATTTATTGTGCGGCGAGACCTTACTGGAACTTCTCAAACTTCATCTGTGGTCAAGACCGTAGCTTTGCCGCTTGCTATATTTATTTTGGCTTAGTACTCTCTTTTTTTGGTAAAATATATTCCACTAAGAATACCACTAGTCTAGTCCGTGCGAATTTTTGTTGCAAACAAGGCGATTGAGTTTAAGTTGTCCAAGCGACATTAGGATTCCAGCCAGATTGTGAACTATATTCTACAAGAAGAAATAGGGGATTAATCTTTTTTATAGGACTATCCTCTAGGTTGGAACTACAAAAGCAGTTAGTTTAGACAAGGTGTCATAATTAGTTTTCCAGTATAAAGTTACGAATGCTAAGTGTATCATTTTTTTAAAACTGTAAACGCTTTAAATGTCTTACTTGTCACACACCACTCTACCTCTCGTTGAGCCAATCAGTCCTAATTCTGCAAAGATTTTAGCGTATGCAATAGGGGAACACGTCTGTAAATATGAAGCCCGGTGCCCTGTAAAGGGAAGGTAAGGGAAAAGTTTCCCTTAGTACCTGCCTTTACTCCCTGAGGAAACTGCCTCTATTCTTACTCCGTAGCCGGGCCTATGAGATGGGAGAGGCAAGATTTTCTTATAAAAGATAGTTTGAACTCTTTATATAGACTCAGTATACCTCAGACACGACACCGGGACCGCGTAGAACATGATGCTTAGGGATAATTGCCGAAACAATATGCCGAATAAGTTTAACTGATTTTTTGTTAGTTGCAGTTAAATATAGACCTGAGAATGTGAAAGTTAGATCCAGGTAATTGTATGAAGGTACATCTTCCAGTTGTTTACCTACAAAGAAGAATTCCTTTGCCCTTGTGCAATATCCTAACCATTGATTTGTCCTCATTAACTGTTAGTAAATTCAGTATACAGTATTCTGTGAAAACATAAATCTTTCTTTGTAGGTCAATTGAAACCCCCCCCCCCGCTCCCACCCTTCGATTTAATAGCGCTACTGCAAATGCGATCATTACTTGACAAACAGGTGAATTTCTTTGTCGAAGCATCGGACAATGAAGATCCAGAGGATGCAGGGGTCTACTTCTACGGTTAGAAATCGCGGACTTAGTTTCACTGCTCGATTTAATCGTATTCTTTGCAAAGAGCATAGCAGAGTTGTCCTCTTGGGACCTTAGAGCCACATATCATCCTCTGAATCTTCTTCTCAGGCAGTATTTTTCCATTCTTCTATAAACTGTGCCTTCTTATCGAGACGTCAAAACCAAGCTCAGCCAATCTGTCCCTCTCTTGTACAAGAACTGTCCAAGCTTCTTTTTCAGCCACTGATCTGTCGCACAGTAGGGTATTTTGGATTTGTTCGTGCAAATAATCGACGACTCGTGAATTTTCAACCGAGTTGAATTTTAGTTTTAAATACTCGTGAATAAATTTACTGTCGGAGAAATACGCCACTATTACGGTTTGAATCGTCAGTATGTCAAAAAAACGTCGACCAACGTCGGCAGTCGTCGGCCGATTTTTAGGCTATTCAGATGTCATTAATATTTGGTAATTCGTATAAACAATGCTGCATGCTAATTGCTATTTATTTTTTCTATTTTTGCAATAAAAGTTTTAAATAATAGTTAATAAACGTTCATAACGTTAATACTTTAATTTAAAAATTTTTCAAACGAGAAACGTTTATTCTGAAGAAATCAACGAAAGAGTATTTCATAGAATTTTAAATCTTTTTCTCTTATAGTTTTTATTAAAATAAACGTAACAACTGTAAGAGAGAAGGACTCAAAATTTTACAAAATACTCTTTCGTTGATCTCTTCAGAATAAGCGTTTCTCGGTTGAATAATTTGAAAATTAAAGTATTAACGTTATGAACGTTTATTAACTATTACTCAAAACTTTTATTGCAAAAATAGAATAAGAATAGAAAGGTTTGCACTTGTGATGGTTGAAAACATAAATAACAATGATCATGAAGCATTGTTGGTACGAATTACCAAATATCACTGACATCTGAATAGCCTAAAAATCGGTCGACGTTGGTCGACGATTTTTTGACGTACTGACGATTTAAACCGTAATAGTGGCGTATCTCTCCGACAGTAAATTTATTCACAAGTACTTAAAAAAAATTCAATTCGGTTGAAAATTAACGAGTCGTCGATTATTTGCACGAACATGTCCAAAATACCCCACTGTGTGTCGTAAGGGATTAAAAACTCCATATTCTTGAAACATTTGGATTTTATAAAGAGTAGCGTATTAACTCTAAACGAGAGCAGCTCAATGAGTACTGTTCTAGAAGCCGGTGTTTTGCTCAACCGGTAAAAAGCTTCTACATCATTCACACTTATGTGGATAGTAAGTTAGGCAAACATATTAAGGACATACAGGAGCTGTTCACGAATGTTTTTCTATTGTGCTTTCTTAATCCGGGCTTTCAGGAGTGAGTACTCGAGATAGATAAGATTTGATGCAGTTTGTTCACCCCTAATACTGAAGTCAAGTCCGAGTGTTTCAGCAGCCTCATCCGCTGCTTTGTACAGAAACGCTCCTTTGCCCACTTCTTCGTGCTTCCTGATCATTTTACGAAGAGGGTCTCTTCCATTTGCAAATCTATGTGCTGTACCCAGAATAATCCTGTTGTGAAGACATTCCAGACTCAATATTCCGCAAACCCTTGACGGCGTGAGATGTACAGTCGCGGAACGGAAGATTTAAGATGCATGCTTTTGTTCATGTGCATAACCTTTCTTGTCCCGATATCAAGAGATCTGAGCTCGTTCTTCGTCCATGGAACTACTCCAAATGAATAGAGTAGTACCGGGACGGCAAGGATGTTCGTTGCAGATACTTTGTTCCTCGCCGACAGTTCTGAAGACCAAATCTGTCGGATGAGACGTTTGTATCTGCTTCGGAGAGTATCCTTTATAGATGTCACATCCTGAATGCGGTTCTGTGGCACGCCCAGGTATGCATAAGTCTCTCCAGCGCAAAGGTGTCGGATGGCGCTTCTATCAACGAGCTCAGGATCTTCAGGGATTCCATTAAGTTTTCCTCGCTTCAAATAAACCGTGGTGCATTTGTCTAACCCAAATTCCATTCCAATTTCCTTAGTATATCGTTTGACAGTCCCCAGAGCTAGATGCAGTTGCTCTCTGTTTTTAGCATAGATCTTAAGATCGTCCATGTAAAATACATGAGTGACCTTGTACTTTCGATCTGAGGTTTGCCGCACAAGTACCCGTCGGAATGGCGAAGTGCTAGAGATAGTGGCAATAATGTAAGGCAAAAGAGGAGTGGGCTCATGGTGTTGCCCTGAAAGAC
>NC_046657.1:59288824-59292841 GCF_010883055.1 Belonocnema kinseyi
TATTTAAAACATAATAAGTCGATACTATTTACTTTTTACAACGTAAAACAGATATAGTAATTATTTATATTATTATTACTTTTTTTATAACTAAAATGAGAAGAAAGAGAAATACGATTTAATAACGATTTTGCGTAAAGCATGAAATAATTTTAATGTAATATTTTAAATTAATATTTCAACTGAATTATATGAATTATCATGTAAGGTAATAATAATCGTATAAGTTTTGATTAAAAATTGTTTATTTTATAATTATAATAAATAATGATAGTTTAAATGATTTAGTATGAAATAATAACTAATAACTAAAAAAATCAAATCTAAAAATAGAGTTGTTCTATTTTCTTTTAGCACAAAAAAAGGAATTAAGGCCACATGAGCGTAACCTAAAATTTTATTTTAAATGAATAAGAATTAATAATAAACGTTTGTCTGTTCCTACAATTTAATCATTTTTAAAAAAGCGAATACATTTTTTCTTAAAATTGTAAAAATGTTGGACCAGCCGAACGTTTTTACTCGCTTCTTATTTAATTTCCAAAATTTTTTAATTCGATATCACATTTGGTGTGAGCTCTTCTTGTTAAGCAAAAATCTAAAATAAATTTTGTATGTTAAACTCACATGATTATAACAACATAATAAAATATTGACATAAATAAAACATGAATTACTTTAGTATAAAATAATTTTGACTATAGTTGGTATCAAGATAAGTAGTATTAAAGACGATAACAATTTTTATTTTCTAATTATAAGTATATTCATTAATACTACTTTAAATTATATAGTATGAAATCATAACTAATTAAAACATCAAAATTAAAGGATAGCGCGATTATTGTTTCTTATAAGCATGGGAAAAAAGTAATGAAGGCTATGTCATCGTAGCCTCCAAATTTTTAAAAAATTTGTATTAAAATCTAAGTTATGCTAACACGAAACGCGATATCGATATCAAATTTTTTGAAACAAAATGAAAATGATGAATAAACGTTGATCTGCTTTTAAAATGTATAATTATGGAAAAAAGTAAAAAAGAAAATGGTACACATATGTACTATTTTTCTTATATTTGCTAAAATGTAGGAACAGACTAACGTTTTTACTTGTTTAATGTTTACTTTAAAAGAATTTTAATTCTATATTGAATTTCATTTATACGTAATTTGTGTTGAAAAAAATGTAAAACAATTGTAACTTACAGTCACATGGCCTCAATATTCGCCCTTTTTTAGGCCTATTAAAAGCTACAAAATTGTTTTTAATTTTTTATCAAACAAAGTTTATGCTAACACGAAACGCGATATTTATTTTAAATTGTTTAAAATAAAATAAGAAGCACTAATAAAGTTAATCTGCTTGTAAAATTGATAATTATGAAAATAGCCTCAAAATAACTAATAGAAAACTTTTTGTTTTTATAATTGCAAACATTTAGGACCAGACAAAATATATATATATAAAATGAATAGCACTATGTTAATGTTATTTTATGAAAAAAGGTTATCTCTCCTACTATGAATAAAGAATTGCTATATTTATCAAAAAACAAAATTAAATATAAATATAGCGTTGATATTACTATCCTATCTTTTCTTTTAAACCGGAAAGAAAAAATAAATTAGTATTTGCACATTTTGATCATTATCAAAGTTGAGTTTTAAATCAAACATTTTTGTACATTTTATTTTCCTTAAGATAAGTAGTCTCAATTTTCTCGTCCAAATTCTGAATTTATAATAAAATTTGTAGAAATTCTGTTCACTCAAATGTTCTTCTTCTAGAATATAAATGTCGTCCATGTTCTTGATTTTAATAATGCCTCTAATAATTCGTCTAAATTAATAATAATGTATAATTATATTTTTTAGAATTATACATATTTATATAATTGTATACATTATATTGTGAATAAGTATAATATTATATCATAATAGAAATTATAATATTATCAATAGGTCCTGCATCAACGTTCATGACGTCCAGGAATTCCACCGGCCTATATGCAATGGTTCGTTCTGCGGGATCTGAATGATCCCCATGGATTTTAAATATGCTATATCCTTGAACGTTAAATTCCAGAACGTTAAATTTCTCATTGGGGTTTCTAAACTTAGGATTAGATTCCTTTAGCGTCCTGCCACAGCTTTCAAGAATCTGAAAATTTTTCAAATTTATTATTAAATAAAAAAATGTAAACTTAAGATATATGTATTTTTTACTCTTTAAGGATACTCATTTTATCAGATTATTTTACAGAGGGAAGAATGTCTAGTTATAATTTGTTTCCTTCAAAATGTAAATATTGAATGTTGAGATTATATTTTGAATTCTTATTTCTGTTAAAAAAGTAATAATATTTTTTGAATTTTTTGAAAATTTGTAAAATGTATCAATATTTTTCATAACGGATCATGATACGCAGATATATGAGGATTTGCCCCTAGTCGTTCAATTAAGTTATAATTTGTAAAGTCATAATTATAATGATATTTGAAATAAATATTTGGCTCGAAGGATTTTTGAAACCTTTCCAATTAACGGAAGTTACGCCATGTTAAATTTCGGGATCGCATTGTTTTTAATTATCAATATTGCTGAAAAGGGGCTATTCGCGTAATACGTGATACACTTTTGAGGATGTTTTCCCCTCCACCCTTTGCGTTTTACTTTTTTATTGATTCTAACATGGATATTTATCATTTTACCGACCCAAAATCCCCTATATTTTAAGTATATAATACAATTACAAAAAAAATTATTGTTCCCGAAAGGTATTGTTAGTTGTCTCAATAAATAAATTTAAGCCGCTGCACGGAATACTGGTTTGTGGGACCGGTATTTATCCGTTCTTTGAACACATATAAATTGAAGATGTTCCTTGCAGAGAGTTAAACAAACGTTATTATCCCCCCTTTTTACTTTTTGTTATTCAAAGCCATAATTTTGCGAAGGAATAATTATTCAAAAAAATTAATTATTGTTGAAACATAAGCTTTAAAATAAATATTGCATGATTTAAGGTTACAAAAGTGTAGCCTCTGTTTACACAAAAATGTCAAAAAACAATGGTAAGTATTATGTTCAGCCGCCTACTTGCATTCGGAAAACAATAATTTAAGTATTTTTTACAATTAAATACAAAATCTTACTGACGTTAAACTTATTTCACAACAAAAAATAACCGAAATCAGAGAGTGTTACGTTGCACTGTTTACAAAAACTTTTTTCTTCGTGTATATATTGTACTTAATTTATTTTAAATAATTTTAAGGTTACAAAATATTTATCACTTACTTTTCTCAAGTGAATCTGGCCAACGTACTCCTTTGCTTTTTCGCGCCAAATGAGGCCACGCATTCGTTCCTTTTCGCCATTGTTGAGAACGAATGAAAACAAAGAACCTGCATTGCCCTTGATTTTAATTGGTTTCATCCCGCCAATTGTGTCGACATAACCTTTTAAGTCTCTGTAAATGATATAAAAACAAATCTGTATGATAGAAAAATGGAAATATTGTTATTGGAAGCTTGCAGCGCAGAATACAGGAACCTGTAATAGAAATATTACTCCATGACTCTGTAATTTATTTCTTCAACGTCAACATTTCGTACTGATAATATAGCTGTCTTTGTTAGATCTCCAAATTCTCGATCCCTAATACGTTTAATAAACATTATCTGTAATACATCATCGGTTATAGTAACTACACATTTTTCTGGGGCTATTAAGTAATTCTCATTGTCATTTAAAGTACCATCTCCACAGACAATAAATACTTTGAGAATTCTGCTACTTGTGGTAAAGTACTGATATTTTCTGTTAGTGAAAATACAGAGACATGTTTTCAGATCTTTTCCAGCATAATTAACAAAGTTGTCCGAGCTTAAAGTTGACAGACAAAAAAGGACATACGAGGGTGGATTGATAAGTTTCCGGCCTGACCAAGAGATGGAGCCACTAGGCCTACCTTGAGGTGGCGTTCTATAGTACCATCCTTAGATAGCTTGT
>NC_046657.1:59292941-59294470 GCF_010883055.1 Belonocnema kinseyi
CAGCCTTGGAGGAGATTATGTTGAGAAATAAAAAAAAAAATTCTTAAAAACGTTGTTTTTCTTGGTCAGGCCGGAAACTTATCAATCCACCCTCGTATTTGGTTAATAACGGTAAAGAAATGTAGTCTCCATGTTCTCGTCTAAATGCTAAGTTTGTAATAAAATTTTTCATAATTACAATGGTTGTCCTCACTCAGTCGATAATTCGTGAGATAAAAAAAGAGAGTTTTTGACGATTTTATATTTTAATCACTGTGTTTACGTTTAAATCAAAATGAGAAGCCAATCAGGAATCAGGAAAAGGCGTTACGATTTTCGATATATTTCAAGTTCGACTCAATTATCTTTTTATAATAGAAAACTTCACTTATTCACTAACATGTTATTATAATATGTCGCAATAATTGTGGTAATACATAGAATAGATTAATATCATAGATAATTATTATTTAACGATTCCGAGTCGGACATGTCGATTACGTTACCTATCTCTTGTATTTTCCTAACTATGAGAAGCAGCAAGTCGTGCTAGCGTATTAATATCGAGTCAACAAAGACACTCCATAAGATTTCCCTAATCAGCATTCGAAACTAAGCAAGTTCAAAATCCAAATTTAAGATTTACATCAATCGGTTTCTAAGGTATACACACGTGGTGTCCTACGTACACGATTAGAGACACTTAAAGCAAATTACGTAATCTTCCGTGCCGTCTATTCTCGCGCCACGTTTCAAATACAACTTTGGGTATCTATTGGACTCGAACGTGTTTTCGAATCTTACTCCATAGCGCCCACGTTCCGAAAAGGCAATTGAAGTTGGGCTAATCTCGTAAGTTTAAATCTAGCGTACGCAGATTTTGGAAACTCAAGAGTGATTGACGTGATCATTAGAGCAGATGTTTATCCTTATTCGCTTCTTTCTAACATTTAGAAAGATCTCTTCAACTCCCCTTTTGCTCAGAAAACTTACTTTGATTTGACATTGCCTAGAAAAACTACAGGAGATTCGTTATCTAACTTAAATAAAGAGCCTTCTTTGGCTTCAATAGATTTCTCTCGCAAAGAGCTATCATCATTTTATCTTTGGTGGCCAATCCCAAAACGTTTACTGCTTCTAGATATTTGGCTGCAAATTGCATCATCAGTTAATCATCAGTTAGAAGAGCGAACCTTAAAATTTCGTGGTGTTCACTGTGTTCCAGATATTCAGCTTCTTCTCCATTGCTACTCTTGTGTAGATCAACTACTACGAGCGACTGCGTGGTTAAAACGACTTATCGAAACTCTTTTTCCAAAATTCTATTCAAGGTCATCATTTCTTTCACCTTCGGAACTTGAGTTCGCTCGCCTAGATTTGATTTAATACCTTATTTTGATTTTAAACAATTTCTTCGTTTTGGCAGTAGTTTGAAGAATTTAGCCTTGTACGAGGGTGGATTGATAAGTTTCCGGCCTGACCAAGAAAAACAACGTTTTTAGGAATTTTTTTTTTTATTTCTCAACATAATCTCCTCCAAGGCTGATACA
>NC_046657.1:59294570-59319340 GCF_010883055.1 Belonocnema kinseyi
AGGGAGCTCTTCTTAATATTTTGACACCAAAATCATGTCGATACACCTTACCGACTGCGAGTAAAGCCACCCACGCTTTAACTTGACAGACTGTATGGTTACAGCAGGACGGGGCGACAGCGCACACGGCACGGTGTTCCATGGAACTGTTAAGGGAAAACTTCCACGAGCGCCTCATTTCCTTGAGAGGTGACCTTCCCTGGCCAGCCCGCTCACCAGATATGGCACCTTGTGATTTTTTTTTCATGGGGCTATCTCAAATCTGTGGTGTGCACCGATCGCCCAAGAACTCTGGTGCACTTGAAGGATAACATCACCCAAGCCATCGCAAGCATACGCACGGATATGCTCGAGCGAGTGGATCGCAATTTCAGAAGCCGGTTAGTTCAGTGCATTGAAAATAAGGGTCACCATCTTGCCGATCCGAGAATATTTTAAAAGTATGCCTGAGACAAATTACATTGCCATTTTCTCAAATCGTTTATCGCCATTGCAGTTGTTACCTGAGTACCTAAAAGTGCTTCAAATTCGCTCGAGGTGGAGGACTCCTTATCCATTGCTTGAATTAGTGGATCTTGCTTTCATCTATGATGAGAATTTACCACCCACAAAGTAGCCTTTAGGTAGTTTCGTTGATAGAAATGTTGAGATCGCGTCTGAAAGTATCCCGTAATTTCTATTCGATTGTTTTATCTAAATATTGGTACATTCGAGCGGAATATTCGTAACTAACTGATATATTTTATAAAGTATCTTGTTTCCTTTTGATTTTACTTATTTGAAATCGAATTTTTCATCTCAACTTTAATTTCATATGTAATTTAAGTTTAGCATTTTAAATATACTGGTAAAGTTTTTTTCGCCATTTCGATTGAAGGACGTCTCTAACCTCAAAAGGGTTTACATTTTTTACTAATTATAGCTCAGCTCATAGCATGCGAAATTGACTTGGAATCCTGCATTTCTTTTATCCAATTATTTTTTTAGCTGCATAGAATCATAGTTTACAACTACTATTCTAAAATGCATATTTATTGGGCGGCGGATCCCTACTGGAACTTCCGAAACTTCTTCTGACGTCAAGATCGTAGCTTTGCCGCTTCCTATATTCAATTTTGCCCGGTACCATCTTCTTCGGGTATAATATATTCCACTAAGGATACCACTAGTCTCTAATATTGCAAAAACGTCACCATCAGACGTTGTTAATACAATTTTTTCTGACAATGGTATGGGCAAAAAGACATTTTTTCTTGTTATGGTCCGAAGTCGCGAATCTGTATGAAAAGTGTATTTTCGAAATTCAAATCGTCGGTGTGGATTTATGTTAGGAATAAGCCGAATAAGTCCAAGTTGTCCAATTCCATATCCAAATAGCTCATAATCAGAAGTACTGGCACGAGGAACGCGGAGAGGAGGAGACCTAGACCTGATACGTACAGGCGGCTCGGGCTCAACAGGAGACTGAATTTCGCGCTCAGTATAAGGAAAAGAAGAAGAAGGTCGACAATTACCAGGGTCGGTAGGATCCGCCAAATCGGTATTAGGGTTGTCGCCAGACTGTGAACTTAATTCTGCGAAAAGAAACAGAAGATTTCTTTTTTCTAATGATATTTTTTTATGTTAAAATAACATGAATCGCTTACGGTAATACTGTTTTATTCTAAATTATATTCTACATTAAGTATTGGGATTTTATGCCTACATGCGGCGAAATTCCATGAAATAGATAAAGAAAGAAATCCGAAATCAGTCAACCCGTAATTAATGCATCATTATTTTCGAATGCGTTGCGTGTTTCTCGGAAAATAATTTGTGTGAACTAGTAGAATAATTTAATAAATTTGTCAATCTCCTAGAGCTTACATTTTTAAGTGCACAGTTGGGACAGCACTATCGTTGCATGTGCATTGAAATCTGTTGACGCACAAATTAAATCACGCAAGTTTAAATTTCAATGTGCAGAGTTGAAAGTGTGAAGAAGAATGCTGAGTGAGGCAGCGTAGTTGTAAAAACGGGACATCTCGAAAATGAGTACAGTGAAACTCTAATATAGGCCTCTCTGATATACTCGTTCCAAGAATTGACGCCACGCCGCAAGTCTACCCATAGAGGATAGAGCGGATTATTTATTTTGGTCAGCTGAGATCCAAGCCACGCTCCTCGTGGAGATGGACCGAGTCACTTAGACCAAAATTCTATGGAAGGATAGGTAATCTCGCCTATAATTATTATTTTTGAATTGTCTTTGTTATGAACAGACATTTCTTGGCTTTTATGTCGTTTTTGTTCTTTGTTTTCTTCATGGGGAGCATCGGGAAGCCTACTTCACATCTTTAATAAGGATTAGAGGCTTCTGATAATCCACCTCAGAACCGAAATACAGCCAAACTTGCCAGCAAGGAAACGACTCTCACCTCTCGTTGCCCCTCTCAAACGAAGCTACTCGGAATCTCTCCCTCAGCAGATCTCATCGGCTATCTTACACTCGATCGTTACGAATTACGGAACTTAAGTTTGGCGCATTAGCTTATACCGCCAAAACACGTGTTGTTGTTTGCCGACTCCACACTCAAGGTATGACCTGCTGTTCTTATGAATGGTTTAGCCAAGCCTTTTGTCAATTGTATTTTCCTTATTGTTGTTGGTTATTAAAATTACTCCTTGGCTTTATCATCATTAATTGTTTTTTGTATTGGTACGTGAATGAATAATATGTCCCTTTTGGAACTTTTGAGGCCCCTTTAGGAACTTTTGAGAACCCCTTTTGCATGTGGAGAACTTTTCTTATTTATATTTTAGAATCCTTCTTGGTATTCCTTTTGGGAAACCCTTTTTCAGAACCCTTTGGTGTTTATATCGAATCCCCTTACCTTTTGGCTAAAAATAAATAGCCCACCGCATTATTGTTTTATTTACTTATTGTCCATTTTTGTTGTGAACATACTCTTCCATTTATAGCAAAGGCATTCTGGAACTTCCTAGCATAAATTCACATTATATTCGTACTTATTGTAAACAAACATAGAGTTTTGAAGAATATAGAAAATTGGGTAGAATGTAGATAAAGTCTGACATATTGACATTTCTTAAAAGCCAAAAAATGTTTAAAAATATTTATGGGTATAGCATATTATGATATTTACCAATATGATTAAGTACTACTGCAAAAAATAGGATCACAGTATAAACGATCAGCATCTTTTCCAAAAATAGGTCAACGTATAGTTAAACGTTTAACTAATGAGTCTTCTGTTCCTTCTTCAGAGTAAATTATGTCTACTGATCCGTCTAAAATTTTATCTTTAAAGATTATTATCGTACATTGTTGTATTTGTATTTCATTAGTCATTTTCAACGAAAAGGTTATATGATAAGTTCGTGTTAACTAACGTCAAAATTTATACTATTTTGTACGTTTTAGCGAAAGCCAGATGTAAGCTGGAAACTTTATGTAGTGTTTGCTATAAAGGCTCATTTAAGGTTAAAAAAAATTGAGTTAAGGTAGCACAGCATACATTGCATCATACTTAAATACATATGCATACATGCAAAAATTAACTCAGTTCCATTTACCAAATCACGTGTTGTTTGCTATGTTGTATGAGTAACTTTTAGTTTTGCAAAACCAACTTTGAAGAATGTAGGCTGACGAGTTACTAAATATTCAATCAATTTTTTTTAAATTGCATCATATTATTTTATATGAAACTTGTGAAATTTTTTTGACCGCATACCGGTGTAAGCGGGATATTCTAGCATGAAGTAGCTTAATGAGTCGCTTTTTTCAAATGCCATTTGATTTTCGCAATTGCAGTATTAATTAATTTAATTTAATAAAGGAGTTGCAGTTTGTTATTGTTTACTTCTTCTACCGAATAATCCTTTGATAATACAATATCTTCATAGACAAAGAAGTGCCTTAAATCCGCGCTGCTAGAACATCATTACTTCAAAGATTATCTTGCAAATTATTTATTACCTCATCAAAAAACTGTTTGGCAAATTTGGGACACTCGCTAACACATACGTATTTAAAACCCAGTTTTGAAAGAATATTCTCAATATGTGATGTTTAGTTATATCTATGTGAGTATTCATTTGAGAAGTACCGCTGAAGTAACCTATTGTAAAATCTTTTCTTTAGCCTAAACTCCATTTCTTTCCGCCTTTTTTACCAAAATACATCAATCAGCGACCACAAATGGCCTATGTAATTAAATTTATTTAAATGATTTATTTGATATTGCTCCTTCGGTCCAAATTAATACGTTTCCATCCAAATACAATTCTGAAGCAGTTCCACCGTCACTCAAAACATTTCTGTTTTGTTTCGAATACAATTTTCATCCCATCTTAATCCGTTGAATGACGTGGTAGCATATTTTGAATAGAATACAATTGCTAGATTGCCACATAATCAAGCAATAAGTAAATTATCAGGAAAATTTTTGTTATAAATAACTTGATAAAAATAAAATATTCGATGCATAAATAATAAATTATGTACCTTGAAAATGACTGCTATATTTTATTATATATGTTTTTTTATTTTAATTTAATTATTTTATGTGAATCGACTTTTTATTTAAACTTTAATTTTATATGTTTTATGTGTTTTTTTACTGTCAGATGCATTATTTAAACTTTCTCCTATATTTTTGTCCAAGAATATATGCATTTGTTTTTGTTCATTTTGCAATATCCAATTAATAATGAAACTTCATTTGTTTGAAATATTATTTGTAATTAATAAACCCTAGGGGGTAAAATTGCATAATCTATATCTCCATTATTACAATTTTCAACACTATCTACACTTGTACAAATCCGTTCTGTGCTTTTGTCCAATGGCTCCACCACTCTATAATTTATTTCTTCAACATCAACATTTCGTGCTGATAATATAACTGTCTTTACTAGATTCTAGTAGCTAGACCTTTTTCTGGTGCTATTAAGTAATTCTCATTGTCGTTTAAACTACCAGCTCCAACAGACAATAAATACTTTGCGAATTCTACTTCTTGTGGTAAAGTACGCATATTTTCTGTTAGGGAAAATATAGAGAAATGTTTCCAAAGTGAACTGAATTTAATTGATAAATTTACTAATTCGCTGCAAGTTGCATCAGTTTTCATAGGCAATAACTGCCTCAAATCTCCACCAAGAATGATAATTTTTCCACCAAAGGGTGAATCAGCATTCATAAAGTCGCGTAATGTTCGATCTACTAATTCGAGAGCATACGTTATCACTATTAGAGCTTCATCCCAAATAAAAATATCTACTTCTCGTAAGTATTGAGCATCTTTAGATTGAGTTTTAATACGCGAGTTAGAATCAGAAAATAAAGGAAATGGCATACCGAAAGTTTTATGTACAGTCTTTCCTTGCGGAAGTAACATTGCTGAAATACCACATGTCTCGTTTCCAACGGCAGGAACCCATACTCAGCTGTAAGAGTGAGACGGAATTTCATTTGAAGTATTCTTAATCCCCATCATTTTATATACCGTAATTTTATTTACTACGTCATTTATCTCCCCACAGTTTCTGCCATTTCCGTGTCAGCATCTTTATATTAGATTCGAAATGTTCTCGATCCTCCCGTTTCTTTTATGAACCTCTAAGCGGTGATTATTTGTGAAACTCCATTTATATTCCTAAGAGTTCATTTTGGCACTTTTGAGACCTGTTTAGGAACTTTTGAGAACCCCTTTTGCATTTGGAGAACTTTTCTTATTTATATTTAAAATACTTTTTGGTATTCCTTTTAGAAAACCCCTTTTTAGAACCCTTTGGTGTTTATATCGAATCCCCTTACATTTTGGCTAAAAAGAAATAGCCCACCGCATTATTGTTTTATTTACTTATTGTCCATTTTTGTTATGAACACATTATTTGAAAGATACATATTGTTGGTAATTAATGTTGGAACTGCAAATGTGCTCTAACGATTTTATTGTATCGATTTTTTTTTAATTCTCATGTTATGTCTATTGATTAAAAGTTAATACTACTGAAAGACCATCAAATTTATTTCCTCAATTTAAAATTTAAATAGAAATCTGAGTGACTAATTTTATGGCAGGCACTCCAGATGGTTTACAGAAATGACAATGTTTACATTTGATACAAATTTCTTTTAAAAAAAATAATTACTAGTATGATTTATACCTTCTTGTCTTTTCTATACGGATCGTTTATATGTACTTGTATGAGTTATATCTAAATAGTGCCATGAGATAATAATTCTCAGTTAGTATTCTATTGTTGATTTTCTCGCTTCTTATCTTCTCTGTTATTTACAATTATAGAACTGCACCGGTGTTTACATCCATGCATTTATACCAATTTCGCCTTGAGAAAATCATTACTACTATCTATTGTTTTATTATTCTCCTTGTTCTCTGCTTTTGCTTTTTCTCTCTTTAAATATTACGAATTATCCTCTTATATTCGTAATTATAAAATAACCTTTCGCGACTCGTAAACATGGTCGGGGATAAATAATTAACTTCTTGGATCTATAATCTCAATAAAGAAGAACTTATCGGTGAATTAGAGGAAAGGAATCTTCTCATCGATGGACCTTTCGCGGTATTATGGGAAAGACTGGTAAAGACCGTAAAGAGTAGCATGGACCCAAGAGACCATTTTAAAGCGTCACATATCCTCTCTCGCGCAGACGAAACCCAAGTAGGAGAAACCCCTTCAGATCATTCGGGTACCGATCGGTCGTGTCATAACAAAAACCCCCGTGGCTCCCCAATACAACTTAGCGTAGAGAGAGTAGATGCCACCTCGCAAACAGACCTTCCCTTTCATATGTAGAAGCGAATACTGACCTTATTGTCGAAGAGCAGATACAAACGAATAGGGGCAAGATTAACAAGGATATTTATCGAGACAAAAACGAATATAATAATGACCAGGAAGACGAGACGCGATTGGCTACATCCCGAATGGAACTCCAACCTCCATCGCACACATATAGCTGATAATGAGGCTCATCCCCCACACCCCTCAAGTACCGCCCCGAGGATCCTTCCCCCTCCATCGACCGTATTCCGACTCTGAAAATCCCTACCCCCGCCATACCTACACTGCCTATGTTGATGCGCACATCACACGCCGATCGCAGTTTAATTTTAAAGATCCCTTCTACTATCCACATCCGACTCGTGATGAACCCTCCAGAACACCCCTACTTCCTTAGCCGTTCCCGGCAATACCATGAAGATTATTATTGTCCTTAATGACGTCCTTATCAAGACCCTCCCAAGCACACCCCCTTCCTTCCAACTATTCTCGCGCCGTGAACAAGAGTCTGTCTCCGATTCCCTAATCTGTATGCGGACCATGTTCGATAGACTATTCTCTGAAATGCCATCAGAACATTTCCTATTACCTGAGTTAGCTTACAGGGTCCCTAAAGATCAAAGAGCTGACAGGCTACCCGATCGACGACCCAAAAGGGACAGAATGGATAGACGATACGAGAGAATTGCGTTCTTGGACGAAGATCTTTCCGAAACGTTCCCACAGAGGAACCGCTTGACTTCGCATATCTCTCGATGGGAAAAAATAACCGAAACCAACCCAATTCCCCTAGAAACCACTGTACCCCACCTCAAATCGATCCAAAATCAACCCCTTAAAAAACCGACACCCCCGAATCACCTCCAGCACCCTCGAATAACGCCCAACAACGATAAAAAAGTCATGTATCCCTTAAATATTGGAATTGTAGTGAAAGAGGCGATAGGTTCACAGAATGTAAACAGCCTAGAAATATACTTTGGTTTTGTTGCGGTAGAAAGGGCACATTTAAATAAAAATGCCCTAAGTGTTCGGGAAATTAAAGCAGAAGGTATGACGTAGGGTAAACTTACCTCTTCTCAGTCATAATTAAGCTAATTAATTAAAATGTTTCCCGAGAAAAGAGATGACAACAATAACATATACAGTAAAATTAATTGAAATTAACTATTTGGATTCAAGAACTAATTTTTCTGATTTTATAGGAGATTATACTTTCAAAGATTGTAAACTAACTCTTATTGTCTTTGGAAATAGAACTTTGATCAAAGAAGAAGTAGAAATGGCTTCAAAAATTCCACTGATTAAATGTAAAACTAAAAACCCTCAACTGCCTTCAATTAACTCAAACAACCCTTTTTTTAAAGAGCTGATAGCACAAAAATAATTAATTTCTGTTACTATGAATTTGAAAACTAGAGAATTAATGCCTTCAGACAATTCTGACCTACCCATCTCTGTAAAAAAATTGCCTCTACAAAAAAACCGAACCGTACAGTACCCTCTAAAAATGCTATCCCTTCAGACCTTATTTCTATCATATATCTACCCTTTCAAGGACCCTAATACTCCAACCTCCAGGATATTAACCCTAATTTGCAACTTTCGGAGAACCCTAAGGAGACCTCAAGTAATAAATCTTGTTTTTCAACCCCTGTTCCAGTTTAAAACTTTTCAGAGCTCCCGTACCGATCTGAACCCCTCTCTGGCCCTCAGCCTCTGATGTAATTAACAATTGAGATCCTAGGAAAACAGATCCAGGCCTTCGTCAGTTGCTTTTGCAATTGGCCTAGACTTTTTCGAAATATTCAGAATTAACGTATATTTCGAAGATGGAAAATGGAATTTTAAAAATAGCCCTGATGAAGTCTACTCTTTTGAATCCCAAACAGAACCTTTCAAAACTTTGTGTTGCCTTAGAGAACTTACTGTAAAAGAAGATATTAACCTTCAAGAATTTCTAAAACGAGAATTACTTGAGCCACTTAGAAAGTCCAGGCTTACCAATTTAACTAAACATATTATAGATGTAGAGAACCATCCACCTATAAAACAACGACGATATTTAACATCCCCCAAGAACATAAAAATCACAGTAGCCGAAGTCGATAGTATGTTAGCTAACGACATTATCGAACCCTCGAATAGTGGTTGGTCTTCACTAATAGTCATGACAAATTGCGAAGTGCAACTTCCGTGTCGAAAATAGATTTGCTTAAAGGATTCTACTAAATCCCACTTGACCAAGATAGTCGCGACAAGACGGCATTCACTGTACCGGGATGCGGTCTATTGCAATTTAAAAGGATGCCCTTCGGTCTCACGAATGCCCCCGCGACTTTCCAACTTCTATTGGATAGATTAATAGGTGCCGAGATGGAACCACATGCTTTTGTTTATTTAGATGACGTAACCATAGTTACAAAAACATTTCAAGAACACCTTCAGTGGTTTTCTAAAGTTTTGACTAAAATAAATGAAGCCGGTCGAGAGATTAATCTGGATAAGAGTAAATGTTGTCTGACCCCAAGTGCATTATTTAGGTTTCCTATCGAATGAAAAAGGCTTAGATATCGATCAAAATAAAATCGGTCCAATTTTAAAATACCCCTGCCCTAATAACGTGAAAATGTTGCGCATTCTGCTTTTGAGAAAATCAAACGCTACTTATTCGAAGCACTCATTCTGACTCGTCCTAATTGAAAGATCCCCTTTATATTTCAAACGAACAAATATTATTGATTAAGCATCCCATCCCATCCTGGTATTCCTGACGATTTATTGCCGTATCCGATTTTCCTGAAATATTCCCTCGTTGGAAATTTACCGACGAGAAATTATATACTTACCGACGCAATCCCCTGGTTACCGTCTTTGTTGATGACCTTAACGAATGGACATTAGGACCTAATGGCAGCGAAAAGAAATTGGTGATTTCGGAAGCCCACGACCAACCGCAATCTGGTTATTTAGGTATACAAAAAACTTATATGCGTATTTCCGTTAAATATTACACGCCTGGTCATTTTAGGGACGCTGAAATATACGTAAAAGCTCGCACAATCTGTCATATGTGCAAGGTAGAGTAGCAAGGGCCGCAGGTTTAATGGGACATCGCGTTGTAAGAGAACCGTGGGTAGTCGTAGACACCGATATTATGGGCCTCCTCCCTAGAAGTAAATTAGGATTTCAATATATCTTACTAATACAGGATTTATTCACAAAATGGTTGAACAGAATTCATTGCTTTCAGAAGAATTTAGAAAACAAAAAATGAGAGAAGTTTTATCATAAGGAATTTATAATAATTCAAAGTGAATTCTAAAGATTCAAGGAAATTCGAAAAGTTTTAAAGGATTTCATTTGAATTCAAAAAATTGTACAGAATTCTTCAGAATAAAAAAAACCGTTTAAATCCTCATTCACGAGTAATTAAACCATTGACCAAAGTTGATGACTTTGGAAATAGTTTCTAACCTTAAAAAATTATCCCAAAAACTCAAAAAAGTGATTTTTCCATATGCATTTTACATGGGAAACTGCAAGTCAAAACCGGCACCTCTTAAAATAAAAAAAAATAAAATAAAAAAGTAGGGAATTTCTTTTTTCAGATTTGGTATGAAATGGAATATCCTTTACCTATAAAAAAAGCGTTTCTGAGCCACCCTAATGCACAACGTGTAAAATTGCACCATGCAAAGGCGTACGCCTTCCGTTTCTAGCACACACATTCTATATTCTACTACCATAAATTGAAATTATATTTATTCCTTTTTTCGACAATGACAAATAGAGTTTGTAGAAATGCAGTAAATTGTGTAGTGTGTGTTTTAAATCGGACAAATTAATGCTTTCGGAATGTAAAAAAAAAGTGAAAATAATTATCTCCATATTTCATTATTATATTTACCAATAGAATTAAGTATCGCCAGGAAAAATAAGACCAGAGTATAAACGATCAGCATCTTTTCCAAATAGTTGACAAACTATAGTTAACGGTGTAACTAATGCGTATTTATTCTCCGCGGGAGAGTAAATAGTGTCTCATACTTGTCCTTCTGAAACTATCTTCAATGTTTATTAGCGAAGATGGTATTTATATTACATATATCAGTTTCAAGAATTACAGTTATTTACCGATTTTTTTTCTATACTGTTGTCAATTTTCTAAACTTTTGTTTTAATCTTGTTAGTAATCTTGTTAGTACGTATGCATAAAACATACCATTTAATTTAAATTGAAATACTAAATCATACGTCTTGTTATAGTTTACCATTGCGGCAAGAACGTTTTCTCCTATAAGAGTCTCATTATTCATAAATTAATTAACAGGGCGCGTTCCCTAAGCAATGTGAATAGGTCAAGGAAAAGATTTATTGAACTGACTTCTACAAAAAATTAAAATTCTTGTAAATAACATCCTTCTGCTTCTATGCACTTCTGGGGACGAGATTTCCATGTTTTGAAGGCGTACTGAAAAGCATGCTCCGGGATGTCCTTCAGGGCGCGCATTACAACCGCTCTGATGTTGTCTATGGACTTCAAATGTCGACCTTTAAGGGCTCGTTTAAGGTAGGGAAATATAAAAAAGTCTAGTGGTTCCACGTAGGGGCTATAGGAAGACTGGGGCTGACTGTCACATTGATCAGGTTCAGGTACTCTCTGACGAGGAACGCAGTATGACTGGGCGCGTTATCGTGGTGAAGCCTCTAGGTGCCCTTAATGGCACTCCTGACACGTTCGACCCTCTTTTTTAATCTTTTGAGGACTTCCAAGTAAAAAGCAGTATTCACAGTTGTCTCGAGCGGTACGCATTCGTGATAAACAATACCCTGGATATCAAAAAAGCTAATGAGCATTGCTTTTGGGCGTCCAATCCGGACTTTGCCGGTGAACTCTTCAGAGGATTTATGCCACCTGAAAACTTGAGATTTTGAAAGGCAATCTTTCCCGTAGTTCTACTAAATTATTAAGTAAGTCTCCGAAGCTGATTTGTCAAGTTTCACACCAAATTTTCACACTAAATTTTCCGAAACTGTAACAGAAATTTCAGCAACGGCAACTGCATGAAACTCCAGTCATACGTATCAAAAAATTATGTTGCAGTTTAGGAATTTTCAGTTATTGTAACTAAAAATTCCTAGAGGTTAAACAAATTTTTTTGGTTCATTAATTTAATATAACTCTTGAAGTCTCTATTTGCCCTAAAAATATAAATAGACAGAAAATATAACTGAAGTTCAGACTAACCACTTCTTATGTATCTATGCTACATTTACACTCATTGCAATAAATGAATAATCGGAGCCCATCTTTATTCACAAAATTTATACAAAATGTTATCTTATTTATTATAAATAATATTGGTGTGTAAGTTTTTCGAAAAAATGGAATTTTCAACCAGAAGATATTAATTTTCAGCAAAAAATTAGTTTGTATCAAAATAGCTGAACCTTCAACCAAAGAAATTAATTTTCAACTAAGATACGAATACTGCCTAAAAAATTATTGCTTTAAAAAGTGCTTCAACTAAAATTTTCAACAAAAAGAGTTGCATCCTCAAACAGAGAAAAGATTTACTTTTAAGCAAACAGTAGCATTTTTATCCAAGAAAGATAGAATTTCATTAAAATTACAAAAAGAATTAAATCTTCCACAAAAATTAGACTTCAATTTTTAACCCAAAAATATGATGTTTCAACGAAACAGTTGAAATTTTAATAAAAAAAAGGCAACTTAAGAAAAATGTTTTAATTTTTATAAAAACAGTTTCTTTTTTATCCAAGAAAGGTATCATGTCTACTAAAATAAGTGGATTCTTAAATCAAAGACAAATAATAAAAAAAATATTTGAATATATATCCAAAAAAGATTTCAGTTTCAGTTCTCGGAATTTTTTTCGAAAAAAGATGCGGTTTCTAGTAAAATAGATGACTTTTTTTAATAGAAAGAGAAATTTTCGAAAAATAGTTGAGTTTTTAACTAAAAGAGATTTTGTTTGACTTTTTAGCATCGAAATATGAGATTAAAAAAATAAGTTAATTTTCTATGAAACTAGTTGAATTTTTAACACAAAAATTCAAGTTTCAAATTGAAAGGATGTCTTTTCAACAAAATTGATGAATTTTTAAAAAAGGATTTAAATTTGTAAGTGAAAAGGTAATATTGTGGAGAAAGCCACAGCAAACAAATAAATATAAATACAAGGCAAATCGCTAACAAGAATATTATACCATGCGGTTACTGCGCATTTATTTACGTCACGATTCCTTATATTTCTGTTACCACTTAGAAATTCTAGGAGAATATACGCAATTTTCAGAAACGGCTTCTGAAGTTCAATAAAAATTTAGCAAGTTTACTATAAAAGTTACGAAATTTCATTTTCAGCAACCTAATTAGACATACATAGGTATATTAATGTTACTATTATAGTGTCTTATAAGTGTTCTTCCTATTTTTATATCAGGTTACGAGTTTTCATAATAACTGTTCTATAAGTAACGTACTTTAAACAAATTTTTTTGCTTTGCAACTAATAACAGCCTAATCAACACATGCTATTATATTTTGTATAGCGTAGTCATAGCAATTGCCATCGTTTATCAAGCTTTTAGTCAATCCTTCCAATCCCTGTGACATACATAGGTATCTTAAAGTTATTTTTATATGTTAATAAAGTTAATAAATTAGTGTGCATATTGAGTCTTCTTTATATTTTAATATCAGGTAACGAGTTTTCATTATAACACAGTTTGACAACCGCTTGATTCTTGGCTATCAACGTACGCATCATTTCGCAATAAGCGCCACTGTCTTTCTAAAATTTTCATGTCAAACATCGTGGGAGGAAACATAGCAGCTAGAACACCCATTGAAGATATACCATTAGCTTTAAAACAAGCAGGATCAACGACATTCATTTGTGCTATTATCTTTTGGTATTCAGAATTGAAATGAAATCAAAAATAAATCTGATTCGCGGCTTCGATGTAGAAATCTAGACAATTTAGTCTGAAGTTATGTAATTCATCTATACTGATATCGTTTCCAGTTTGAAGTAGTGAGATAGATAGCTACAGCTGTACCTAAAAAGACATCTTTCATTTAAACAAAGAGCGCTCGGTTTCTGTACTGTAGGCATTATAAACTCGGACTATTTATATACTCACGCTTTAAGTAAGAATCGATAAGAGTTTGTGTACCTGAAAAATTTTCCAGTATAAAACGTGAATTTTACTCTTCTCTTATTGAAATTCTTTATTCAAAATCTTTAACAGCGGAAGTACGTGGCTTAAAAAGTCCAAGTACAGTTTATGAAGCGGATTCGATAATAAATGGTGTATTTCGTTAACAAAACTGTTATAATTATAGCTTTTTAAATGTTCGCTGTCAAAGTACAATTTCAGAGGATACTTTTCTCTAACGCGTTGAACAGGAAGCAATAAAGACAAGGCAAGGATGAAGCATCTTATGTGGTTTCAAATCTAAAAATAATTGTAATTCTTTAAACTCGTATAATCGCTTAAAGCTTCAATGCGTGAATGTACGTATAAACTAGTCGAATCAGATTTTGGACATCCTTTGGAAGTTTTTCACAAGCTTTAGAAGCAACTAAAGCGAACGAATGGCAAATGCACTGAAGTCTCCCCATAGATACGCGTCACAACAATTAGATTTTTGATATAACTTGTCAGTTAATTCATCAACCATGATTGAAAATGTATTGACTTTCAATCTGCTTACCAAATTCTCTAAACTATAGCGACCTGAAACATTAAAAATCAATGTTCTGCACTTTATTCCACCACAAGTTGTCTGTTGAATAACTTATTTCTCTAGGTGCAAATTTTGAACTAAGCTTACAGGGTGATCACTTACTGCGAAAGGTACACTATGCTCGGCAATTAAACTCGCGAGTTTAATTTCGTTTCTTTTACATCTGTCTTTTACGTTAAACTTAATTTCATAACCATCGTCTGTTAGAACAGACTACTTTTGACCGTAATTCGCAGCAATATTTGCAAAAGAAGTGCAAGATCACATTTTTGCTTGATGCTATCCAATTCTTGAATTGTGGCATAGAATGCCATACTGCTTAATATCTTTGGTCATATTTCTTCACAGATTTCGCCTTTCTTTTCTGTTTCTGGGCGTTTTCATGTTGTTTCGCTTCCGTTTCGTCAGCAGCACTCTCGGAGCTGGTTTCATGAGGTTCGATATCCTTTTCCTTTGGTGTCTGTTCCATAGTGGAGATACGCAGTAATCCTTAACTTTCTGCGTATCAAGACATAAATACAAAATAAATGATATTAAGCCAAAGCTTTTCATATTAAATTGATTTTTATGAATATCAAATATAGTCTCTTATTTTATTTCAAATTCCGAGAAATATAAAATCATTACATTATAATCGCATTGAAAAAGTTTGTATGTAAATCACACAATAAACTTGGTAATTATAAGCAAACTTATAACGTAACAGATTAAAATTCCACTTCGATAACACTATATAGCATATAAATTCAGGGACATCAATCGGCACCGCACCTTTCAAACAAAGATAAGACGAAACCCACGATATAACGATTGACGAAAGTGTTACAACACAAGCTAAAGGCTTTCTCATGCTTCTGCTGGCCGGCAGTAAAACAGCCTGTCTCTTCCGCTCTTATGGACTTGACTAATGGATTTGACCAATGAGGTGCTTGCTGACAACTGCAAGCGAATGCGTAATTGGTCCATTTGAATCAAACTTGGAGGCTAATTTGTAATGCTTTTTCCCGAAGCTAAGACCCCCTTTACCCTTCCGATCGATCGCAGCGCGATGCGCCGTACAGTCACGTCATAAAATAATTGGTCGTATTAATTATGGAACGCACCCTGTATATAATTATCCCACCGCACCGTACAGTTTCACAGTGGAAGAAATTGGGAATTTACTCTTCATAATTCACTGCAGCCTACAATTATTTACCAATTTCGATTTCTTTAGAAATGCTCAGAATTAAATCCTGTAGAAAGACTTTAAGCTGGATTACCTAAATTTAATTAATTAATTATTATATTTGTTTTCGTAAAAGAAAAGTCTCAAGAGAAGTTGCTATTCATCATAATTACTGCAGATGCACTTCGGGAATCTAAATATTCAGTTTAATATTTAAGGCAACTATTATGAGCAGTTTATATAAACAATAATTTGCATTAGTGCTCTACAGTAACAAAAATGTTTATCTTGATTAAAAGTACCTACAAATCTCGTAAAGTCCTATAATGTGTAGTACATAATGATAATTAGTTAACAATTGTCAATATTATGCATATTCTAATGTAGATTTGTGTTTCTGAAAAGTATCTGCAATAGTTCTGATGAATAGCAACCTCTCTGAATTATTTTTTCGGAGAAAACAAGTAATAGTCATTAAGTGTCCAATTTTGACGATCTATGTATTTGAATAACAAGTCTCATAGGCTGAAATTGAACAATCAGGACATTAGTTGTGTTTTAAAAATTCAGAATTTTTAAATTATGAATACCTGAGCCAATATCATGAAAATAAAAATAGTTTTTTGTCTATTGTGTGCCATATTGGCTGACATTTTGGAAAAATTACTTTAGATTTGTTATTAGTGATCTTAAAACCCGAAGATACTGAGCATTTAAATATTAAGAAAAAGGGAAGGAGATTTCATACGATATCTCGAGAACGGCTTTTCAGAATTCAAATTTCTGTTCAGTTTAGTTTTCGGCACGAAAGGTGAACAAATATGGGCCTAGTTTTCATTAAAAAACTGAATATTAAATACAATTTTAAGTAATAACAAATTATAGTAATAAAATTATAGTTGATTTATTTTTCTATTTTAAGGCTCCAAATTTTAGAAGAGTTTTACTTTCAATACTTTAGTGTTTAGATTATAAACTGTACATTTTTTGTCTCTGTAATGCTAATTTTTTCATTTTTACGATAGGCTAAAAAGAGTCTTTATGTCGCCAATGTACTGGAGGTGAGTAAGTGATGACTCAGACTCAAATTCACCTGAACACCGGCAGTCAGCTGAATTCTTATAGGCAGTTAGCCGGCTGTCTTGATCTACTAAATGCCTACGGCATATATAATGCCTGGCTAATGAAGTGCCGACTAATTCTATCAGTGTATTAATTTGAGGTACTCCCACTGTAAATACAAGAACTGTAAATGATGCCCTGGTAGAGTGCAATTGATGTTAGGTAGATTCAAACTAATGCGTACTTAGACTTACCTACCAAATTGGAGGTAGCCTTGCGGCGTAACTTAATTCATTCCTTTATAACGCAGCCAAACAATAACCGTAACATTTTTGATCAGATTTGACCCTTGCAAGTAGAATGTTTAAATAACAAGAAGTTAGAAAGAGAGTGTTGATGGCCTGCAATTTTTTTAATGCTGGGAAATCATTGTGCCGTAAGTAAAAATTCGAAATTGTTTAGGAATAGCAAAAACTCTCTTAAAGATCAGATTATAGATTGTAAAAAAGCTGCTTTCGACAGACATCTTCAAAGTAGAGTTCTTAAGAGAAAACATACAGGTATCTTACACCTACTTCAGCTGCTTTTCACAATTTTTCCTTCGCTATTCATCTTCCTTCTTCCTTCTCTTCTTTTCCATCTTACCCAACACCCCCTTCACCCATTCTACTGCACTTTTGTCCCCGCATTCATGAAACAATATCTCCTTGTTTATCCCACTCCTTTCCACGTCTTCACAATCCTCCAACCAGCGCTAAACATTTGCATCCCCCTTCCCGTATACTTCATACATTATCTCTCTACCTTAACATAATCCACACATAGTTCCTGCTAAATCTTGACTCTCTTATTCTCTCCTGTGCTTCTGCCTTCTATTGCTCCATTCCATTTTTTTTTAAGAAACTTATATACCTTCCTTCCTGATACATTCTTCTCACTGCATCCATCTGCAATCCAGTCTTTCTTAAATACATTTACCTTCCCACCTCCATCTTTGCACACCCACGTCCATTCTCTTTCTCTCATCGGCATTCCCTGACTAGCTTACTCCCCCTCCTTTTTTCATAAATCTCTCTTCATATTTACACGCTCAACCCCCCGTTATAATCCATAAACTCATTCTTCCTGTCTCCCTCCTAACAATATAGTTCGACGCATTCCTTGCTAATCCCAGTGTCTACTTTACTTACGCCTCCTGTATCCTATTTGCCTCCTCACTTAACTTCCACCCCCACACATCCACTCCGTGAAATAAGACAATCATCACTATCGAATAAAACAATTTCATTCTACTTACAAAACCATCTGCGAACAATCTCTTCCCCAGCCCCACACATGCCTCATCATCGCATTTCTTTCAAGGCTCTTTACTCTTTCACTCGATCTTTCGTCTCCGCATCACCTCCCTTACTCTCCTGATCAGGCCTCTCTCCGCTCTTCTCTCCTAAATTGCAACCCACAACCTCCCCCTATCCCCTGAAGGTAACGCGCCTTTTAGATCTACAAAAAACACGTAGACTTTGACACCCTTCCTGGTTAGTTCTCTATCCACCACGTGCTGCAAGACGTAAATGTTGTCAATAGTACTCCTTCCCTCCCTAATGCTCGCCTGCGTCTCCGACAATATTTCTTTCCCCCTAACATCCTTCCGCAGTCTATCTGCCAACCCCATCACATATATCTTGTACGCCGTATTCATTAGAGTAATTCCTCTATAGTTTCCGTGCGTTTTCCTATCCCTTTTTTTATACAGTGCTACGAATAACCTCTCTCTCCACGCTCTTGTGTATCCCTCCCCCTCCATCATTTTTTCACTAGCTCTATCAGCCACTCCCTTATATCTTGTGTGCCAATCAGTCATCTCTTTTCCGTGTATCTGATCCCTGAAATACATCTTTAAAAAATTTCCTCCATTCGTGACTCCATATCTTTTTACTTATTCCCACCCTAAATCCCACCCTAAACATGTACTTTACTTCTACGTACTCCTTACTTTTCGCAGTTCCTTCCTTCCACTTTCTGCAATTCCTTTTCACCTTTCTCTTGATCAATTTACATTTACAATCCCACTACGGCTTCACCATTCCTTTCTTCTTTCTAAATACCTTCTTTTGCATACACTCTTTAACTTTCTCTTTCAGAGCCTCCCATATCTCGTCCATCGACTTCCCCTCATATCTTACGTTGCTCAGATGCTTCTGATATTTCTCTTTCTCCTCTCTTCTCCATAACACCTTTTCCCCTAACCATCCTTCTTCCCCACATAGCTTTTCACCACCTTTCCCTTTATCCACAAACTTAATGGCTGATGGTCTGATTCCACCCTCCCTTCCACTGCGAATTTCTCTATCTCGTGCCACCCTTGCACATTCATGATCACATAGTCTATCACCAATGCCCCCATCTTAAACACATGCGTGTATTCTCCCTCTTCGTCCCCTTGCTACCATACCAGTCGGCACCGCCCATCATCTGTCCTCTATTCATTCTATTAGAATCTCCCCCTCTTGAATTATTATCTTATTCTTTGATTTCATTTCGAAGGTCTCCCCTTCCCGATACAGGCCCCCTTCCCTTCAATTCTCCCATTAAAGTCCCTCCCCTCGAATCTATCTCTAACCCCTGTTATAATTTCCCCACTAGCCCCTACTTTCCTCTTTACTCTGACCGCCTCCTGTAGTCTCCACCTATACCCCTTGGCAATTTTGGTTCTACTCTATCCCATTTTTTACTTCTTACTCACGTCTCTAACAGTCCAATCACATTAAAGTCCTGAATATACCTTCAGAAATCCTCATATCCTTTCTTTACCCCTGCTACGTTCCAGTACAACACCTTTAACACTCCTCCACCCTGCTTTAATCCTGCACCTTACTTCCCACGAAACAAATTCCCCTGAATTTCCTTAAACACCTCCTTCTCCACCACCCATAGTAACATTCATCATCGACAAATATTTATCGATGAAAACCATTTTGTTCTTTATCCTATTTCTGTTATTCTCTCTTATTACTATTACAATATTATTTCTCCTATCTGCCTGCTATCTTATCACCATCTTAAATTCCTTTGCCCTTATCCTTTCCCTATCCGCTCTCTTCTCCTTTTTATTCATACGATCCCGCACTTCCTCTTCTATCTAGTCTCCACCTTCTCCCAAATACCTTGCTTTTTGCCCTCCCTCTGTCAACTACTTCCATTTCCGACCTCCCCTCCAACTTCTCAAGCCTTTCTCTTGCGCTGGACAAACTTAACTTGTCGCGTCCTTCGCTCCAATTATTCTCTCTCCCTGATGTGCTACACGACACCTTGCTACGCATAGCTGGCCGTCATTGTCTTCTAGCAATTTTTCTCCCCGTCTAATTCACTACTAGCACTGTCAGTACTCTCGCTGATCACCTGTCGCTCTTCACTCGGTAACTGTGACCTATCCATGCAAGAAACACGTACTGCAGCCAAAGATGTCTCTTAAGGCTGCAATCGCTTACCGTCTCAGACTTTCCCTACTACGAGAACCATCCTTGGCCACCATCAAGGCCCTTCGCCTGACCACAAAACTACCACGCTCCCTTACCAACCTAAGCTTAATTTTCCTATTTAGCACAATCCCTCCCTACAACTACAATGAAAATTTATGTTTAACTCTCCAATTCACACCTCACAATCCTACTCAACTCCTAGACTTCCACCCACAAACTCCACTCACACTTTTCACAGAAACTCCGTAAAAACTTCTCACCACCTTTCATTGCAAACTTTCCCACTACCGCCACCAAAATGTAAGTTCCAAAACACCCTAATGGTTCATCTCAATTTACTGAGTTGCAGCCAAAATGGTGTGTTTTACCTGAAGAATTAGGAATGGACAACGTCTGTATCTGTCGTGTCTGATTATCATTGTGCCCATTATACGCCCTCTTCGTTTTAACGCTGCGGTGAGTCACGCATGATTGAGAACCACCTTTTTCGGTACCGTGGTCCCCAAATCACAAAAATCCGAAGCACTTCGATTCTAGACATATCCTTAATCCGACGTTCCTCATTTCAGGTTTTAGTGTATATAATCAGTAAGAACTCCTGGTGTTTGAACCCCATGTTTTTCCATGTTGCATCTACAGACCCGAAAATCCATCTAAGCTTTTTTTAGCATTGCGCCAACATGGAAATTTCAGGCTAATTTAAGGTCAAATATTACTCTTAAATACCTGACTGATTTAAAAAATTCTACGTCTTTACTCTAGAAGATAAGATTTTCGGGATAAAAATCTTATTTCTTTCAATAAATTGCGGAGTTCTGCGTACATGGGTTTCACTAAGGAGTCCTCATACTTCCCGAGCACGAGGCTGGCCAAATCATTTACGTAGCCTTATGTGTAAAAACCCGATTTGTTTAAAACACGAATCAGGTCACCAATGATAAGTGCCTTCTGGGTGCATGAAGGGACACTTCCCTGTGGGCACGCCTTTGAACTTTGGTCTTCACTTCTTTACCATACGGTAAAATAGGTGCCGTTCTCGTTTCTAACATAGAACGCATCGTATCGTGGCATTCTCGGATTTTCTTGGTGTTTTCAGCATAATCGGGTCCAATTTAATCATTCTGAAGGATTTCTTCTTATAGTAGGTAACCCTATCCGTCTACGGAATGAAGGTTGCCCCAACCTTTCTATTTGGATCCTAGTGAGTTGCTACAAGGTTCCTATACCTTTGAACGTCAAGAAATTAAATAAGCCAAGGTCGGGACGTTCAGTCCGAGCAGAACAGTAAAAAAAGTATTATATTTAAAGCGGTAAACATAAAATCACGGGATTACTTCTCTAGGTTGCATCCATTAATGTTCTTCTCTAATTCCGTTTTAATTTCCTTGGCCTGCTCGTTGGGTTTGCCTATTGGGAACCCTTGGCGAGTATGACTGCTTTTAGGTGACTGAAGTATATTCTAAGACTCGCCCGGTTGTTTCCATTTTCACAGCCAAAGATGCTTTTTTCATGGAAGTCGTTGCCGACTCTCCTTACGTGTTTTGTTTTTTATTTTCTTTAGGGAACGCATGTTTCCTCATGCAAAAGACTGCCCGGAAGCTACTTCACAAAATTCTGTGGAAGTTTTAGTTAGAAATTCGGTTATCTTTCTATGGAAATTCCAGTAAATTTCCGTTTGGAAATTGCAGCCTGTAATAAAACCAGGAAGTTCGTAGGAAATAATATACTATCACCCCGTTAACCGTAATTATACCGTTATTATACATAAGCTTTTGACTGCACTGGGTGTAAATAATACATCTTCCTCGAGGAAGTGAAGTTCCAGATGAAGATTATCCACACCCTACCCATTTTTCTTACGACTTGTTATTGCACCACAAATTCTGAGTATACCAGGTGTAAGAAATACATCTTTGTCGTAAACGTAGAGTTCTAAATAAAGATTTTTTATATCCCATCTATTTTTCTTATGATCGTTTATAGCAGAAAAACTTCTGAGTTTACCTGTTAAAAAACTAAATCTTCCTCAAGGAATCTAAGTTATAAATAAAGATCGGCCGCACCCAAGGCTTTTTCCTGATGACCCGCAATTTCACAACAACTTTCAAGTATATCAGGTATCAAAAATACACTTCATAGAGGAAACTAAATTATTAATGAAGATTGACCACAACCTTACCCAATTTTCTCATGAGCAGTCATTGTACATCGACTTTTGAGTACACTATCCCTGAAAATAAATCTTCCTCAAACAGCTTTTTTTAAATATTAATTTAAAACTTAAGTTCCTCGAGATAAATATATTTTTCAGACCTGATGTCCTTGGTATCTATTGTAGAACGACGAAAAAATTAAGAAATGGCGTGCTCAGGTACGGATTTCTTATCGGGCTACTATAGTTGGTAGAACCATGACTACTAGAAGTTGGATCAACTAACGAAATGATAATTATATGGCCCATGCTTCAACCCGACCGTAGGTGAAATTAAAGGTGCCAATATTGGGCCAACGATGACCATTAGAAGAAGAAGCTTTGGTTCACAGGTAGTATTGAGAAGACATTTGAAGATGATAAATCGAACAAAAAGATTTCATCTCGGTAGTTTGTCCTCAATTACTTAAAAATATCCTCCGTCTTTTACAATTAGTGACTAATTCAACTAATAATATTCAAAATGTTGTTGTCGAATAAAATGTAATGGAATAGTTGAGAAAATTCTGCACGAAATAATTTTTTCACCTTGAATATTATAGCATAGGGCAAGAGTACCGCTTATTAACACTGCCGTCTTTTTATTGGCATCCCCATCTAATTGGCCTATAACCGATGCTCTTACCCTATAAAGCTGTTTCATGGCATTCTTTTCCTAAAAGCTAAATAAAATAGATAAAATTGTCAAAAAGTATTATAGTTCGGTTGCAAATTTAAATTAACGAAAAAATTTTAACTATAATCCAAGATCCAAATAGTTACAACTTTTAATTTATGACGTAATAACTCGATAAGTTGAGGTCAACACTTGAAAAGTTAGAAAATGTATCATTCATAACTTTTAAAGGCCAAACATTAAGAATTGGACACTTTAAGTTTTTAAGTTTCAACAAACTTTAAATTTAATTCTTTCAATTTGGTTAAATGAGAACAGAAGGATACTTCTATCCAAAAAAGGAAGATTATTCTGCACTAAATGATTTCATTCAGGAGGATAGGAATCCAGACAGCAAATTCTCGTCTAAAGAATCAAAACTCTTTTGAAGTCAGCTAATAATGAAAATTTTCAAATGCGGTTATCTTAAATATGATACATATTTGATTTATATTTCTGGATGAAGTTCATATTCTTTCACATGCTTTGGCAAAATCTTTTGAAAAGGCAAAACGAAGTTTAAATGAGTACATACATGCTCATGCTTGAAGCAGGTGAAATCACCGAAACGCTTTATTTAGAAAATCTGAAAGAATCTGAACTGCCAAGAAACTTCATATCGGCTTTTTCACAGAAGAATATCACGTCCAGAATTCAAAAGCAAAGTATTAAGAATGTATGAGAACTATCATTGACGATGAAGGAAAGGGATGTGTAGATAATGCTAAATGACAAGTCTAGGAAGGAGAGGAGGATGGGAGAGCGGCAAAGGTAGGGTATCGGAAAGTAAAACTGGTCTAAATAATTGGCTAAGCATAATTAATTCACTAATTTCTCAATACGTACTACAAATTTTACTTTGAGAAACATTCAATAAAATTTAATTTAAAATAAGCTACTATAAACAGTTAGACCAATTTGATAATCGATCTGATAATATGTGCAAACATATACAGAAATAAGCATTACCTCATTAACAAAGTCGATTTATTCCGTTCTGCTCTCACACTCTTCATTTATATGATTATTCCTAGGATCGAGATACTGCAGTATGTTTATACTAGTTAGTAATAATAGTTTCAATTTACGAATCGTAATTTCCAGGATTTCTGAATAAATCTTCATAGCGGGCATCAATTTCTACTCTTTCGGCAAAACGGGGTACGATATTAATCTGCATTTATATTTAAATAATATATATGAAAATCTTTTAGAAATCTATTGTATATTGTATATTGTATATTGTATTGTATATTGTATATTGTATATTGAGCAAAAATATTCACAACATCACCTATGATTTTCATGAAAAAGTCGCAGAAATTTACAGGAAACTTATCTGCAACGTCGGCCATTCCTTAGGGAAAGTCATCTTAGAAGAAAAAGAAAAACTGCTTCACGTGTCCCTGCCAATCATTGGCTCTCTAAAAAACGTATTTTGTTTTTGACAGGATAAATGATTTAAAATATTCTCTAGTTTTTAATTGTACTACATTATTGGGACATGTAGTAGCAACAGATTCTTTTTTTATTTTCACACGTGTATAGTCCACAGACAAAGGAGCTTGCATATAGCTAACGTTTCAAGATAC
>NC_046657.1:59319440-59323204 GCF_010883055.1 Belonocnema kinseyi
AGGGTTAGTAGTAAAGGATAAGCGAAATATTTTATGCGATTGACTGCGATTATTGACTGAATTGTTCAGATCATTTCAAAGTGAGAAAACTATTTACGAGTGTAAAGCGCTAATACCGTCTCTCTCTATAGTAAAAAGACGACCACCCCTCTGTTAGTTAACTAACAGTAGGGGGGAATCCACCTGGTGGACTGCTCTATTTGAGCTTTTGTGTATTTAATTGTTTTGATAGTTCTATCTCTTTTATTGCCCGTTGGCTAGTTTTAAATTAAGTATTGTTAGCCCGTTGGCTGTGTTCAAATCAGTATTGTTAGCCCGTTGGCTCAAAGAATTTAGTTAGTAAAGTATTATTAGTTAGTTGATTAACACTGTGATTTATAAATAGTGAAAATTTATCTATAAGTGACTCTCTATCTTTAAGATGGAGAAAGTTTTGCCAAAGAAAGTTGTGATTGGAGGTGGTGGAGACGTCTTACCTCCACCTATCATCCCGCAGGTTGTACAGCCTATTCACGTGCCCTCCCTACCTGATAATCCCGAACCAGACAGAGATGATTCTCCTCCTGTGCTAGATGTGCAAGTCCCCGGACCTTCAGCTGGACAAGGAGATGTTCCTTTTAAGGAACAGTTGTCTCCCAAGAGTTCCAAGAAGCTAAGGACTGAGACAAGTGATGTCGCTATACCAGTTAGACAAACTAGGGCATCGACATTAAGAAAATCAATGTCTCATTCTTTTGGAAACAACACTATCAAATCTGATAGAATCAACCCGCCGATTTATGACGATATAAACGAATCTGACATAACTGGACCTCCCTTCTTCGAACACATAAATGGTGTAATTAGGAGGGGTGATTCAGATATTGCATATGTAGCTGCTCAACATGGGGTAGTATTTACATCTACTCCTAGTAGACAAGCTCCCAATATGGGATTAGCTCCCGAAGCAGCTGTTCAACTGATTATGGGCGGTTACATTGCAAACAATGTTTTGGTAGCCCGAACAGATGTCAACTTTGTTAGACCTTATTTGAAATCAGAGTTGTCAAATGTTGATCTAGCACCTTACTTAAGTGACACCAACATCTCTGGCAAGACAATTGGTTCTTTCTTGAACCCAATCTTCAACAATGTGAATCTAGCTAGATCCCTGTCTGGCTATTTTCTTGTTGGAAAACAAAGATATGACAACACAGCTTTATATAGCAAAGGCATCTTCTATGCTTTGGAACAGGCTAGGGTAACCCAAGAGAATTTGGCAGTAGTCTATCCTCCTTGGGGTGCTGAGGTACCCATTGTATTTATAGACGTGTTAGCTGATGGCGCCCTAGATCAAATAGGCGAACAGATTATCAGAGGTTCCTCCATAATGATGTCTGGCTACGACTTTTCAGATTTTGAATTACCTCTGGTATACTGGCTCGCTTGTGGTGGTAGACGTATAGGTCCTGGAGCTGTGCCATCATTGGCCAGTTTCGCTATCCATTGGCCTGAAATACCATTTTGTATTTTGAGGAAGGGTGGGCCGCAACCCCCTATACCTGCAGCTGCAGCTATATCTCCTCATAGTATGTGGAACTTCATGAGCAAGATGGCTTTGAATAGAAGTGAAAGAGATTTCTTGGTTAATGGGATTTATGAATCATCAATCCTATTAAATGGAAATCTGTTTTCAATTCAAAATGGTGAAGCTGTGCCCGAAAATCTACCCAACAGACCTGATACTGTGAATGGCAATTTAATTGCAATACATGGTCCTGCTGATTTACCTGCTAATACAGCAGAATTTGTCTGGATGGGGTATGTCAGTCCCTTGTATGAGGGTTCTGGTCAAATAGATTTTCATATTCCACACGAATATAATTTCTTACACCGTTATGTACGTCTCACTCGACAGGAAGACCCCACTTTCATAAATGATCTGGTAGGTTTTGGAGCAATTGACTTTCCCAATAGATTGCTCTTAGGATCTGCCTTATCAGGATTTTTGACTGTGTTTGGTACAACTGTCTTACAAGGATTTAACATCAATGGCACTAATATACAGAGCCTTTTGACTAGAGCAGCTGCAATACCACCTCTCTTCTGGGCTTTTACTCATGACTTTGGTTTTGCTATTAATAGTGCTGGTACCTTTGAGTCACTCCCCTTCTTCTTTATTCATACTATCAGACAGTTAAATAAGTACATTGGTGGCCAACTTCCAAAACGATTATTATCTGCTAGACAATGGAATAACCCAAGTTACCAATGGGATTTCCAAATGGTCCTTTCCAACTGGCATCACCCTCACACCCACCTAGATTTGCTAACCCAATGGCAATTATGGGTTGGTTAGAAGCTTTCCCTGCTCAATGGGGTTTAGTTGATGACAGTGCCATGATTGATTTCACTCATGAAACTATCACAACTTCAGGCGCTAATTCAGCATGGATAGCTTATAATGGTGAAAAGCTTTGTGCTGTCCGCAGACTGAATAATGATTCATATTTTATTGTACCATATGGTGCTCTAGCTATGAATGCTATATCTCAGTTAATGGCTAACTTTTTACCTGCTGGTGAGCCTCACTTTACCTACTATCATTTGCTAGTAGATTATAGTGGAGAGACACCCTACCAGATAATTGACCCTCATCCATTACCACCTGTTTGGCTAGCTGCACATAGGGTGTTTGAGCCTTGTCCTGTTATGACTTTTAACTGGACCACTTGTGATGTTTATGCTCCAATACTAACTAGAGCAAATGCCTTGATGCCAACACTCCAAATATTGGCTAGCAATCCACTTGGTCCTGAATTTGGTCGTGGTTATAGATTTGGTCAGCATGGTAATTATAATATCATACACAATCAGAAATTTACCGCTCCTAGTTGTATGATGAGAAGGAATGTCCCTATGATGCATCCTGGACCACTTAAATAAATTGAAAATTCCTTAACATTTCTTAAAACATCAATTGAAAATTAAGAATCACTCGAAACATCAAAATCACCAACTTCTTCAATTTCTTTCGAATGGGGATCGAGATATAAATATGAGACCGCCGAAGTTTTCAGAAGCTTTTAGATCGACAATCATCGTCCACCTTTTGTTTTGGGGCCCCCAAACGGTAGATATGGTGGGGGTGAATTCCTAGCTGAATCTGGCAGCTCTGTCACTGACGGACAAACTAATATTAAATACCCCACAGTTTTACAAGGTCTACTTTGATCGGATGTCGAACGTGTGCTGGCGTTTGCCGCTCTATACTGACCCACTTTAACTTTAGTTAGTGATGTTAATTACTGGTAAAATTTGGTTAATTCTTGCTCAAAAATTTGTTGGGGTTTTTTTACCCATTGCCCAGTTAAGGGTTAAAACTGTGAACGCGAAAATATTTGAAGAGGAGAAAAATCTTTTGTTGCAGACAAAGAAATCCTGTGAAGATGACAATCTCTGAATGAGGTATTTAGGTGGACAATTCCATCGAATTTATAAATTATCATAGAGATAGTGGTTTCCATGTTTTATTGCACCTCAATGTATTGACTATTACATTCGAGAATCTTCACACATCAATTTGAAATTTCATTGATTTTACATTTTTGCGTTACATTTTTACGTGTTAACCTAAAATTTGATTACCGGAGAACTTGAGGCCACGAGGACTGGTCATTCTAACACTAATTCCATTTCCGACTCGAAACAAAAGAAACTCGTTTAAGAAATCCCAAATGAGGCGTTAGAACCGAGAAGTTTCACTTCTCGTTTCTGACCTCTCG
>NC_046657.1:59323304-59338393 GCF_010883055.1 Belonocnema kinseyi
AAATTTTTCAGTTTTTTTATTTAAATATTTTGTAGCTGCAGACTATCGTATTTTGCAACTACGATTTTAAAAAACAAATATATTGGCCGGTGAACCCCTACTAGAACTTCTTTAATTTCATCTGAGGTCAAGTCCGTAACTATGCGGCTTCTTATGTTTATTTTTGCCCGGTTAACTTTTCCTTGGGTAGAATATATTCCAATGAGAACACCAGTAGTCTCTAATATTGCAAAAGCGACACCATTAGATGTTGATAAAACAATTTGTTCTAGATTTGGTATGAGTCCATAGACATTTCTTTTTACATGTAGTCGAACTGGCGAATCCGGATGAAAAGTGTATCTCCGAAATTCGAATCTCCGGTACGGATTCCTTCCTGGAATGAGTCGAATAAGTCCAAGTTGTCCAAGTCCATAGCCGAGTACCTGATGAACAGAATCCAGACAAGAGGGAGCCTGGGAGGAGGAGACCTGGATCTGTTACGTAGAGGCGGTTGGAGCTCAGCAGGAGACTGAGGAATGGGCCTGTTAGCAGAAGAAGAAGAAGGACGGAAACGATCTGGGCGGGGAGTATCGGGCCAATCGGGATCAGGGTTCTTACCAGAATTTGAACTAAATTCTGCAAGAAAAAACAGAGGATTACTTTTTCTTTCAAAGGACATTATTTTTTTTGGGATAATATGCTTCTTTCATGACCATATAGTGTTATTTGAAATTATTTTGCGTAGGATGTAATGCGCTTTTATGCTCACATGCGGCGAATTTTCGAGAACCAAATGAAATAAATAAATTTAAAACTGGTCAATCAAAATTGAATGAATTATTATTTTCTGAACCATTGCGAGTTGCCCAAAAAATTATTCGTGCTAACAAGTTTAATAATTTAAGAAATTTTTCCATTCAAATTCAATTCAATTTCAAAAAATTTTCAAAGTATACCTTTCAAAGCGTTCAGATGGGACTGCACCATCTGTCACTCTGTACATTTGGCAATGCCCCCTATGTGTACCTGAACATTTAGAAGTGTACTAAATGTGCAGAAGCTCTGATAGCTATCTAGCTGCGTAGTTGGGAGTATCCCATCTGCAAGCATACACGTTCACGTACCAAATTTGTGCGTTTATATTTTTTCATACTCAGTGTAGAGAGCTTCAGATAGACTTTAGAAAAATTAATCAAACAGGGTAATATGCACACTTAATCGGAGAAATTGATCCTTTTAGAAAGCCAGCAATCACTTTAAAATAATTATAGCTGTATTATATTAGTATATTTACCAGTGCAAGGAAAAATCGCTACTAAGAATAAGACCAGAGTATAAACGGTCCGCATCTTTTTGAATTTAAATTTAAACTGTAGTTAACAATGTAACTGATAAGGATTGTATTTTTTTATTAGAGTAAATATTGCATGAAGCTGGTCCTTCCGAAATTATCTTTAGAGATTATGATGCTACGTGATTATGTTTACATTTCATTGTTCAGTTTCAAGAGAAAATATTATAGAATAATTAAGTCAAATCTGTTGACGCAATTTATATAATCTTGCGGGTTTTAAATGAGACAGAATTTTACATGTATTATTCATGTAGTATCTACTATAATGCACTATTTAAAAATTCAAAAAACTTATTATAATGATTATTTAAGTTGTCGTGAAGAACTTTTATATTGATATTAATGTCTAGTGAATATATTTAATTACAAAAGGTTAGAGACTTGCGGCGACATACTCTTACTTTTGACCCGCGGCAGCGATATGAGCCATTTGTTCGGCGGCAAGCGACGCGCTGGCGCTCCGCCTTCTTTTCTACTCAGCGGCAGCGGGCGGCTTCACGGTTTAGTTTAGCATTTCTGTTGATGTACAGCTTGGAAAATACAAAAATATGTTGTAAGAAAAGATAAATTTCCAGAATAAGATATTTATTTAAATCCGTTTACTTTCACTCCTAATTGGTTGCCAGAATTTCCAGAACCAATTAAAAGCCACCGGATTCCTGGCCGGGAAGAAATCCGTTACAATGTAAATATACCTAAGATTACGTCGGCGCGCCGCGCCGATACGCCGCAGTTCCAACGGCGCTGAATTAGATTCAGCGGCGGCGTGGATTTTAAGCAAGATGGCCGGCGGCGGTGGTGTGGCGTGGAGGCGCAACCGTCTACAAAACGTGTATTTTCTAAAAAAGATTAAATTGAAAAACATTTCAACCTCAAACAATGCCCCTTATAAATTTAAAAATCTTCACGGTAATCAATTTTTAATATTCTCACTTTATTTCACCGATTTGAAACAAACAGTCACTTACCTACACTTACTGAATGCAAAGTCTGCACTTTTGTTAGTTTACACCAAAAAGTGCTTATTTACAGTTTTTGAAGTCTTCATCGGGTTCGACAGAAAACTAAAGGTTTGTTCAACAAAAGTAAGGGATTGAGTTCGCTAAGTATTCTTGATCTCTGATCGCAGAAGTTCTAGGCAAACAGGGCTCGGAACATATAATACGTTACGTAATTTACGAGGGTTTTTCCAAGTAACTAACTACGAATTATACGTAGTATAATGAAGTTAGATTGGATTCAATATTTAAATACTAGAAAGATATTTTTTTAACATCAAGTTCATATCTAGGGTTCTTTAGCACGATTTGCATTTTTATTGTTAACCAGTTGACAGCATATGATGCATTTTGTGTAAAAAATGGCCAATAGTTCTTTTGCCATAATACGCGCCACATGAAATAAATAGCTTTATACTATTTCGATTTGAATGAAAGTTGGCACTCATAGAATTTTTGGATCTCTGAATCCGACAATGGTATCAGAATTCTGAAATTCAAAAAAGTGAATCCAATACGGCGGAAATAAATAACGCAAAATTAGCAGAATTTCATGAAAGTTGATGTATTCAAGTTTTTCCTGTCTCTGAATCCAAATCTGGTATCAGAGTTCCAAAACTTAAAATGGCGGATTAAAATTGCGTGCAATTGGCGCATTTTCATAAAAGATGGTGTTGGATCAGCTTTTTAGAAATTACGACTTTAAATTCGTATTCAGTGACCCAAATAATCTTCTAGTACAAATTATTATCCGAATTATTCAGTGTATAGAATTTTGCAAATTCTTTCGTCGTTATACTGAATAAGCAATTTGGAACATTCAAATGTTGACCTTGCATGGGTATGCAAAAAACCCCTTAATAACAACTTTCATTCAAAACCCTCACTCATTGGATTTGTCCCATGGAGTTAGGTTATAGTAGTAGAATAATAGAATATTTTTATCAAAGAGGTGCCTGCGAAAGCTCCATCAGTCACCTCATTAGTCAAAACTGTTCCACTATTTTACTAATCTATCTCCATGGGACTGGACAATTAGTGCCAATTTTCCATAATAGCTATCTAGTAGAAGATGTCACACATTTTAGGCCCACTTTGTGGTTTTTTGTAAACACAGTGCAGGGGTTAAAAAGGGATAGAGATATCTTTATCTCTTTTTAACCAGTGGCAATATTTTAGCTGTTCATGGAACCTTTACACCTTCTCTAGCGAATTGTCGCATCTAAGATCTTTTTTTTATCTACACACGTCATAAAAAAAGGTTCGTTCAATTTCGAGTTTCAACACAGCCGCGGAGTCCCACTGCAGGTTCGCGGACTAGTTTTTTGAAAGAGTGGACTATACTCTATAGAAAGTGGCTGACCAACTAAAAGGAAGCCCGAATAGCGGGAACCCCACCTTGATACTTTAGAAACCAAGACTCAATTAGTTACAACTTTCAATTCATGATGTCAACTTCATATACGTCAACTGGGCTCTTACTGCACTGTGAATAATTCATGTAAACAGATTTCAGCTAAGATCATAATTTTTTCAGGTATGCCAACACATAAAGGAGTGGGAAGAAAAACTATGCTCTAGTAGTGCTTCTGAAAAAAAACAGCATAATAACGGGCCATTTTCGATTTAATTTCTGTAATTTGGTTAAATGAGAACGCGAAGACATAGTTTCATCCCAAAACGAAGGATTATTCTGAACTAAATAATTGCATTCAGGAGGATGGGAATCCAGACAACTCTGAAAAAATTTACACGAAATTTAAATTAAAAGAAGCTACTATAAACAGTTAGGCTGTTGATGATATGTTACAAACATATACAGAAAGAAGCATTACCTCAATTTAAAAAAAGGAGATTGATCAAGTTTTGCTCTCATACTCTTCATTGATATTGCATATTTGCAAAGCGAACATGACATACATATTAAATTAGTGGATATAGTTAAAAATAAGTTAGAGTTACATGTATATTATTTTAAATAATTTAATTATTTTTTATCTGCAGACTATCGTAGTTTGCAACTACGATTTGAAAAAACGAATGTATTGGCCGGCGGATACCTACTGGAACTTCCATAATTTCATGCGAGGTCAAGTTCGTAACTATGCCGCTTCCTATGTTTAGTTTTGCCCGGCAACTTCTTCCTTTGGAAGAATATATTCCAATGAGAACACCAGTAGTCTCTAATATTGCAAAAGCGTCACCATTAGATGTCGATAATACAATTTGTTGTAAGTTTGGTATGAACCCATAGACATGTGTTCTTAATCTCAGTAGAACTGGCGAATTGGAATGAAATGTGTATTTTCGAAATTCGAATCGCCGGTTCAGATTGCTATGCGGAATGAGCCGAATAAGTCCAAGTTGCCCAAGTCCATAGCCTAATACCTGACGGACAGAAGTCCAGACAAGAGGGAGCCTAGGAGGAGGAGACCTGGATCTTTTACGTAGAGTCGGCTGGGGCTCAGCAGGAGAAGGAAGTCTGAGCCTTGTAGAAGAAGAAGAAGAAGTAGGTCGGTAAGGACCTGGGCGGGGAGTATCCAGCCAATCCTGATGAGGATTTTTGCGAGACAAAGAACTTAATTCTGGAACGACAAAAAGAGGATTACTTTTTCTTTTAAAGAATATCCTTGTTTACTGGGTTTGCATTTCAACGTGCACGAGTGAGTATTGTCCCCTCTGTACACGCGCAGAGTTTAGGTGGTCAAATTTCCACACGTTCAAGTTTCAACGTGAACATTTACGACGTAGAAGTTTGCCACGGATATAAATTTTAAAGTTGTCTAATTAATTTTAAAAAAAAACTAATAGTCATATCATAAAACTAAAAATCTTTCTAGATTCGTCTCAAAAAAAACCTCGCGTTCATGTTTTGTTTTTTCGTTTAAACAATTTGTTAAACAATTACGCCATTTGATGTATTTCTGCAATTTTTATAAACAAAGGATGAATCGGAACGAAAAGCTAAGTGCACCATTGCATTCCTCTCGAAAATATCTAGAAGTGCATTTTTCTTTGAACCTATTTTTTAAAGAATTAGCGCACTTGCTGTTCAGCGCACATTTGCTCCGTGCCCAGAGATATGGATTTGAAAGTTGTGTAATTAATTTTTTTTAAACTAAGAGGCATATCAAAAGAATAAAAACATCTCTAAATTCTATTTTTTAAACAATTAGCCGAGATATTTCCAAGACGAACCCACAGAAGTTTTTCCTTTTTTGATATGACTCTTGGTTTTCTTTTAAATTAATTACACAACTTTCAAATCCATATATGTGGCAAACTTCACCGTCGTCAAGATTTGGAACTGTCCTAAAAGTATTCTCTCACAGTTCGGAGTGACCCATATGTACACTCTGTGAGTAGGAAGAGCATTCGGATTAAATTGGACAAATCGATACTTTTAGAAATCCGAAAAAAATTTTTTTTAATAATTATAGCTGTATTATATTATTAGATTTACCAACACAAGGAAGAATCGCCATAAAGAATAAGACCAGAGTGTAAACGGTCTGCATCTTTTAGGATTTTAGTTCAAACTATAGTTATCAATGTAACTATCAAGCATTAGGTTTCTTCATTAGCGTAAATATTTTATCAAGCTTGTCCTTCTGAAATTATCTTCAGAGATTATAGTGCTACAAGGTAGCGTTTACATTTCATTATTGAATTTCAAGAGGATAAATAATAGACTAATTGCGTTAAATCTAAAGTCACAATTTATATTGTATAATCTTGTACGTTTTAAATAAGGCCGAATTTTCTATGCAGGATTCATGTAGGTTCTACAATAATGCTCTATTTAAAGATTTAAAATATTTATATAAATACAGGTTTTTAAAAATTGTGATAAATTTGACACCTCACAAAAAAAGCTATGTAATTATGAATTTCTGGTCGTGAAAATTATTTCTTGTTCATTCGTCTTTTATATTGAATTGGAATTCAGATTTAAAAAATTTTAACTTTTAATAATTACTTCTCCAAAAATAGTTTAAAAATCTTAATTAACTGTATGTGTTCTATTCTATCCAATTTTTATTTATCAAAAATAACTGCTTGCGCAAATTTAAATTTTTTTAAACAAATAGAAACTTTTTCAATATAAAAGAAATGTATCAAAATTGTGTAATTATTCAACAAAAAATAACATAGGATACAAATCTGAAAAAAGTGGACATTTGTGGCTCAATTTTTAGAATTAATAATAACTAATTGTTTAAATAATTAAATAATGTTTTTAGAGAAATTTACTAAAAATTCAAAATGCAAAATTTGCGAATGTGGAGTGAGTATACATATGAGATATAAATCTGAAATATTTCGGAATGCAAAGAGAGAGGCTTGGTATTTAACGTGCAATACTACTCTAACTACAATCAATTCAATTATTCTCAATAGCGTCTGAGCGAAAATTACAAGATTTTGTATTTATTATTTTATTAATAATTTAAAAAACCAATAGTTAACTCTTTTGGACTTAAAAGCATTTCCAATTAATAAATTTTAAATTCAATTAAAGTGAAACCCTTCAAGAGACCCCCTTCTATAGCCTTTCCGACAATTGACGTCACGCCACAGGTACGTGTAACAGGAGCTGTGCGGGGTGCGCGGTGTCTGCAGTTGGCACTCAGACGTAAACAAACAAAAGCATAGAGGACTATAATGAGTTAGTTCCCACCCACCGTCAGCCCCAAAATTGGCTATGCTCGCCATTAATAACTTGCATCGACGATTTAACTTTTTGAAATACGATAATGCAGAATTGAAAGTGCACCACGAGTATTCAGTTACAAATACTTAACAATCTGAAATAGTTGTGCAAAATGTGTTACCTCGAACTAGTCGTGCTTGTAAATCGGTGCCCTCGAAACTTAAGCAGTCAGGGCCGAGTGGCCTCTTAAACCGTTTCCAATTGAAATGCCAAATTTGTCTTACTGAGTACTGGCGCGCAAAGGCTTTTCGAAGCAACATTCGAAACCGCTCTCAACTGGCTCCTCTTAGAAACTGTGTGGGACAGCACTTCTAGGAATTAATAAATAGGCCCCTCTCCTATTCAAAAAGAAGTCTTTCTTTATTCAGGAGTACCGATAAGAATAAGACACAGACTGTGAATATCCTCCTCAAAATTTGGTTTCTCACGATTTAAAATAAGTTTTTGTTTGACGACGATGAGTTCTTTAAAAGGAAAGAAAAACATTTTCTGTCGTGAGTCTCCTCGAAAAGAGATTCATGGGCGATGATACGTTCGTAATACCGACAAAAAAAGGGTGTTCTATCGCAGACTCGATGATAACCGCTTTCGGTTATAATGCCTTTTATTTATATTTTATTAGCCATCTTGATTATTATACTCGCTATTCCTATCTGAATGATTATTTTTGTATTTAGGTTCATGTGTTTCAAAATTTGACTTTCGCCGATTGTATTAAAAATTATTTTTGCATTGATAATCGCTTGAATAACCTTTATTTTCATTTCCGTCGTCTTTATGAAAATCTTTAGAGAATATTACCACATGCGAATCTACTCTTTTATTTAATTATAAATGAGTCTTATGGCTTCTTACACAATTTTTTTCGAACAGACGCAATTATTCTCTTTTGAATACTAAGAGTTTTGTTGACATCGCCTAATGCCTGAAAGCCTAATCGCCTAATGCCTGAAACTTCTAGACCTATGCTTTAAAATCAAGGATTTCGAGATCATAATTTTCGCACTAAAGCAAAATAAAATCAAGAAGTAATGCCGTGAATTAATCTCTTGAAATTTCTCTCCGTATAGAAAAGAACAATTTGATATGTCCTGAAATGTGAATTTTTTATAGTAATTTTTTGGCTTACTACAAAGATTAAGAGGTAAAAATACAGCACATGAGTTTTTTAATCACGTTTTGTAGTGGTGTGACAAAGTGCCTTCCGATAAACTGGAAGGGCCACTTAAAAGAGCGACAGCTAAACAAGTCCCAAATTTAAAAAAAATGTTAAACATTGTAGGGTATTTCTTTCACCACCTAAGAGAACAAACACTACAATTTTCATCCAGAATACTCATGCACGGCCGGCCAAATCGCCTCCTTTTTTCCTTTCCCTGTCATTCCACTTCCGTGTGGTCTTGCCGATTTTCGCCTTAATATATTTTAACTTCACTCATATTCCTATACCTGCCATTCTCTACTTCACTTTCCTGAGCTAATCCTTAATCACTTACTTTCTCTTAGTCCAATCTTTGTCTATCCAAAAACCTGGGATCTTCAGCTTACCCATGGCTTCAAAAATTTATGTCTTGTTATCTACTATTTGCAGCTTCAGCATCAGCCCGAAATGCTCACTTCCTCGCAGTCATCTCCATCTCCTCTGTAAACTGTTCTTTCGTTAAAACTTTTGCGGGGTTTTCCCATGTTCCGCCATTCTCCTGCTTCTCTTTCTTAAAGCTCGCATCTTTCATCTTTACTTAATTCCTTGTCGCTAACATCTCTCCCTCCTTCTTCGTCTCCACGCTCATCTCTCCCTCCTTTTTCATCTCCACGCCCTTCGCCTTCTCCATCCATCTTTCAACAAGGAGGTTGAACTCCTGGATGCTCTGCTGCATTTGCGCTATTTCTTCCAATAACTTTCCCCTTTCTCTTTATGTTCACTCGTTCCATCTCCTTTTACCACTTCACTTTAATCATATTCCACCAAGCCTTCAAACTTCTTCTTCCCCGCTTATCAAGCTTTTGATAAGACGCTGTTGGCTGTCCACTTGTTTCTCACTTTTCCCGTCAGCTGAGACTTCTTTCTTCAATCAATCTGTAGGCTCCCTTCACTTTTTCACTACTGTAGTCAAATTAACGCCTCGTTCTAGTTGAACCTCAGCCTTTTCGGTTCATCCCCTTACCTCAAACTCAAACGTGTCGTTTTGGACTTTCGCTTTTTACTTTTTAACTAACGTATCGATTTCCAAAAATTCTCATTTTAGCCTTTTATAGCCAACTTGTCTACCTTTTTTTACCTCTCGACACATTTTCTTTTCTCGCCATCTTCATTACCACGCAAAAATGCCGCGCCGAGCTGCGTCATTGTCTATTTGGTTTTTTCAACCACCGCCTTTCTGGAAAAACTGCTAGGGCTCATATTATTGTACCCGTAAACTAGGCTAGAGCAATAGTTCCTCTGAAAAAGGATAACAAATTTATGACAATGGCCGAACAACAGATTGAAACTATAAGGGTTTCTGCCGGAAGCTACGAAACCCTGAAATTATAGCAGTTTATACTATAATAGTTGCGAAAAGAGATGATGTAGTCTTAATTTTTTTTGCAAAAATAATTCAATTGCTGTAACTAATTTTTAAGAAATATTTACTTCATTTTAAAATATGAACTTGTAAAAAAGTTTATTAATTTGAAAGTTCAATTGGGAACAACGAATTCGAATCTGTAAATAAAAGCCAAAGTAAGACTTTATATTGATAAACAAGTGACGCTTTTTTAACGTACCTCACTCTATATCTGACCAATGAATTATAAAACTGTAAACACTGCAATAAAATTATAATCAGTTTTTAGTAAAAAAAACTTTTTCCTGGAGGACCCTTCATTTCTGTGGTAGTAGAGCAGAGATATTTATTTTGATACTTTATGATTTCGAAATAGATTCACTGTTACATTATTTTACTTTTCAGAAATTAAGGGAATGTCACACAGCGAAATACCTATATTAACGACCTCATTTTATCTGTTCAATGGATATTTTTTTTGAATCTAAGAACTTTTTTTGTATATAAAATATTAGACTAAAACTTTGAAAAAAGTATCAGAAGAACATAAATTACGTTTATGTACTTCATTTAGGTAGGAATTTCACTAAAAATTGTTTTCAAAGACAGGAAAACTGAAGTAAGAATATACAATTTGAAACAAACCATTGATTTACTACGAAAAAACATAAATTTTCATTAAAATGAATAATTCACTACAAAAGACGAATTTTTAGTAAAATTTAAAAATTCTCAACCCAGAAGTTGATTTTTCAAGTACAAGTCCAGCATTTGTTTAACAAACATTCGTTTACTGCCAAAAAAGTTGATGTTTCAAGTAAAAGAAATGAATTATTAAACAAAAATATTAACTTACCTCAAAAAGATGAATATTCAATCAAATATAAGAATCCTCTACCTAAAAATGAAATTTTAAACTAAAAAGATGAATTTTGAAATGGAAAGATTAACTTAGTACCAAGAAAGACAAATTTTTAATGAAATTCAAGAATTCTCAACCAAAAGTAGAATTTTTAAGAAAGACATTTTATTCTTTAATTTGTAACAAAGTAGTTCAATTTTAAAATCAACTTGTTAAAGATGAATCGGTAAATAAAGAGATTAGTTTTATAGGAAAAAAAAAATTTTTTAAGAAATTCAAAAATTCTGAAATATTAAGTTAAATTTTTGATGAAAAGAATAAATTTACTACTAGAAAAGATAATTCTTTAATAAAATGCAAGAGTTCTGAACTAAAAAGTGGAAGTTTCAACTAAAAAAATGAATATTCAATCAAAATTAAGAACTCACTACCCGAACGAGAAATTATTAAACGAAAAGATTAATTTAGTAACAAAAAAGGCGAGTTTTTAATAAAATTCAAGAGATTTTTACCAAAAAGTTAAATCTTCAAGAAAGATAATGTTGAAAACATTTTTTAACTGTACTTATACTTTAAATTTTCGGTACAAAATACAAAAGTGGAATTCTAAAAGTAAAGGATAAATATTTATTAGTCTAAATACATATATTTAGATTCACCTATAATATTATAATAAAATAAACATTTGGTCCTTCGATTATTTTTTATTCTCCGGATCATTTCCGGTGCCTACGGTGATGGGCGCATTCATGTTCTGTATTTTTTCCGCGGCCCCGCCAGTTACCGCGCCCTCTTCAGCTTCCCTGCCCCCTTCATATCCAGCTTCCGCGCCAGTTTTTTTTTGTTTCTTTGCACTCCTTGCACTCCCTGGCTGTGATCTACAATAAAAAAAAATCTTTTGGTCATGTTGCATTTTTATCCAAGAAAGATGAATTTTCAACCAAAACAGACGATTTTTAAATTTTAGAATTCTTTCCAGAGTCCTGAAATTCTTCCAAATAGTTATACAGTTCATGATGACTTTTGGAAATTGTTTCGGCGTATAAATACTCTGAAAATGGATGTTTCAAAATTGGGGGGTTAAGTTTACATTCCTCCACACTTTTTGAAAACTGGACTTTTTTTAGAGTTCTGGGTAGCTTTAGCATAATTCTAGAGTTCCTGATACTTATCGAAAATAATTTCAAAAAATTAGAGCTAAAATTTGTTTTTCCAAAGTTGGAGCTAGCCTCCCACTTAAAACAAAATAAACTTTTTTTTCAATATTCCTGTACTCCCGAAAGAGTTTTAAAGTTATACAACAAAATAATTTCGAACTTGAAAACTCGAAAGTTACATAATTTGAAGATCACATAATTTCAGAGTAATTTTTCGAAAAATAGCTCCCTGAAAGCACAAGAACTCCTGGAATTCTCAAAGTTTTGAATTTTTTGGGTATCTGTAAAGTCTTGTAGGCTTTTGGATTTAATGTTCACCAAAAAATATATTACACTTTTTTGTAGATCTATTCGGGGGACTAAAATAACTCTGTTCACAACTCCTGCAATTCTCAAAATTTTAAATTTCGAAATTGTTCAGTATCTGTAAACTGTTGCAGACCTTTAGATTTTATGTTGATCGAAAAATGTTTGAAGTCTCTTTTGTACAACTATTTAGGAAGCAAGCAGAACTCTGATCAGAACGCCTGGAATTCTCTAAGTTTTGAATTACGACATTTTTGGGTATCTGTAAAGTGTTGATCGTTTTTCGATTTTAAATTTTTCGAAAAATGTTAGTATATTTTTTGTAGAAATATTTCGGCAAATTTGAACAAAATATTTACATTGTAAACAAATTTTCAAAAAATACCTTCTGCGCTGGCGCCTCCTGACGGCTCGTCGAAGGGCCCGGCCACATTGTGGGCGCTTGGAAGTGCTGAATCTGCTAGCACGGATGGAACGGAAGTTGAATGTAGGGAGGCTGGATTTGAACCGGCATCCCGAACTGTACCATGGGGTGGTACGATGGAATCATCGTAGACATCGGGTGTGACCCGGGGAATGGTCCCAATATTTGAGGCTGCACCAGCCTCTCCTCCTGCGCCTGGCGGTTTTCACGAAGGGTGAGCTCCGCCTCCCGCCGGGCCAGCCGTTCTTGTAGTGCGATTTTTTCCCGTATAAGATTTTTCACCGCAGGAGGAAGGGCTGGTAGTTTTTAGGCTCCAGCCTGCTGGAGTCCAGTTGTGGGAACCGTTGTGACAGGAGGAATGGCTGCCTGCTATACGACTGTGTCCAGGGCTCCAGTCTGCTGGAGTCCAGTTGTAGTAGGTGCTGCCTCTTGTTGCGATGTGGCAGGGGCAGTGGTTTCCCGCTAAATGCATTCTATGAATGCAGTAGCCTGCTGATCTACAATTTCACCCTTTTTCTCTTGAGGCTGCGAATTGCCAGCTCCTCTGCGACCCCCTTTATTTGAATGACCCTCCCCCCTCCTATTGTTCCCCATAAAATAAAAACAGTTGAATTTGCGCCCAACAAGGATAAATTTACAATCTTTAGCACATATTTGAAATCTTAGTGAAATTTGTGAAACGTTTGGGATATCAATGAAATCTTTGTAAAATATTTATAATATTTTTTAAATTGTTGATTGGAAATCATTTAAGTCTTTGAAACTATCGAAAAATTGTGGGAAATATTTGAAATCTTTGTGAAATCAATAGAAAATCATAAAGAACTCTTTTTGAAACATTTAAAATGTTTGGCAATTATTGAAATCCTTGTGAAATCTTGAAACATGTTTCAAAGAGTGAAATTTTTTAATTATTTCTTAAATCATTGGGGCTTCATGTATGACTTTGTGAAATCTTTGTAATTAATATTTTTGGGAATTTTATCTTTGGGAAATCGTTATAATCTTTGTGAAAGATTTCTGGTAACTTTAGCAGATATTTGAAATATTTCATTATATTTGTACAATTATTGGAATCTTTGTGAAATCTTTGTAAAATCTTTGGACAATTCTTTATGCCTTTGTAAATTTGTTGTTTATTAATCCGAAATCTTTGCGGAACATTTTAAATCTGTGGAAATATTTTCAAAATATTTGAAATCTTTATGCAATTTTTGAAATATATAAGAAATTTTTATGAAATAATTTAAGCATTGGTGAAATCTTTTAAATGTATCCTAAATCTTTTCGAAATATCTTACATCTTTGAAATCTTTGAAAAACCATTGAAATATTTCTAAAATCTTTCTCAAGTATTCAGAAATTTGCAACATATTTGTTAATATGTTTGAAATTATTCAAATATTTGGGAAATATCTGTTTCTTATCTTTTAATATTTCTGAAATTCGAATTAATTTTCAACTGAACAAAAATAAATGCTAAAAAATCAATATAATTGTCTAATATTTAACTCAAAAATTAATATTGAAACTAAAAAAACAAGTATTTAACCAAACATGTAATAGTTCATTTTCAATTTAAAAAATTTGCTTTCGACGAAAATAATAAATTTTCAACTGAAAAATATAATTTTTAACAAAAAATTTAACAGTTGAATATAAATTCGAAATTTTAATTTTTAACAAAAAGAAAGCAATTGAATTTATCACAGATTAGAAGTTTCAACAAAGAAGTGAATATAAAAAAAACAAGAATAATATTATTGCCGAAATATCCACTAAAACAAAATTCTCTTTTAACCAAAAAAACAATGGATTTCTAATCAAGGAAACAAATTTACAAAAAAATTAATTTGCAAAAAAACGACTTGTCTATAAAATAGGTAATTTTTCAACCATGAATGCCATCGTAACATTTTCCATCAAAAAAATAATTTTAAAATTACGAATTTACCAAACGTTTTTAACCAGATAGTTGAATGTGTTAACTAAGAAAAATTTTTCAAGCAGAAAGGGATTAGTTTAATTTTCAGTTGAAAAACAAAGGAGGAGGGTCAATAAGGCCGGTTATTATTTTCAAGTTATTTTACTTAAGAAACATTTACTGCCGGTCTTAGCCACTTTGACGTCCTTGGGCAAAGAGGAGTGAGATTAAAATCAACCAAAGACAGTGGAATAGGAAACAAAACGCTATCGTTCATGTACGACTGCCGCTTCGCTACGTTCAACTGTTTTCCCCCTCCACATGGTATTCGCGTTTGTTGCCGATGCTTTTAGCTATATTCTCCTTAATTCTTCTTCCACGTTTCGACCTGTTAAAGAGTTCTTATCCACTGTATGTGATATTACTGCGTACATACATCTGCTCCAGGTTATTTTATTGTAGTTTTATTTTATCAGTATCGACTAGTTTCATAGCGATTGTACGTTTTTTGCACAGGTACCTCATAGGCATGAGAGGCTACACTTTTTTTTAAATCCTTATTATTTAATAGTTCTGAACATCAGTCTCAGATTCTCTCTATTTTTTCAGGTGAAATAATTACTTGCGAATTAAGTTTTAATTACCACTTATTATGCCGAAAAAACAGTGTTCTTGTTGCGGCAAATTCTTAAAACCAGAGAGTCATCTATCAGTAGTTCAGTTTGCGATAGTTGTCGATGCTTTTCGATTAAAAAGCGTCGGATTACAGATGCAAAAGAGATGAGTTCTTCTGAAAATGATTTATCAAATGTTTTAGAACCA
>NC_046657.1:59338493-59354827 GCF_010883055.1 Belonocnema kinseyi
TTTTTCATAGTAAAAAAGTCAAGCTTTCTTTTGAGACTATTTAAAAAAAAATCTTAGATGCCTAAATTGTGAAAAAAGTTAAATAAACAATTGATTTATTGATTTTTTTTGTTATAAATAATAAAATAGGATGAAAGCGTGTAAAAAACAATTTCCAAAACCCTCATAAAAATTTTAAATCGCGTAATCAGAAAGGAAGTTACAGGCGTTTGAAACTACCCCTGCAAGCATTGGGGTTGAAAATTTAACCCCCCCCCCCTCACTTGGGGAGGGTTGGTAATCCTGGTCTATAAGTTTGTGGATTAACTACTGTTGGGTAGGCGAACATATTCCCAGAATTTAGAGACAATCGAAAAACATGACTTTTTGAGTTGGGGCAGTTGAGGAATAATGCCCCATATGTTGTAACGAATATACGTGCGCAGTTTTTGGCCAAGTATGATCTTGCGTGAGCAATACTAATAATGTCAAACTTAGCATGATTTGAATAAAAGTGCGAAAACCCATGTAAAATACGAACTTAAAAATGACTATATCTTGAAATCAGATCACTCTCAGAAAATCCATTCTATGCTCAAGGTTTCAGTGAAAAAAATTAAATTTTAACACAAGAATAACATAAAAAAAGAATTTCCAACCAAAATGTGTATTCTCTTTCTATAAAAAAAGTTTAAATAATTAAATTAAAAAAATTGTTCCCTTTATTCGCTCAAATGCGAACTGAATTATTAATAGAAAGAAATAAGAAAGTCTAACTCTTCTTTATTGAACACATTCCTTTTTAGTTTAAAACTTCTAGTATAACATTTTTTTGATTGAGATTTCATATTATTTTTGTTACAAATTTTTTTATTTGGTTTAAAATGAACTTTCCTGTTAGAAATTCATATATTTGGTTTGAAAATTTAACTGTTCCATTTTTTGTTTAAAATGTATCATTTTGAGTTGGAAATTCAACTACGTAGTTGAAAAATCGCCTTGACTGATAGAAAATTATTGTTCTTGTTTGAAAATTTATCTATTTTTATTAAAAATTCAGTTCTTGGGTTGTAAATTTCACTCTTTCTTTGAAAATTAATTTTGTTCTTGCTGAAAATTTTAATATTTTGTTATAATTTCTTTTTTACGGTTAATAATCATATTTCAACTGAAAATATAACTATTCCATTTTTGGCTGGAAATTAAATTTTTTGTCAACACTTTCTTTTTTAGTTGCAAATTCATCTGTGTGGTGGAAAATTCATGTGTTGAATATACGTCTTTGGTGAAAATGTAACTATTTTGTTGTTAATTCGATTGTTTTTAAATTAAGTTTTTAAACGGAAAATATAACTGTTCCTGGTTTCGTCAAAAAGGTATCTTTTTTAATGAAAAACTAACTTTTTTCGTTGAAAATTAAACTATTTTGTAGAAAAATCAATTTTAACTATTCAATTTTTAGTTAAATACTTATTTTAGATTGAAATTCATCTCCGAAGTTGAAAATTGCTTTCGTGTTTGCTTTAAAATTCGTCCTTTTTAGAGAAACTTCATTTCCTTGGTAGAAAATTCATCTTGCTATTAGAATATTATTCTTGTTGTTTGTGCATTTAGTTCTGTGTTTGAAAATTTAACTATTTTGTTGTAAATTCGATTGCTTTTGTTGTTGTGCAAAACGGATTTTTTAATTGAAAATATAACTGTTTAATTTATGTTCTAAAATTTATATTTGACGTTAAAAATTATTTTTATTTATTAATAATTCAACTGTCTTGTTGAAAATATGGTTGTTTTTGGGCTGAACAAAAATTCTATTTCTGTTAAAAATTATGTTTCTTTTGTTGTTGATAATTGAACTATTTTGTTAAAAATTTTATTTTAATCAGGAATCCATTTCTTTCGTTGAAAAGACTGAATTGTATACTAAAAAAAGGCATTTTTAATAAAATACATGGCCTTTGCACAAAAGAGATTTATTTTTCCCCAAGTCTAATTTTCTATACAAAAATTAATGTTTAATCATAGTTAAATTTTCGACAAAAAAGATTAATTTTCTTGTTGAAATTGCTTTACATTATTGAAATTCATTGAAAATTCCTTGGAATATTTAAAAACATTCTAAAATAATTAAAATCCTTTCAAATCTTTTGAAATGTTGCAAAGCTCTTGAAAATTCCTTGAAATTTTAAAAATACCCTAAAATATTTCAAAGTCTTTAAAATCTCATACTAAATTATTGAAATCAATGGAAAATTCCTTAAAATCTATTAAAATATCCTAAGATATATTAAATCCTTTAAAATCTCATATTAAATTACTGTGATCAATTTAAAATTCCTTGGAACCTTTTAAAATACGCTCAATGATTTCGAAACCTTCAAAATCTTTTCAAACACCTTGATTTCTAAGATAAGATAAGATTTCTAAGGTACTTTGAAATTTTTTAAACGACCCTGCTATAATTGTTAAAATTCTTTGAAATTCCTTTAAATGATAAAAATGGATTGAACATTCATTGATATCTTTTTAAAAATCCTCAAATATTTAAAATCCTTTAACATCTTTTGAAATCTCTTAAAAATTCAAAAATACACTAAAATCATTCAAATCTGTTACAATCTCATAATACATTATTGAAATCAATTGAAAATTCCTTGGAAAATTTTTAAATACTCTCAAATATTGCAATACCTTCCAAATATTTTGACATACCTGTTGTTCCCGCGAGCCATCTTTCAATGCCTGATGTACATGAGAAAGTGATGAAAAAGAAGCACTGATTTTTATGCAATATGCACATGTGACAACGCGAAACCTATCAATCACTTTACGAATCAAAATTAAAATTCACCATGATTTGAATTTTCATATTTCTATACTGAATACTATACATTTTTTATTTATTTTAGTTTGCATATTCCGATTGTTTGACAATCTTTTGGAAACGATTTGAAAATTGTTTGCAAATTTATCGTAGCTAAGCAAATCTAAGCGAGGAAATTGAAGTACAAGAAGTTGACTTCGACGCCAATGTACTGTACCTCGTGTCCCCACACGTTCTAAACGGCACGTGCCATGCTGTTTTCATTGAAGACCATAGCATTTACCGGTATTATCAGGCCGCGAGTAATGGTCGGCCAGTGTGAAACCACACTGAAAATTTTTTGGGCGAGCTGCTCGCCCACGTGGTAGAGCTGGAACACCAAATGCGTCGCGCGCTGCGCACCTGCAACTTGGTACATATCCTCTCTCATATTAGGCACGCTCTGTTCCCACATTGGAATAGCTGTAGTCCTAACGGTATTGGTACAGCAACGCTCCCTTTAGGCGGGAGCACGGAAGCCCCACGCTGAGTTTCGCGCGGAGTTATACAGTTATAGTTTACACTCGTGGGGAAATTTCATTCTCTTTTGTGAGACTGCTGCGTTCCCAGCACATTAAAAGGATGTGCTCGCACGTTTGGTACTATAGCTTACTTAAAAGTGGTCTGGCCGCTACACCAACCGTCGTGGTGGCGCTGCGTTGCTACTAAAAAGACAGCTGCTTGTCCACATTTTTTCAGTGCAGTGGTGTATGTAGTGTATACCCACTTGAAACACATAAGTTTGTTTATATAATTAAAAGTTTAAAAATGAGCGATACTGCAGTAAAATCGAAGGTTTTACATTCAGTAAAGCCTTAGATCTTTCATGCAAGAAAAAGCGGTCGCATGCAAACCGCGAGAAAACGGTTCTCGCTAAAAAACGATTTAAAATCAATTAAGTACTCAAAAATTCTGTATCAGTAATTACAAGGATTAATTTTCCACCAAAAAAGACAATTTGTAAAGAAAACAGATAAGCTCTGGACAAAAAAAATTAGCTTTTAGAGTAGACATCACCCGAAAGAGAACCGGGAGAGAAATATTACACCTTAAGATTTCCCGTATTTCATAAGTCGTGCGTATGGTAACTTTTAAACTACCCAATTATAAAGAGTACGATTTTTAAAATGTTTCAAATGATTAAAATTTAAAGGTTCAAAATGTTTTTCGCAATACTTACAATTATGTAATTTTGAAACGTGAAAATGATAGTGTTTTTTTGTACAAATATCCAATTTTTTATTCAAACAATCTATCTAGTGGTTTCGAATGTCACTTAATACTAGGTGATATGAAACTTATTAATAATATATTTAGGGTCTTTAAAATGTATATAATTTGAATTTAAAATTATGGATTGGAATGCGCTATTCTAAACCAAGTTAATCTGATTTACTATCTAATACTATCTATTCGAATTTCGCACAACTGTACCCTTTGAGTGTTAAATATTCCATACTTGTATATCAAAATCCTCGATAGTCAGTCTTGAATTTGATAATTTTATCTGTAAATATAGAATAATTTCGAACTGCAAAGCTTCAGATTCTACAATTTCAAAAAATGGATTCATATTACAGAAATCTTGTTATTTACTATTTATTTTTATTTTTAATGGAATATATTGCAATGTACCGATTTTTAGTTGAAGTTTGAAAGAAATAAATCATTTCAAATTGTAAAAAATATTTAATTGAATCAAGTATAAACACGTCTTTAGGTCATCTGTAGGATATTGGACGTCTAAGGTACGTTGACTGGGTTGACAGTCGTCCTAGGAACGTTCCAATTAGGTTCTTGGGAGTTTCATAGCTTTGTGCCCACTAAGTACATGCTGAATGTTCCATTTTTAATTTTTCCCTTTCATTGGTTTCAATTTTCCTTCTAAAATGTAATTGGTTGAATTTTGGAAAGTTTAATGAACAATTTAAAAGTTATTAGTTTTTACGTGATTTTAATTTAGTGAAAAAACTTGAAAATTTAAACCTTTTGATTATGAAAAAGTTTTAACATCACAATTTTTGGTGACTTTACATTTTTTTAGTTTTAAATTTTGTTTTGTTTAATATAATTCAATTAATTCTTTGATTTCATAACAATTTCTCCTAATTACTTTTAATATTAAATTATAATTTCGTTACATAATAAAAATTGGCAATTCTAGAATTTCAGAGGCTTTGACTTTGAAAATTTGTATTTATTTTTCAATACTAAATTGTGAAATTTTAACAGCATCGGTTTGATGGGAAAATGATAAGTGGTGATGCGAGTGATTTCGAGAATAATTAGAAAGTTACAGATAAGCTTGCGTTGATTCTTGGAAATCACTATTAAGCTGAGCGTGAGAATATTTTTCGTGGATATGAATTGGAATGGTATCTTGAATAATTCGTTAGAATGACCTTAAATCGAGGTAATAGATTTAGGACATAAGAAAATAGAACATACTGAGAAGTTGATAGGATAAATTTAAATTATTTCTGGAAAAAAGATCCTACTCCATCTTCACTCCATTGGGAGTAGGATCTTTCTTTCAAGAAATAATTTTAATTTAAAAAATATTAATTTTCATCTAGTCTTATTAAGACGTTAAGCATTTTCTGTTATTGAAGATTCTTAACTTGATCAATATTGTGCGGATTTTCTGCCTTCATGCTTTGGAGGGTTGATCTACTGTCGGTAAGGTACAATCTCTGATGATATAGCAGAAAAATTAAAAAATTTTAAAATAATTACTTGATAGGATAAGATAGGATAAGACAGGATTCAATTGACTAATTGATTGGAGTAGGAAAATTATGACTTTCGGTATATTTGCTTGAAGTTTTTGAGAATTGTTTGTTAATTTTCACCAGATGGTATACGATTTTTCTTCCCCTGCCATTTTTTCACATCTATCATCATTCATTTATGAATTTTTGTGATTTAATTTTTTACTGAATTTGTTTTTGTTCACCCCCCCCCCTTATCCCCCTCCCCCCTATGCTTCTTTCAGGGGTATTCTCTTTGGTTCTTCTGACTGTTTTTTACAATTTTTTGGAAAAAAGGTTTTTCCAATTATTTAAAGTATTTAGGGAATTTCTTGGGTAAAAACAATGCTTTGATTGGCTGATGGATTTGTCAAGGGTAAATAGTAACACAATAATCTGAATAGGGTCTCTCATAAAGAGCGTTTGGTAAAGAAGGAAGGCTGTTTTTCAGAAAATAAAATTTTTTTCAACTAATTGGGTGTCTGATAGGTTGAAATTAGGATGGGCTCTGAATCTTGACCTGTTTTTTGTTTCTTCAAATTATGATTTTTATATATAGTTTTCCCCAAACCCCTCCCCCCATTTTGTCTTTCTACTAGTATACAAAAAAAAATTTGCATTGAAAAGTATTTTTCCTTTGTTAAAAAAAGCTTTTTTCTCATCATTATGATTTTTTCATATTTATGATTTATTTTATCATTATTTTTCTCGTTATTACTTCACTTCCCCTTAATTGACCCCAGCGATACCTTGATCCCTGATGAGAGTCCTTAAGAGGTTTTTTATATACTCGGTTGTTTGATCCCTGGGGTGCACTCATGCGTGATGTTCTGGTATTCTCGTAGTGATCAGACGTCTGACATGTGTCGGTTACTTGAAATAAAGTAATAAGAGTGTGACCGTCGGGGATTAGTATCAACCACAAAAATAATAATTATAATAATAATTATTATAAACTCTGCTTTAATTGTTGTACCTCTCAACAATTACTTACAAAATAAGGACAATGGATCTCGGGATTGTGGAGCGCAATTATGGGGTTGAGGAAGTGGCAGTAATCTGAAAGTTTTTTGACATTAATAAAAGATTTTGAGACAATCGAATCAAGAAGAATTTTCTAATTCGCTGCAAAGGACATGGAGTTTTTCCCAGTTAAATCCTGAAATTAGGGAAAAATATAGATTTTAACTTTAACAGCAAGAAAATACAGGACAATGCTAGATTCACAGATTTGATCTGTCAACAGGGTAATGTACTACAACTTTACTTGAATTTACACAGTCACTTGTATCCAGAATTAAAGGATCCTTGGTTAATTAATATATCGGGCATAAGAGTAATTCCTGATAGTGTACTAGATATATTGAGACTGGGATGTTTTAGTAATGATTTTGGGGAGAAAAAATCAGATCAGGTTATTAACATGTTGAAGTGTCTTAAAAACAATATGGAAAAAATAGATGATCTAGAGGACAGACGGAATGTTAGGAGAAAGTTGCTTATATTGTTAGACGAGTTGATCAGAAAGAATAGGAGTGCTACTGTGTTGAGTCACAAGTTGAGTAGGGGACTTGCGTTGAACAGAGAATTTTTGAGTAATAATCCAGAGATATTGGTAACAAAGGCTGATAAGGGCAATATAACGGTACTAATTAATAGAGATAGTTATAATGAAAAGATGGAAGCCATTTTTTGCGATAAAAATAGCTTCATGTTGGTAGAGAGAGAACCATTGGAGACTTCTCAAAAAGCAACTTTTTTATTACTTAAGAGGTGGCGAGATAAGAAGTATTCGGGTAAAAAGGCAGATATAGAGACGGTTAATACAAATAGTACAAAGTTGGCGCTAGCCTATGGTTTAGTAAAAATACACAAGGAGGGATCTTTACAGTCTGGGAGGGGGGTAACTGAGACATTTGTTAGTTTGACACTAATAATAATAAAAATAGTAATTCCGGTCGGTTGTGCGTCGGGGTGCGGTGACAGTGTCTTGTGGCCTCACCCGGGGGCATAACATTTCTCACTGAAATTTTTGCACTTTGGATAAACGGGTACAAATTACTTTATTTTCAGAAACTTTTGTAATGAAACAAAGATTCCATATTTTTGGGGGAAATTTTTTAGAAAAACTGGTTATCTTTAAATCTGGTACGATGGTTGCTTCCTTTGCTTTCACCTTGTGTCTTGATTCGTTGTCCTCCTTAAAAGTTCTTCCTTTATTTCGCTTGTTTGCTGCTCCCCCTGCATCTGAACAAATTTTTTCCGGCTGCATGTAGTGGGGTGAGGAGTGATGGTTTTGTTTATTTCTCTTGTCTCTCCTATCCTCTACTTATTTGCTTATTTTCTTACTTGCTTACTTGCTTATTTGCTTCTTTGTGACTGCTTTTGATTGTTCTTAGTTGATGATTAGTGGTTTGTCTAATTTTCGCTCGGTTTGTGTGCTTGTCTGTCATTCTGCCTATACCCATAAGAGTTGGGTTCTATTCTTTAGCAATTCTACGTTGTAGGGCTGAGGGTGATAGTTGGTTGTTGGTTATACTTTCACTAGGTTTGCGTGCTTGTCAGTCGGTCTGCCTATAACGCACGGAGCGCTTTGCGCTCTGTGAGTTGAGTTCTACTTTGTTAGTAATTCTGTTGTTGTGGGGCTGGGGGTGATGGTGGTTTGTGGGTTACTCTTTTACTCAATTTACGAACTTATCAGTCGTTCGGCCTATTACGCACAGAGCGCTTCGTGCACAGCGAGTTAGGTCCTTTTTTGTCGGTATTATGTGGGTCAATTTCTTAAGTAATTCTTATATTCTGCGAATTAAGGAGTAATAGTCCAGAGTTAATGGGTATTTTCAGACGTTTTGCATAATTTTTCCAGGTGGAGCCTACTTGCACGGAGCGCTTTGCGCACCGCGAGTTATGTCTTTCTTTTTTGGTATTATGTGGGTTCATTTCTTAAGTAATTTTTGTATTCTGGTAATTAAGGAGTAATAGTCGTTAGTTAATGGGCATTTTCACTCGGGTTGTATATTTTGTCCAGCTGGAGCCTACTTGCACGGAGCGCTTTTTGCACCGCGAGTTATGTCCTTCTTTCTCGGTATTATGCAGGTTAATTTTTATGTACGCAGTGAATTTGTCTCTCATAGTGGTCATGACCTTTTCAGTACTTTGTGAGTAGATTGTTTTTTCTATATTTTGTACAAACTTTTCTTAATTACACGGAGCGCCTCACGCAAAGTGAATTTCTTTTCTGAATTGGTTTATAATAATAATTTTTTTGACAACTTGAAGTTTTGAATCTTACTGTGAGGAATCTCTCGTGATGGGTGCACTTAACTTAATGGATAATTGTTGTGCTGGACTGGGGTTGATTGTGTATAGGTACCTGAAAGTTTAATGATAATGCATGGGGTTGGGATCTCCTGAACATCCTGGGGGTGCAGAGGGAGCCTGGTGCTCTGATGCACACACAGAAAAAAAAACAAAGTAGTATAGATAGGACGATGGAAGGAATGGGTGGAGCTCTGTGAGAAAGGAGGCTGAAGGAGCTCTCTTTCCTGTCTCTTTTCCTCCTCTCTCGAATGGAAACGTGTCTCGATGATTCCACCCAAAATTCGTTTGTGTGGGTTAGTGTCGGCTAGCATTATCATTTAACCCTATTGATTGAGCATTACCACTGAAATTGTAGCACTCTTTACACATTTCTGAAGACTTGTTGCAATTGAGGTGATCTTAAATTAGTTCGGCCTAGATTTTATTACGTGTGCGGCCTCCCATGCGGGTAGCTGATATGAAAAATATCTATGAGACATTGATCTGGTTTGGGGGAGGTTCGTTCTGCGCCCTTATCTCATGGGTGTATGATCGGTCCTTTTTCAAACTAATATTATTCTGAAACTTTAAAACAATTTTGACCTTCCAATGCAAGGCTTGTAATACCTTTATGAGGCATTCCACTAAATCAAAAGACCCTACGCGCATGAGTATCATTAAAGCCTTGGTACTTGGTAGCATAACGTCAGGAAGTGGGTACTCAAATATGCAAGAACTACCTGCGCCTGCAGGTATTCCATGTGTGTCGGCCACAACGTATAGGAAGTATCAAAAAGAGGTGATTCGTGATTTCCTAGGAACATCTGATGAAGTGTTGAAAGAAATCACACGTGACGAAAGGGAAAAAGCCATGGAAAAGGGTCTAATTATATTCGGGGTGAAAATAGATGGCTGCATTATTATTGTAGTCTGGACCACAGTAATCAGAGCTGGGTCCTAGCTGCAGAGAATATTTCCTGGAGGTGCTTACGCTGCCCTTGCTGGCTGCGTTGTTCTAATCGGTTTTTTGACAAAAAAACTCCAGCGGTCATTACTAAATGCAATGATTGTGTAATATCATGTCTTTGGTGATATCTTTGCTTAAAGCTGGTGTGTTTCAGCAATTGTTGGAATTACACAGGAAATTAGCTACCAATGCTCAGAGCTTTTTATAAAATACGATGACTGATTTAGCTGAGGGATTCAATTCAATCGTTTGCAAGACCAATGCTGGAAAAAGATTAAATATCTCAGAGAGAGGATCGTACAATACTCGAGTTTTGTCTGCCCTAATTAGCTTTATGAACAAGCACGCACAAACAACAGTGTGTAATTATAAAGGGAAAAAGTATCTCATGTAATGCAGAAAATGGAAGATGACAGAGAAATTAAAGTTTCATTGAATAAACAGTACGATTGCAAAAAGCAAAGAACGCTAAGGCATAATAAATGTTCCGATAAGGATTACGGTATTAAAGCCCAGAAACATGACATGGAACCAGAAATGTTTAAACTTCAGGAAGTTTACATATTAAAGCTGTTAGAGGAAAATCAGAAAAACAGGATTGCTATGGAAGAAAATACGAAAAGTCAATCTGCAAGCATTGAATGGAATCGTGTACGTAAGCAAATGTGTACTGCGTCCAATTTCGGACCGATATGCTGGAGACGTGACTCAACGGGATGTGCTGCATTGGTAAAACAGTTACTTTACCCTCCTTCTTATCTGAAACGAAAGCTATGAGCTATGGAAAAAAACACGAGGAGGTTGCCAGAAAGGAATTGGAAGTGTTTCTGAGAAAGAATGTGATCAATGCAGAAAGGAAAAAAGCTTTTTAGATTGAACTGTCTGGTATCTGGATTGATCCAAAAATTGCGTACCTTGGAGCATTTCCAGACGGTTTGATTGATATGGAACTGTCAGAATTAAAGAACGTCCCTTCAGCAGTTAAGCTCGCTACCGAAGAAATTTCTCAGTACTTATATGAAGTGGAAAATGGTGGCATTGTGGAAATCAAATGTCCGGAAAGAGCCTAAAATTTAACATGGCAAGAGACTGTAGAAAAGCATAAAGATCTCAAAGCCATATACCACAAGGGAATACCAGACTTAAAAATGAATGCGCAACTTAAACATTATTACCAAGTCCAAGGTGAACTTCATACGACTAGGCGGTCATATTGTCTTTTCGTCTTGTAGACTCCAAAGAATATGAAAATACTTGCGGTCAGGAGAAGCGATACATTCTGGAGTGAAGAGATGGAACCAAAACTCAAACGCTTCTATTTATGTTGCATGCTTCCAGAAATTGTTGACGGACGTTATCTTCACAATTTAAAGATACGAGAACCCGACTATATTCTTACCGCAAAGCAAAGCAGAGAAAGCAGTAAAAATACAACCAAGGAAATCCAAAACAAGATTACTGCTGGGGAAGCTAAGGAATACAACGAGATTCAACTTAGCAGTGAATGTTGAATGCAAAGGAAAGCATCTGATATAGAGAGACACAGTTTAGCAAAATAGCCAAAAATTGTGAATAAAAATATATTTACTCCCATGAAAAAGAAAAACCTATCAGCAGTGGCTTTTGGGGGATTCGAGCTGTTTAGGAAAAACGTTTTGACGCCATTTAAGTGGTTGGACGATTATGATTTGGACATCTTTTTAGAAGTTTTAAGAACAAATTCAACTTTTGATATATTAACCGTTCATAGAATTCTTGAGATTAACAGTTCATATGTATGTGGATTACAGGAAGAGAGAGAGACGTCCAAATGATTGGTGGGAACTGCATCTCCCACTGGTTTTGTTACTACTACGAGGGTACGGAACATTATATCTTCGAGAGTCACCGCAAGAACATGACATACCACGAACTCTCAGATGATGAAAAGCGGTTCATAAGAGTTCGTTATCAACAATTGTCCCCACTGGGCGTTCATATGGTTCTGGTTCATCGACAGCCAGATAGGTCTTCTTGTAACGTCTATTCCGCAGCATTTGCCACAACCTTAGTGCTAGGCAGAGATCCACGTACCGAAATGTATTCGAATGATGCAAACAAGATGAGAAAGCATTTTGTAACAGCCTTCGCTGATATATAAACTGTGCATTATAATGCATTTTGTACAAATGACATGGATTTATCAGTTCATTGTAGTCTTCTTCAGACATTCTTTTTTGTTTCGACTGATGATGTCAAATGAATCATGCTTGCATGTGCATGATAAACTGTTTCGCAAAAAGTTTGCAAAGAGGTTAGTTCCACAAAGGGTGCTATCACTTCGATTGTGAGAATTCACGAGAAAGCTTAATAAGTGAGCATTTTATACAGACTCTATCTTGAAAAGATATAGCAGCTTGCTCTGACATAGAGACTATACAGTACGTTGCATGTTGTACGAATTACATGAATTATTAAGTTCGTGCTAGTCTTTTTCAGAAGTTCTTTTTCGTTTCTTTTTTTAATCATGCTTGCATGTGCATGATGAACTTTTTTTCTACATGTACGCAAACAAGTTAATTCCACAAAAGGATGCCATCACCGGGATTGTAAGAATTTATAAGAAATAGAAAAGAAATCTCTTTCTTAAATTAAATTTAAAAATTGGACTAATTCCAGATTTTCAAAATGTCAAAAGTTGATGAGTGGGTGCAGAAAGTCGAATAAAAATCCACAAGGAAGTCTTATCGATGAAATAATCAAAGCATATATTGCATTTATATATGACAATGACAGAATATAGTATTGGAAACATGCATGATTTATTTATTTGTCTAATTATACAGTTTTTATAACTCTATGTCGCATGTTATTAAATTCAAGTTGTGCAGAGAGAGGTTGATATTTAAGCATCTTGTTGGTTCTACTGGGGAACAGTATGAGATATTCGTCCAAAATATGAGGTCATTTGGCTTGAATGTGTTGATAATCAGCCCTAATATCTGTATATTTAGGATGAAAATATTTGTTCCGTGAACATTGAACAGTTATACGTAGATCTTGAGTATCTCTTCTTGTCCTGACATACGAACCAATAAGTATAGAATCAAGTTCAAGGTATGCAAAGTCACAAATTTTATTTGGGTTATGCGTTGTATGATATAAAGTACGCATTTAGCAACAGTTTTTCAAGGCACTGGTTTAAGGAAACTCATAACCCGAACAAAGCTTGTGCCTTCACGTAACCTATAAGCTTGAATCTCATGTATCTGGCACAGCCACTTAGGGAAATGAGGCACTTCATACAATGTTTAGACAGTTCATGAACTGCTAGCGGATTGAGTAATCACATAAAGTTGCAATACATGACAAATTTTTTTAGTTTAGATATGTTACGAAATATGGCTAGAATATTTGTAGAGTTTTCAATTTTTCTTGACTTTAATTTCTTTTTTACATTCCTGGAGATCAAGAAAGTCCTCTAATTTGCTGCCTTTTTTGTAAATTTTCTTCTAAGAAGAATTTTCAAATAATTTTTTCGTGCACTCAAAAACTATCTGGCCGTGAAAGTTCACTAGAAAAACAACGGCAAAGTCGAAATAACAAAATCGAAAATTTAAAATTCTGTGTGATTGCAATTTCTATTTTTGGGTGTTGGAGTTTTTTATTTGCATTTTTTCACCTGAAATTTTTGAAATACCTGAAAAGCTGTCCCCCTATTTACGCAGGTGCCAGGAATTGTTTCCGAATGAAACAGGAAGTATATTTTAATAAATATTTGATAAAAATTGAAAATACCTTTTCCAACCTCCACGAATATCACAACAAGAGTTAAAGTAAAGCATTGTCTATTTCGGGATCCGTATACGCTACTTTTTTGCGTAGTGGCTGTTTGAAATTCCAAATTTTTTATTATCGACGCACCCTAGTATCTATCTCTGAATCTGAATTATTGACAAGACATACATAACACTGCTTTAATATATTGTAGTACTTTTTTCTCACGAATAGGTTGTTTCCAAAATTAGATATAGCATTTTGAAGGCGTTTACCTTATTCTTCATGCAACCTTCATGACAAACAAACACGAATAAAATATTTTTTAGTGTGCAGTAACAGGCTTACAATTTTTAATGCAATGTATAAATTTACTGATTTGCCGAAAACATCGCCAGTTATTTCAAACATGCCGGCAAAAATATTCTCTTTCTATTCAAGGCGCTGAAAAAGAAAAAAAAAATCAAGAAAAAAAAGCGCTAAGGTTTTTGAATCAATAGACCAAGCAGAATCAGAAATACAGTTAAAAGAGTTTTGAAAATTTTTTATTAATCACGTTGTCAATTTTTTTAATTCAAACACAGTGAAATTTGTAAAGGCATTTTTTGAAGCAAATCAGTGAGATGCGTGTTGTTTTACTCCCTTTCAAAAACAAGATATTCGAGTGGTAAATTATTCTCTTACTTCAACATTAACTACCTGCCTTGCTTGAAATTAATTTGGCATTTATGTATTAAAAAATTATATTTCATACATTCGCAAAACGATCCCATGCTACATGTCTTCTCAATAGTTCACATTTAGTAAGCTCACGTGAAGCTTAATGGGAAAGCGTCACTGCTGACATTATTTCCAGGTATGTTCTTACATTAAGCGTACACCTTAGCTACATTGTTTTTTAATGTATTAACGTAATTTGAAGAAATGGGAGAGTGCCCCTCGTTTCGATATATCTGATACCGATGGGAAAAAAATTGATTCCAATAACGCGTTGGACCTCTGACATGAAAAGGAAAAAATTATACAAAATACGCAGGCCTGAAAATGTTAACTCTTTTTCTCCGCTCGCACTAGTGAAAAAAACTTAATTTTCAAAAAATCACCCATACAGCCTTTCAACTTCAAAATCAAACCCTATTTCAAAATACGCAAAGTCGTACTGATAGTTGATAGGGCAGTTGATTTTGACGTTAACAGTTGCAGCTCAAACATAAAAGTTGGTATTTGTAAGCAGATCAAAAATAATTAAGGATACCAACTTACATTTTCGGACTCCGGATCATAACGTCCTCTGTACACGGACAGTACGAATTTACCAGAAAAATAAATTCATGACATTTACAGTGTCAATAGTCTATCTGATGGTTGGGGTCCTTAAAAATTTTAACTCGACTTTCAACATACCTTTTCATTTCTTATATGTATAGGCGAAAATGCAATTTTTCGGTTTTGTATTGAATTTCTGAGGCTGCTTCAGCGATCGGTGCAGTACTATGCTGAAAGTAGAAATATTTGCAGCTAATTGCATCGAAAAAATCAAATTTGTAACTCGAGGAATAGCCAAATAGTGCATTTTTTAATTAAGGTATTTTAAAACACTATTAATTTTTTTATTTGGTGGCCAAGTATCATCCTTATGTTTCATCTCCAAGTTATATGTGATCGATTCCATAGGAAAAACTTGATTTATTCAATTAAAAATACCTGATATGCGGTATAGGTTTATAAAAAATGGTTGTAAAATCACAGATTATTTATTAACCGGTATACTTCAAAAGTCAAATTTTTCTTCTTTTCGTTGTTAATTAAAACAGAAAATAAATAAAACCTGAAAAATTGGCCACGGCAGTTCGATGCCAAGTTTTATTAGTTTTTATTTAAAAAAATAGAAGAACTTGAAATCGGAAAATAATTGTCTTCTGAAAGTCAATTTGTCCACGGACATTTTCCTTTGCCCCAGTGTGCCAGATGAACCAAAGGCGAGTGGCAAAGCGGCGGCGGAGTAGAAGTCAAGCAGGTCAGTGGGTTAATAGCTGATTGAAGTGAGGTTAAAGCTCAAGGTCAAAGCTGCCAGATCGTAGATGAAATTTACCCCCACCATAACTCCATAATATCACAACTCAGGCCAAACTTTTAATTTTTTCATTAAAATTGTTTAAATAATTAATAGTTATTGTAAATTTGCAAAGCAATATAGAAAAGTCATACGATTGAAATTCTTAGTTGACTCCGTAAACAAATTGACTCGTAGAAAAAAGGGCCAACTCTTAATTTTTTAATTAAAATTGATTAAATAATTATTAGTTCTTTCGTAAAGCAACATAGAAAAGAGTGAGTTGACTCCGTGAACAAATTCACTCGTAGAAAAAGTCACACTCTTAATTTTCAAAAAAATTTTCAAATGGTTAAAACCTTCAGTTCCCCTCTCCATTTCGTTCTCTGCATATTACGCCCTTTGTCTTCTAATTTGAATTTCTGATTTTTTAAATCGTATTTCGATAAATAAAACCAAAATATCAAGTACGGCCAAAAAATAGTTAAAGCCAGTTCTGTATGACTTTTTAAAACCTTCATTTCCCCTTTCCGTTTAGTTCTTTGTATATCACGACCTTTGCCCTCTAATTTGAATTTTTGATTTTTTAAATCGTATTTCGATAAATAAAACCAAAATATCAAGTACGGCCAAAAAATGGTTAAATCCAGTTCTCTATGACTTTTT
>NC_046657.1:59354927-59356041 GCF_010883055.1 Belonocnema kinseyi
AATATACAACTGAAAAGCATAACCTTAAAATCGACGCATGCATGAATTTTTGAATCACGCGAAACAGACATATCGCCAATTTCTATAATTTCTTTGAAATGGGGATCGAAATATAAATAGGATACCACCAAAGGTTTCCGAAACTCAGATCGGCAATCATCTTAGAGCAGACGGCTTACACACGAAGTTACAGCCAGATCAACCTAGAAATTTACCGTCGCCATACCTAACGTTTGGGAGCCGCAAACCAGAAAGTGCATGATTAGCATTAATACTAATTGAATAACTTTAAATTGAAATAGCTAAACTTTCAACTAAAACATTTACTTTTCTGCAAAAATAAAACAATTTTAAATAAAATACATAAATTAAAATAAATTTTTGTTCCAATAAATAGTTAACTTTTTGAACAAAAGGTCAACTTTTCGTCAAAGAAGCTGAATTGTATACTTAAAAAAGGCAGTTAAAACTAAATTTTTAACAAAATAGTTTCACTTTTAATAAAAAAAGATTTTAAAAATCGTTAAAATTCTTTGAAATCGTTTAAAATTATTGAAGTTAATGGAAAATTGCTCTGAATGTTTTAAAATATTTCCATAATTTAAAGCGATTTCAAAGAATTGTAACGATTTTTGCACCTTTTATGGTTGAAAGTGAAACTACTTTGTTGAAAATTTAGTTTTTTTGTGATGACTCATCAATTTAGTCCAAAAATTTTGTTGTTGAAAACTTAATTTTTTTGTGAAAAATTATTTTTGTTTTTGGTTTAAAATTAACTTTTTTTAACTACAAATTTAACTATTCTGTGTCCCGTTGAAAAGTCATGTTTTTTAGTTTAAAATTTTTCATAATGGAGATAATAATTAAAAAGATAAAAAATTATTACATGAAATAACATAATATTTCATATTTACTGAATACTAATTTTATTTTTCAATCTAATGCTCATAATGTATGTAATACGAAATTTTCAAATCACCCCGGGCGCTGGAAACGCAAGCCCCGGCTCTGAGGGCGATGCACGCGACTACAAAGCTTACCGAGGAGCACACGAGCGCCCGTTTGCCGGTTGCAACGCGTCTCGTGTTTTAAAAACAAACTCGGTTTCGTAAAG
>NC_046657.1:59356141-59358438 GCF_010883055.1 Belonocnema kinseyi
GGCGATGCACGCGACTACAAAGCTTACCGAGGAGCACACGAGCGCCCGTTTGCCGGTTGCAACGCGTCTCGTGTTTTAAAAACAAACTCGGTTTCGTAAAGTTTCGTGAGTTTCATATAAGACCGGAAAAATAGTTCTTTTCGTCGGAGGCCACTATTTAATAGTGCTGTGTTGTGTTGTTTTTCTCTTTTTTCAGTTTTGGTGCGTATTGTGTTTTTTTAATTTGCAGAGGGACCAAGAAATACCCAAGGATGGATATCTATAATCCCATTAGGAATAACTGCAGTCAAGACGGAGAACTAACCTCCAAAATGGTATTTTTTATCTATTTAACTTTACTTTTTACAACGTAAAAATAATAATAGATACCATTATAGATTACCATTACAACTAATAGTTTCATATTATATATATTTTTATATTATAAATGTATGCCACCCTAAACTTATAACGTATTGTGTGAATGACCCGATTAGACATTTTATTTGCTTCGCGTCTTTTGGCGTAATGTTGGAATGTTCGATTTTTGCATTCACATAATAATGAGAAAGTATTAGTTTTATGTCTCGCTAGCTGTCGTTACTGGAAAAACTTGAGCCAAATAACTCACGATATGAAAAAAGTGAAGAGAAGAAAAAAGATGTCATAATAGATTACCATAAAAACTTATTGGTCATTTCGACGATTTTCTGAATTTGATACACTTGGGGTCTATGACAAGGTAAATTGAAAGTATTTTTAAGTCGAAAAAAACTGTATAAAGGCGGTCAATTTGCCGATTTTGTGATTTTGTTACACTAGGGGTAGTTTTAAATATTTTTTCCGGCAGCTCTTACCCCACTGGAAAACCTTGTTCTATGTCAAGGTAAATTAAAAGTTTTTTTAAGTCGTCGAAAAAAACTATATAAAGGCGGTCATTTGGCCGATTTTGTGATTTTGTTACAGTAGGGGTGGGTTTAAATATTTTTTCCGGCATCTCTCACCCCACTGAAAAAACTTGTTCTATGACAAGGTAAATTGAAAGTATTTTTAAGTCGAAAAAAAACTGTATAAAGGCGGTCAATTTGCCGATTTTGTGATTTTGTTACACTAGGGGTGGTTTTAAATATTTTTTCCGGCGGCACTTACCCCACTAAAAAAACTTGTTTCACGACATGGTAAATTAACACTATCTTGAATTGTATAAAAAAGTGTCTAAAGGCGGCCATTCGGCACATGCTGTTTTGCCCCTATCTGCATTATATTTTAGGGTGTTTTACCCTTTTAAAAAAAAATATTCGGGAGATTTTTTTGTATAATACTCTTTTTTATGCTTAGCTCAACTAATTTTGCTTGGCTAATTTCAGAAAAAAGAATTATTATTCTTTTTTCATTTCGTTCTTTTAAACGTTCGGAACTTCAGGTACATGGATCTTTAAAAGAATTTCATAAAAAGCAAAAATTGAATTGAATAGAATTGAGTGAATTTAGAAAAATTAAGATGAATTAAACAAATTCTGGTTAAATTAATAAGAATTCACGTAATATTTAAAATCCCCTACAATTTTATTAATCTCAGTACTTAAAGAGTGAGTGAGAATGCTCGGTACGACCCCTAAAAACCACCCTTAATACGTCCTCGCCTAAAATGTTAAAATTGAAAAGTTTGATTGTCGATATTTGGAAATGCAAAAACGTGAACAATTCTTTTTTTTATCTGACTAATTATAGAGGGAGTGAGAAAGTTCGGCAAGACCCCTAAAAACCACCCCTAATATACCGACACCAGAAAGGTTAAAAATGACAAGTTTGATTGTCGATATTTGAAAATATAAAAACATCAGAAATTCTCTTTTTCTATCTCACTGATTATAGAGTGGTTGAGAAAGTTCGGCAAGACTCATAAAAACCACCCTTAATATTTCCACACCTAAAACGTTAAAAATGACAAGTATGATTGTCGATATTTGAAAATATAAACACTTATCCACTCTATAATTAGTGAGATAAAAAAGAGAATTTTTCACGTTTTTGTATTTCCAAATATCGTCAATCAAACTTGTCATTCTTAAATTTAGGGAGTTTCGAACAATATGAAAAGAGAGTAAGGAAATTTTGGTATCAGGGATGACCCAGATAAGTATCTGCTTCACATATGATTTTAATATGTGCTTTAATAATAAAATTAATAATGATTTATTTTATTATTATATTATTCATTCACCTCGGTTGTCCCGGTGATTTTTTATTTAAAAAATAAAAAATTTTAATTAGAAGGCAAAGGGCGTAATGTACAGAGAACCAAATGGAGGCGAACT
>NC_046657.1:59358538-59360391 GCF_010883055.1 Belonocnema kinseyi
AATAGTTAAATTTTTAGAAAATTTTTTTTTCCAAGGATTATGGAATTTTTTTAAATAACCCTGCTGAAGTTGCTAAAATTCTTTTATATTCTTTTAAAGTAGTAAAATAAGTTGAAAATACCTTGCCATCTTTTAAAAGATCCTTAAATGTTTAAATCCTTGGAAATCGTTTGAAATCGTTCCAAACTACTTTAGACATCTTAAAAAAAAGTTCTAGATATTTCAAAATCAAGGAATTTTCAACTTATTTTTATGATTTAAGCAAATTCCAAAGAATTGAACAAATTTGAGAAGGTTTATTTTAAAAAACTTTAAAGTACTTTAGAAGTATTAAAAAAAATTGTAAGTATTTCAAAAGATTTTGAAAAATTTGAGAGAATTTAAAAATATTTTAAGGAATTTTCAATTGATTACAGTAATTTAATATGAGATTCTAAAGGATTTGATATATCTTAGGATATTTTAATAGATTCCAGGGCATTTTCAATTGACTTCAATAACTTACTATGAGCTTTTTAAGGATTTGGAATATTTTAGGGTATTTTTGGAAATTGTAAGGAATTTTCAAGAGCTTTGAAAAATTTCAAGAGATTTTAAAGGAATCAAAATTATTAAGGATATTTAAAAACGTTCCAAGGATTTTTCAATTAATTTAAATAATTTAAAACGATTTCAAAGAATTATAACGATTTTTTTTCATACTTTCTGGTTGGAAGTGGAACTACTTTGTTAAAAATTTAGTTTTTTTTTGTTTGATTCATCAATTGAGTTGTAACAAATTTTTCTGAAAATTTAAACATTTTGTAGAAAATTTTTTTTGGTTTTTGGTTAAAAATTAATTTTTTCCACTACGAATTTAACTATTTTATGTTTAATTGAAAAGTAATCTTTTAATTCGAAATTTGTGGTATTTTTCTTGAATACTTTTGAATAAAACACATAAATTAAAATAAATTTTTGTTCCAATAAATAGTTAACTTTTTGAACAAAAGGTCAAATTTTCATCAAAAAAGCTGAATTGTATACTTAAAAAAGGTAGTTTTAATAAAATATATAAATAAATAAAATAAATTTCAACCAAAAAAGATAACTTTTCAACGGAACATAGAATAGTTAATACAAAAAACAAAAATAATTTTTCAAAAAAACGTTAAGATTTCAACAAACAATTTTTTGCAAATAAATTAATGAATCATCACCAGAAAAAACTAAATTTTTAACAAAATAGTTTCACTTTTAATAAAAAAAGATTTAAAAAATCGTTAAAATTCTTTGAAATCGCTTAAAATTACTGAAGTTAATGGAAAATTTCTCTGAATGTTTTAAAATATTTCCATAATTTAAAGCGATTTCAAAGAATTGTAACGATTTTTACACCTTTTATAGTTGAAAGTGAAACTACTTTGTTGAAAATTTAGTTTTTTTGTGATGACTCATCAATTTAGTCCAAAAATTTTGTTGTTGAAAACTTAATTTTTTTGTGAAAAATTATTTTTGTTTTTGGTTTGAAATTAACTTTTTTTAACTACAAATTTAACTATTCTGTGTCCCGTTGAAAAGTCATGTTTTTTAGTTTAAAATTTTTCATAATGGAGATAATAATTAAAAAGATGAAAAATTATTACATGAAATAACATAATATTTCATATTTACTGAATGCTAATTTTATTTTTCAATCTAATGCTCATAATGTATGTAATACGAAATTTTCAAATCACCCCGGGCGCTGGAAACGCAAGCCCCGGCTCTGTGGGCGATGCACGCGACTACAAAGCTTACCGAGGAGCACACGAGCGCCCGTTTGCCGGTTGCAACGCGTCTCGTGTTTTAAAAACAAACTCGGTTTCGTAAAG
>NC_046657.1:59360491-59370784 GCF_010883055.1 Belonocnema kinseyi
AAAGTCATAGAGAACTGGATTTAACCATTTTTTGGCCGTACTTGATATTTTGGTTTTATTTATCGAAATACGATTTAAAAAATCAAAAATTCAAATTAGAAGTCAAAGGTCGTGATATACAAAGAATTAAACGGAAAGGGGAAATGAAGCTTTTAAAAAGTCATACAGAACTGGCTTCAACTATTTTTTAGCTGTACTTGATATTTTGGTTTTATTTATCGAAATACGATTTAAAAAATCAGAAATTCAAATTAGAAGGCAAAGGGCATATTTTACAGAGAACAAAATGGAGAGGGGAACTGAAGGTTTTATAAAGTGACACAGAACTGGCTTCAACCAATTTTTGGTCGTACTTGATATTTTGGTTTAATTTATCGAAATACGATTTTAAAAATTAAAATTAGAGGCCAAAGGGCATGATAAGCAAAGAATCAAATGGAAAGGGGAACTAAAGGTTTTAAAAAGTCATACAAAATTGTTTTTAACTATTTTTTGGTCGTACTTGATATTTTGGTTTTATTTATCGAAATACGATTTAAAAATTCAAATTAGAAGGCGAAGGGCGTAATGTACAGAGAACCAAATGGAGGCGAACTGAAGATATTAAAAAGTCATAGAGAACTGGATTTAACCATTTTTTGGCCGTACTTGATATTTTGGTTTTATTTATCGAAATACGATTTAAAAAATCAAAAATTCAAATTAGAAGGCGAAGGTCGTGATATACAAAGAACTAAACGGAAAGGGGAAATGAAAGTTTTAAAAAGTCATACAGAACTGGCTTAAACTATTGTTTGGCCGTAATTGATATTTTGGTTTTATTGAACGAAATACGATTTAAAAAATCAAAAATTCAAATTAGAAGGCAAAGGGCATAATATACAGAGAACAAATTGGAGAGGGGAACTGAAGGTTTTAAAAAGTGATACAGAACTGGCTTCAACCATTTGTTGGTCGTACTTAATATTTTGGTTTAATGTATCGAAATACGATTTTAAAAATTAAAATTAGAGGCCAAAGGGCATGGTATACAAAGAATCAAATGGAAAGGGGAATTAAAGGTTTTAAAAAGTCAAACAAAATTGTTTTTAACTATTTTTTGGCCGTACTTGATATTTTGGTTTTATTTATCGAAATATCATTTAAAAAATCAAAAATTCAATTTAGAAGGCAAAGAGCGTAATATGCAGAGAATAAAATGGAGAGGGGAACTGAAGGTTTTAAAAAGTCATACAGAACTGGCTTTAACTATTTTTTGGCCGTACTTGATATTTTGGTTTTATTTATCAAAATACGATTTAAAAAATCAGAAATTCAAATTAGAAGGCAAATGGCGTAATATGCAGAGAACAAAATGCAGAGGGGAACTGAAGGTTTTAAAAAGTCATACAGAACTGGCTTTAACTATTTTTTGGCCGTAGTTGATATTTTGGTTTTATTTATCGAAATATCATTTAAAAAATCAAAAATTCAATTTAGAAGGCAAAGGGCGTCATATGCAGAGAACAAAATGGAGAGGGGAACTGAAGGTTTTAACCATTTGAAAATTTTTTTGAAAATTAAGAGTGTGACTTTTTCTACGAGTGAATTTGTTCACGGAGTCAACTCACTCTTTTCTATGTTGCTTTACGAAAGAACTAATAATTATTTAATCAATTTTAATTAAAAAATTAAGAGTTGGCCCTTTTTTCTACGAGTCAATTTGTTTACGGAGTCAACTAAGAATTTCAATCGTATGACTTTTCTATATTGCTTTGCAAGTTTACAATAACTATTAATTATTTAAACAATTTTAATGAAAAAATTAAAAGTTTGGCCTTAATCCTACGAATCAATTTGTTTTTGAACTCAGCAAAGAATATCTATCCGATGACTTTTTTCTATGTTGCTTTGTAAATTTACAAGAACTACCAATTATGTAAACAATTTTAATTAAAAAACTAAGAGTTTGCCCTTTTTTCTACTAGTCAATTTGTTTACGTAGCCGACTAAGAATGTCTGTCCGATGACTCTTTTCTATATTGCTTGGCAAATTAATAAGAACTATTAATTATTTAAACAATTTTAATTTAAAAATCAAGAGTTTGCCCTTTTTTCTACAAGTCAATTTATTTACGCAGTCGACTATAAGAATGTCTATGCGGTAACTCTTCTATATATTGCTTTGTAAATTTACAAGATACATTAGTTATTAAAACGATTTTAATTAGAAAATTAAGATTTTGACGTTTATCCTACGAATTAATTTGTTTTCGAAATCAACTAGGAATGTCCATTCGATGACATTTTCTATGTTGCTTTGTAAATTTACAAGAACTATTAATTATTGAAAGAATTTGAATTGAAAAATTAAGAGTTTGCTTTTCTTTCTACGAGTAGGTTTCATTTACCATAATTAACTAAAAATATCTTTCCGATGATCTTTTTTCTCTGATACTTTGAAAATCTGCAACTATTAATTATTTAAAAAATGTTTATCAACATATTTATAGCTTGGCTATTTTTCAAGGAAGAGGCATAATTTGTTTACGGAATGAACTAAGAACGTCTTTCGATGATATTTTTCGACGTTACTTTGTAAATTTATAATAAATATTAATCATTCAAACAATTTTTAAAAACATATTGAGAGTTGGGTTATTATTCATATTTTTTAATGAAGTTAGCTAAGATTGTCTTTGTGATGACTATTTTCTAAGTTATTTGTTAAATTTACCAGAATCATTGGTTATTAATTATTGAAAGAACTTTCATAAAAAGTTTAGAATTTGGCTATTTTCAACGAATAGAGTCACTTTTTTACTAAGGTTGCGTGACAATACAGCTACATACGAGTTTGCTCGAAGTACTCGCATTTGCTTAAGCATTTGGTCAAATAAGAGGAAAACTGCAGAAAACCACCTCCCGGTTTTAAGTCCGGTTTTCAACATTCGAATACACAACCCGGTCTTTCGTCTATATGGTACCCACGCGAAGTCGTGTATAAATAGGAGTTATTAAATTAAAAATAATTATCGTGGCATTTTCTTGAACTTAATTTCCAAATAGAATAATTACAAATAAATTAGTGTTCGTTCCACAACACTACTCCGGGCCAGATGGCATCAATGTGTCTCACAATTACCCCAAGTGAAGATCCACACAAAGTCGTTATGTGAGATTTCCAACTTGGGTCCATTAGTATCCAAGGTCTTTTCTTTCAGGCGTCATTCACTCAACTGACACTCTTTTGATTAACTATTTGTCGCCATACTTTTCTGCCCTGGTATACTTCTCGAGCTTCTTTTGCAATTTGAAATAAATATTGTGTCTACAGCATGTACGCCTTTTGACTCGTGCCCCTTAGCACCCCCTACCACGCCTATGTAAAAAGCTGTTTGACACCTAAATAGTTTTCGGGATAGGCGCGTTGACATGGTCATTTCGAGACAAAAGGCCTAAATTACTATGTATTTGCATAGCAATGCTATAATGTGCATTTTCTTTAGGGTTTTCAGTATTTTTCTTAGCAGGTTGTCCTGTTTCATTCTCTGCATGAAGATGTATTTCAGGTATCTAAGGCTCGAAAAACTATTGAGAACTCTGAGACAAATGCGCGCCATAGCGTTGCTACGTTAATACATACTCTGTTACCATGACTAACGCAAAAAGTATTAGTTTTACCGTCACCATTTGTTGCATGGAGATATATTTGGAACGTATAATCTGGGGAAAAATAATGAGAGTCCTGATCAATATACTCATTACAGCAGGGCTTTCCAAAAAAATGAAAATTCCGTCACTTTTCCTGAAAATAATTATTATTACTGCGCCTATCACAAAAACTATTAAGGCTACCGACTCAATTTGTTGCATAAAGATATATTTGTAGCGTCAGATGGCAAGACAAATACTGATACTGATTATTTGTCTGTTGCAAAATACGCAATAAATGATACTGCCTTAAAGAAAACATAGGAAAAAATTGTTGTCGGCATTTTCCCCAAGTACATAAATTATTACTAAATTATTGTTCGGTTTCAAATTTAAATTTACGGAAAAATTTAAACCTTAGAATCCAAGAGCCAAATAGTTACAACTTTTAATTCATGATGTCAACTTCATATACGTCAACTGGATTCTTACTGCACTGTGTATAATGCATATAAGCGGATTTCAGCTAATATCATAATTTTTTCAGGTCTGACAACACATAAAGGAGTGGAGAGAAAAAGTATGCTCTAGTAGTGGCTATGAAAAAAAAAACAGAAAAATAACAAGTCATTTTCGATTTAATTCTTATAATTTTGTTAAATGATAACATGAAGACATATTTTTATACCAAAAAGCAGGATTATTTTGAACTAAATAATTGCATTCAGGAGCATAGGGATCCAGACAGCAAATTCTCGGCTAATTAATCAAAACTTTTGATATGAGCAAATTATAAAAAAACTAAAATGCTGTTATTTGAAATATAATGATGTTTATCAGTTATTGCTTCTCCAAAAATTACATGCTCTATTTACCTTTCTGCATAAAGTTTATATTCCTTGACAGGCTTTGGCAGGATTTTTTGAGAAGACAAAACGCGGTTAGAATGAGTACATATTCACGCTTGAAGGAGTGGATTTCTTAATATTTATTACTTGTATCACTTTGAAGACCTTTACATGAAATTTAATTTAAAAGAAGCTACTACAACCAGTTAGGCTAATTTGATAATCGAGTTGATGATTTGTTACAAAAATATACAGAAATAAGCATTACCTCAATTAAATAAAAGTAGATTGATCAAGTTTTGCTCTTATACTCTTCATTGAAATTGCATATTTGCAAAGTTAATATGATATACATATTAAATAAGTGGAAATCGTTAAAAATACCTTAGAATTGCATGTATACTATTTTCAATAATAACTGTAGTTACTCAAATGATTCAGAGAAATAAAAATTTGCAAAAAAATTAATTATAAAATTTGATAAGATTTAAGATTTCATAAAAAACCGATAAACTATTTCTGGCTTATAATTTTTTTTCTCTTAACAAAAATTATAATATTTGGTTTTATTTTTCTTATGATGTCGATTGGAGAACGCATATGACGCCAAATAGTTTGGTTCTTTGCTAATCATAGCTCAGTTTTGAGCATGCGCATTTAACAAAAAGTTTTACATTTTTTCAATTTAATTATTTTTTATCTGCAGACTATCGTAGTTTGCAACTACGATTTGAAAAAACAAATGTATTGGTCGGCGGATACCTACTGGAACTTCCATAATTTCATGTGAGGTCAAGTTCGTAACTATGCCGCTTCCTATGTTTAGTTTTGCCCGGCAACTTCTTCCTTTGGAAGAATATATTCCAATGAGAACACCAGTAGTCTCTAATATTGCAAAAGCGTCACCATCAGATGTCGATAATACAATTTGTTGTAAGTTTGGTATGATCCCATAGACATGTGTTCTTAATCTCAGTAGAACTGGCGAATTGGAATGAAATGTGTATTTTCGAAATTCGAATCGCCGGTGCGGATTGCTTTTGGGAATAAGCCGAATATGTCCAAGTTGCCCAAGACCATAGCCTAATACCTGACGGACAGAAGTCCAGACAAGAGGGAGCCTAGGAGGAGGAGACCTGGATCTTTTACGTAGATTCGGCTGGGGCTCAGCAGGAGAAGGAATTCTGAGCCTTGTAGAAGAAGAAGAAGAAGATGATGAAGAAGGAGAAGTAGGTCGGTAAGGACCTGGGCGGGGAGTACCCAGCCAATCGCTATCAGGATTATTGCGAGACTGAGAACTTAATTCTGGAAAAACAGAAAGAGGATTACTTTTTCTTTTAAAGAACATCGTTATTTGTTGGATTTACATTTCAACGTGCACGAATTAGTATTGTCTCCTCTGTACACGCGCAGAGTTTAGGAGGTGAAATTTCCAAACGTTCAAGTTTTAACGTGAACATTTACGACGTTAAAGTTTGCCACGGATATAGATTTCAAAGTTATGTAATTAATTTAAGAAAAAACTGAGATTCATATCATAAAATTAAAAACATCTCTAGATTCGTCTCAAAAATATCTCGACTTTTAGAAATCCAAAAAGTTTAAAAAAATAATTATCGCTATATTATATTATTATATTTACCAACACAAGGAAGAATCGCTACAAAGGATAAGACCAGAGTGTAAATGATCCGCATCTTTTACAATTTTAGTTTAAACTATAGTTATAAATGTAACTATCATGAATTAGATTTCTTTATTAGCGTCAATATTTAATCAAGCTTGTCCTTCTAAAATTATCTTCAGAGATTATGATTCTGCGAAGTAGCGTTTACATTTCATTTTTGAATTTCAAGAGGAAAAATATTAAAATTGATTTAATCAACGATCAGCCGCGGTTGTAAAAATGCGAAAACGGAGCAGCTCCACGTATTAAATGTTCACATTGAAGTATCAAACGGCGCCTGGTGGGGCAAAGCGAAATCCGACTCGCTCAATGTTGTCACACATGAACGATCGGCGACTAAACAAGAGTGTGTCGATATAGATACTCGCTACGCTTCAGTCCGCTCAACTCGGCTGGTTTGAATAACTACGAACCGCGAGAATCTACCAAATCTGTAACGTAGGAGCTTCGCATGAGCAGTGCGCTGAGTTGAGGCTCCGGAAAATATGTGTTGGAAAAAATTAAACAATAATTATTCAAATATCAAATCTAGCTTGCTCTCAAATTCAAACAGCGCACGTCAATATTTAAAGTAACAAACATCGTTCATACAATAAAGTGCGAGAGTTAAGGATGATGAACGGTTAAAGTTACGATAATGATGTAATGAGATATTTGCAGATATATAATAATATCGGGTCAATCAAGGAACGCCAGCTGATCAAATGAAGTAAGATTTAATTGTTCGCCATTTAAAATACAAGCCAATTTTCAATTTAACTTCGTAAGTCCTGCAACTACACAATTTATCGCGTATTAGTATTAGTACGTGATCAGTTGCAAACATAGATTATAATAATTATATACTTCCAGCATACACAAAATTAATTGGTTTTACTTGTTGATTGTCATATTGTTATAAAATTTATTCTGCGTTAAAATATACAAATACGTGCGTCTAAATTTTTAAAAGTAAAATTCATTAATTTTTAAAAATAACACTTTTGATCTTGCACATTTGATCCGCTGGAATCATTTTTATAGCAAAATGTTGGTATTGGTATTGTATTGGTGGGCGCGGGAGCCCGCGAGGTCCACCCCTGTCGCTGAAACTAAAAAGTCTATTGTGACACTCCCGTGTAAATCGCTCGAAAATGACATGCGACCAGAGTGCGATAGTCCCCTCGACATGGAGCCTCTTCGCACGGAAATCGCTGATTCTGTTTCGAGCCTCTCAAAGTCGCTCACTGATTCCCAAGTCTCTTTTGAGGGGACCTACAGCTTAAGGTGGGTTCCGAACTACCAAAGGCCCGGTTTAAAGTACATAGAAAAATTTCCATTGGTACCGGCACAGAGATCGAACTTAATTTCGATCGAAATTAATCGAAATTAATTTAGACATTCAACCTATCACTTTTTTAGGGCTTTGTTCTAGTTCTATACATGAAAAACAGTTTTTTATTTCATTTAGTAGTTCACTTTTTGTGGCCGATTAAGAAAATTTTGTTTTTCGCGTATTTTATTATATTGATAAAATATTTTTTGTAGGTGAAAGTGTAGTTTGAGGAAGCTTAGTGCCAATTCATTGACAGTGGATTTTTTTCTAAATATTGTTTGCAATTTTTCAAGGTTTAAAAACAAACGCTTTCTCATATTTATGTTATGCACAAGCATTTTTATGTAGTAACCTAAAAACTACTAATATCTTCAACTTTTTTTTCCTTATTTGTGTATAAAATAATTTTAAAGCAAAAATCTCGAGACAATAAAAATATAAAATAATAGAAGAATAAACTTTACGTTAGACTATTGAGGCGTCCGTATTTGTATATTTCAAAGTTTTTTGATTTTTAACGCAAAACGAATTTTGCAGCAATATTACAATTAAAAGGAAAAGCCAATCAATTTTTTGTATACTGCAAGTGTATAATCATTATATTCTATATTTGAAACTGATCACGTACTGATACTGGTACGCGATAAGTTGCGTAGTTACAGGACTTACGAATTTAAATTAACAATTGGCTTGTATTTTACATTGCGAACAATCTAAATGTTACTTCATTCGATCAGCTGGCATTCCTTGATTGATCCGATAGTATTCTATATCTGCAACTATCTCATTACAGTATTCTTGTAACTTTAACCGTTCATCATTCTTAACTCTCGCACTTTATTATATGAACGATGTTTGTTTCTTTAATTATTGACATGCGCCGTTTAGATTTGGGAGCACGCGAGATTTCATCTTTAAATAATTAGTGTTTAATTTTTCCCAACCCATATTGTCCGGCGCCTCCACTCAGCGCACTACTCACGGGAATCTCCGACGTTACAGATTCCTTCGATTCTCGCTGTTTGATACTTCAATGTGAGCATTTCATACGTGGAGCTGCTCCGTTTTCGCATTTTTACAACCGCAGCTGCTCGTTTTTTAAACGAAGCGCGTCTAGTATTTTTAATCGTAAAAGTTCCATCTTGCCGACGCGCTGTGATTCAGATTTCGTCACGTACCCGATACAAAAGTGGAACAGTGTGTGCTCGATGCTTTAAAACAGCTGATATTCAACTTATGAAAGTTGCGAGCTCTACACAAAGAAATGCTCTATGCAAAACTTACTTAATCTATGTAGTTCGGTATTCCTATAGCGTTGGTTCTATACTCAAACTAATGAAACTGCTATATCATTTTAAACGTTGAAATAAAAAATTAATCATTTTGAATTTAAAACCTTTAAAATTAAATAGGAGTAGCATATTCAACAAGTTTTCGTTTGATTTTAAATCATAAATTATTTTTTCGGAGGAATACAAATGTTCTCAACTTCATTAACTTCAATAATAAATAGACAAAAAAAAGGTTTTCAATTAACCTCGCAACTCATCTTTCAAAATATAAAAAGTTGCTGAAGTGAATTGAGTAGAATTATATTTACAAGTTTTTTTAGAAACATTTGTACATCACCTTAGTATTGAATGCTACAGGACCTATACAATGAAATGAAAAGCCGTTAAAGCAGCTAAATTACTAAATGAAGTAGAAAATTCGGTTGAACAGAACACAAAAATTTCTTTGGGAAAAGGTGCAAAATTTCACATGCAAATTAGACCGATCGATAATTGCGCACGCAATCGAATAACGAAGAGGATCGTTATGAAAAACGGATCCGAAACCGCGAAAAGCGCAGCTAAAGCATAGAAAAATAATTTTTAGTTTGGCGAGCTAGGAGGCTGCACCCCTTCGCGCCTCGAGTCAATCGAACCGCTGAGAAGCTTACGGGTCTATTTTAGTCCAGGTAGATTCTGGCTTTTATTAAAGTTTATGTTGTTTGGCAAAAGAAGTAAAGTTAATAAGTTGATGAAAATGTAAGAAATTGTGAATATTAAGATTAAAATGCATCCCGACATTAGCGAACAAATTATTTAATCCCTCAACTTGGACGGGAGAAGTTTCATGAACTCATTTTATTTCTTTGGAATGCGGGGAAACACTTTCTTTTCAACCCATTGACCATTTAGAAGTTTAGAAAATCATTTTTTTTTACATTTTAGGCACATCAGGATGTGTTCCATTTCTAATTTCTGAATGGTGAAATTACATCATCTCAGAAGAAAAATTACTGGGTTAAGTAAATCAAACATAACATGCACAAGTCTGAGAAAAGAAATCCAACTGTACTTTAAATAGGAAAAATAGATAACTTTTACAGTCAGCAAACAGTGCACTGAGTTTTTTCGGAAAATTAATTTATTTTAGATCATGTTACATTGAAAAGTTTTCTATATATAAAAAATTAAATGAACAAAACCAGAACAAACCAGGCAATCAGAAATTAATAGTTAAACCAACGAGCAGAAGCTTAGGTCAAATCGAGAGGGTTGTCGTCAATTCTGAATCCGCTCCAGCGGACCCAACCATTTTCAGAATTAAAGTAAAGAAGGTTTGAAATTGCTAAGCCAACACAGAGTCTGAGATTTTGCACTCAATCAGAGGGGAATTTTATCTCAGAAGACTTTTTATTTACAAGTGTATTTAAAGTCAAGGTCTTTAAATTGAGACTCCGGATTCTATAACCACGCATAAAATTTGCCTGGCCGCTTCAGGCCGCTCGAGTTGGCCCCTGATGGCTTGAAAATCAGTTTTCG
>NC_046657.1:59370884-59377151 GCF_010883055.1 Belonocnema kinseyi
ATGTCTGACTTTTTTATTTAACAAAACCAATTATTTTTCAATAGCACATTATCTTAAAAACAGTTTCAAGGACAAGCACTCAAATTTTCATCTTAAAATATTAAGAACTTTGTCTTTCGGAGCGAGTTGAAGTGAAAATATTTAGTAAATTTTCTTGTCTGAAAAAATGTAGATGATTAATAAAGAAGTTAAAATTTTGCCTAGAAATTCCTGCTTCATCATTGATAATAGTTCAATTGTTCGTTTCAGTTTCATGACTCTGAAAGGTGTGGTGCCAATGTGTATGCTTGCTAGCGATCTCCTTGACAGAGTACAGAAAATCTTTGACACTCAACTTTATGAATGAGTTTGCATTTACGAACGATCATTAATGACACAGACTAGCATCTAAAATTAAATGCGCCTTTTTTTCAATATAGAAAAGTTCAAAATGATGAGAAGAAAAAGGGGGTTCACTGAGTCTGTAATAGATCCCAATTCAAACCTCTAAATTGAAGAAAAGAGAGTTTAAATATATTTATATTGAGAGAAAATCGGCAATTCGCGAAATTAAACATCGGATTTTATAACAGAGTTATAAGCACCCCACCCAGTCACGGCCCTGTGTGCCCCTCAGCCCTGCCTAATCTACGACATCATCCACCACCTTAACCTGCTATCGTGGATAATCGGCGAGATTAAAGATGGATCGTGGGCCCGCAGATCCTACTCATCAGTTGTAAGTTGGTTAAATAAACATATTTATTGTTAAATTGCCTTCCCGTTCTTTCACTTCACTCGTTCTCGATTCTCCACATCCCTCACCTATCCTTCCATCTGCGAGATCCCTCACGATTTAATAGAGAAGAAAAACAAATGTGTTACAGTGTTAACTCTAATCGATCTGCACGATATCTAATGAGGGCAGACAGATGGGGAAATTGGAAATTGTTAAAAAGCTTCAACCAGTATTCCACATTTTTTATCGTTTAAATTGCGCACGATGGAGATCAGTTTACCTCAAGGACAGGTTGGTATTAGAGGAAACGGCTCCAGAAGTGTATCATAATTTCATGAAAGGTACATACAGTTAAGCTTAAAGCAACTCCATTTATTTCAATAATTCTGGATATGGGTCTGAAAAAAATAATCAATAAAGTTCAAAAGAGTTCTTTCGGCATCATCGATGTAACAAGAAGGAGTGCATTCGTAGCTGTTTGGGATCTGACCTAACATCAGAAGTTGGCCATTATAAACTCACTTTGAAAATTTACATTCTTAACAAACGACAATGCAGAATGAAAGTTACAACACGATTATTCAGTTACAAATACTTAACAACTTGAAATGACTGTGCAAAACCTGTTAGGCTTTATTACCGATCACGTAAATCCTTTTATGCAAGATTCTCAGCTGATACTACTTTGCTTAGCATTTTTCCAAAAGGAAGCAAAAAGATAAAAATTTTTTTCCAAAAGATGAAAATCTTCAGCATACACGCCAAGAACAAATTATCGAATTAGACAGCGAACGTGAACATTCTCTTCGAAAGTTGGTTTCTTACGATTTAATAGAAAATAACTTTTTATTTCACTGGCAAAAAAGTGTGTTCCCAGAATAGACTTCGTTTCCTATTTTTGTATTTTGAAACCTAAAAATCCCTAAAAATTAGTACTAGCAAAATAACGATGTTTTTAGAGTTGCACCGGGGAGAAAGGTTATTATAAAGCTACTAGAAAAATAACTAAAGAACTCAACAAGCTTAACTGTAAAATTGCAGCTAGGATGGACTAAAGATTATTTTGAAATTAAGCGTTTATACCTGCATAGTTAAAAAATAATTGAAATTAAGAGAATATTTATAACAGACCAAGTTTTTGTTTCATGTCTAATTTTAAAAACAATGTAACATAATTGTCTTTTGCGACATTATGTATCTTTCTAAATCATTTTATTCTTTAGCAAAACTTGATATTTTATCAAAATTTAATAATTAATTAATTTTCTCTTTTCAGGAAATTAGCCCCGAATATATGCATCGGTACAACTCCTGATAGAGTATTAAGTCTAAAAGGAAAGATTTTATTAGCGACTCTAAATACAATTGAAATTTTGAACGTTTTCTCATTATAACAAGAAAATGTGGGATCACGAAATTTAATAATTAGTGGACTACGTTGTCGAAATTTCTAATTTAAAAGATGCTCTTATCCCTTTTTTATTTTAGAATATCTAGGATTCTCTTAGATTTTACATAGTTTCTTTAAAAAAATTCGTTTCAGCATAAATTTGCAAAAAAGGCTTAGCTAAATCATGATATAAGCCATGAAACGGGTTCTCGAAAAACGCTTTTCGCGCCACAGGTCAAGGACACCCCCCCCCAAATTTCCATTTCCCGAAAAAGATAATTTGTAATTTCTTTTTTTTTTCGAAATTCAAATATTAACTCGTGCTACCGGGCACTTCCTTTACTCGTGCTACCGGGCATTTCTTTAAATGTTTAATGAACTTTGTTTAAATAAATACTTTATCATAAATAATTTTTAAATCGTGAATTAATTGTACATATTCTTTTTTATTTCATTTTTTTATTTATCGAAAAATAACTGCTTAAGCAAATAAAAATTGTTGACAAAAATAGAAATTTGTTAAACTAGAAGAAATGTATCAAAATTATGTAATTATTCAACAGAAAGTTGCATAGGATACTCAATTTTCATAAATTTTGTAAATTATCAACAATGAATTGTTGAAATAATTACATATTGTTTTTGGAAAAATTTGCTTCTCCAAACAATGGCAAAATATTGCATTTCAATCAGAAAATACGATTATTTTTTTCATTTTGTGGAAACAAATTATTGCCTAAATAATTAACAATGATTTAAAAAATTGCAAATTATTTAAAAACTCATGGCAAACATTCAAGTCGTCCATTTATAATTATTTGTATGGAAAAGACGACAGAAATTCCTAAAAAGTAACAGTGATACGTAAGAATGTAGTTTTTTTATTTTTGGGTCATATTTGGGGCGCTTCTGGGAGAATAAGGGTGGGTTGGAAATAAAAATTTTCCCATTATAATTAAATTCGATTTTAAAGTGCCTGGTGGCACGTATTTATAATCTATTTTCGAACAGAAAATTACCAATTTTCATTCTCCGTTAATGGAAAATTTTGTGTGCGTCACAAATATTATATTGGCTCTTGTGTTAACCCTAAAATCATAAAACATCCGTAAAAAGGCGGTTCCACTACAAATTCGAAAAAAAGAAAGTGGTATAACCGTAAGACCAAAGCAGTGTATCCTTATGTAGTTTGTCCCGGTGAAACCGAATTGGAAGTGGGAAATGTATGATTGGCTCGTGCTTTATCCCTAACCTCAAAAAGCACCCGTAACAGGATACACTGCTCTTGTCTGCCGATCAGACCACTTATTTTTTTCGAATGTGACGAAAAACCACCTTTTTAATGGTACTTGTTAGGCTAGACATGGATATGGCACTCAGGCATATTTTGAGGTAACTTATAGCGGAATGCAGCACAGAGCGGTAGAGCTTCAGAGGAGATCCGAGAGGCTAATGAAACTTTCCGTAGCAGGAGTCTGTAGGACCATCAATTTCATTCAACTTTTTGTCAAGAGGAGATCTTCGACAGCGCGCGTATTCGAGGCTGAGTTAACCCCGCCATTTATTCTGAGTGCCGTACTCATGAGGCTAGGCTTAAAACACGAAACGATCTGATATTTCTGACTTTCGATTCGGATTTAGCGGGTTAACGTACATAAGGATACACTGCCGCGGTGCGCCGGAAAGGCCACTTTCTTTTTTTTCGAATTTGGCGCAAAACTGCCTTTTGACGGATGTTTTTTTAAGGTAAGCGTTAAGCCACGAGCCAATCCCATCACTAAAGACGGCCTTTTAGACTTTTCGAATAGGAACAGAACTCAACTTCCAATCAGACAGGTCGCAGAAGCTAATATTAGCTACATCTCCTGGTATTGACGTATCTTAAAATGTACAAGGCCCTAATATTTGACTGGCCGTTACAGGACGTTCAATTTTCATATATGCAGCACTGATTTCCATTGTGCGGAAACTGCTGCTTCTTTGCGTGTATTCACCCACTTATCACTGACAGTGGAAAAGTTTACGAGTGGAGACTACTATCATCCGAGGATTTCGATGCGACGAGTCCCGATGCGAAAGGTCCTACAGTAATACCAATAGGCATATACAAACAATGCTCTCAATTCGGCTTCCGAACCACACTGCGCATGCGTTGCAACAGCAGCCTTATTGGATATGGATTGCGCGTTATTTAAAATTAATGAATAAGAAAATCAATTTCTTACTTTACATAATAATCATAAAATACACGGAAAAAAGATATAGCTGAGAACAATATTTCTGTCCTCAGAACTAGAAAGTATAGTTCTTGCACCAAAACTGCCGGATGGTCCTCACAACTGTAGCAGTTATAACTAGGTTTACCAAAATCCCGTGTGCCTACCGTTAACACGGTTTGACCGGGGGAGGGTCAGGTCCGTGAATCACACACTAATGACCCACGAACAAGCCTAAAAGTTCCTTTTAATTTATTTTGCGCCAGGTAGCGTCCACCTTACCGGAACCTCCACTACGCTGTGCTGGCGTCGCTTAGCAGGAATGCTAGCTCCAAATTGACACGAGACACTAAAAAAAAGGGAAGGGTAGTTCTCGCGGGCGAGAGAGAGAAAACTATTTAAAACACTCAGGTTTTCATAAAATATCACTAAGGCCTATTTATTATAATGGAGACAGAAAGAAACAAAGTTGGGTTACAAATACGGTGCCGGTTGTCAGGAAACCTCCTGACAATCCTCTGAGTACCTACAGTCTAGTTCTAGCTAACTTATTGTCAGGCTACTACCATCCCGACAACATCTTGAGAATCTTCAAACACGCACTCGACAATTTTGTTGTCAGGCTGAGAACATCCTGATAATACTCTGAGAATCTACAGGCTATTTAAATGCGCTAGTCCGGCTGGGAATCTCCAGTCAACTCCCCTGAGAATCTACGCATACGCGGAGAGGCAATCCAATTTCGGGAACCCGCGCACTATTTGGGGGAAGATCCACCGGAGACACCGGGCTTCCTTGCTCCGACCTCCACTTTCCTGGGTAATTCCTTTGTTGGGTCGTTTAGAGAGGTTAGTTCGGCCCAACTTATCAAAATTGGTCTTTGGGTCGAACGCCACTCCAAACTTCGAACCACGCGCCCAGTCCTTTCCGTCCATGCTGCGTCTTTTCCAAAAATATTCAAAAGTTGCGAGGGTGTCGGATCTGGCCATTGCCACCGGTTCTCAAGCCGACTATGCTATTTTCTGTTCGCTTCCGTCGTCTTTCCGCTGGTTTCCGCCAGACTTTTCCAAGTTTCTGCAAGGCCTCCGTTCATTGGTTGGTGCCAACGGGCGAGGTCCAATGAGATCTTCTGCCAATGCGCGCCTTACGCTGTGTTTATAACTGTCAGATAGTTCCTACGTTTTGAGGTTGTGATGGACTGGACGATGAGATGATTCCGGCTTCACCGATGATCGTCGCCGTGGCGGTCTCGTCTACGTCCTCTTCCAGTGCCTCTCTCCGTCGACTTGGTTCTGGCTTCGGCGAGACCTCTTGAAGTTTTTCTGAATCTTTATTAATCAAGACTTAAAAGTTCATTACACAGTATAGGCCTCGCGAAAAATCAGTAGTTATCTCACGGATACTGCATGGGTCGAGACAGTATATACGCGTACTTCGCTGAACTAAACTTCTGTATAGTTCGAGCAGCACTAATGTTTTTCTGTGTATAGAGAAATGTAGTAATAATCAAATATTTGTTGACAAAGGAACATTTTTCTTCTGTCTAATAATATAATTATCAAATGAAAAAAGTTATTCTTGATTTCAGAAAATTCTCTGTTGATCAGAGAAATATTTGATTGTTTGTATTGAGTACTACAGTTCTTTTATTTCATTATACTTTTTTTCTCAGTGAAGAGACAAAAATTTTATATTTATAAAATTATTTTTCAGCGGTTTGTTTTTCTTGCGACAAAAATACTTAATGACTTAAATATGAACAAAAATTATACTCAATTGAAAACTGAATTAACAAAATCTTAAAGCTTGCAACCGTATGGAACTAGACACGGCACGGGCACTAATTGAGGGTCTGGATCGAGAAACTCGCCCAGCGCTTGAGATCGGGTAAAAGTATTGTCCAAACCTCTCGGTGGAAGGAAATTTTAAAAGTCAAAATATTA
>NC_046657.1:59377251-59407114 GCF_010883055.1 Belonocnema kinseyi
AAAGTTCCGTGACGTCATTATCTACCAGGCTATATTTCAAAAAAATTAATATTTTGAATTTTAAAATTTCCTTCCACCGAGAGGTTTGGACAATACTTTTACGCGATCTCAAGCGCTGGGCGAGTTTCTCGATCCAGACCCTCAATTATGGTTAACATACCTTATCATTGTTCACAAATACTAAATATTCTTGAAATTGACAACAAATTCTTTAATATTGTAAATTCGTTTTCAGAAACGCGACCATAGCCGAAAACGCTAAAATAACCTTAAATTGTTTCGAAATTGTAGATCTTCTTCTATCTTAACTTGCGATTGTAAAAGTTTTTTTAAGCTTCCTAGACATTTGATGATTTTTTACTAAAAATTTGGATTTCCGGTGTAAAACGCCAACGTAACATAAAATTGATCTGCAATTCCAAATATTTCATAAAATATATCACATTGATACAAGATTACTCACGTTGTGTACTTCAAACCGCAGAATAAAAACACACATCCTACACTTTTTTTTTGACATGTTAAATCCTCTTTAAAACTGTATAATTTTCTATGAAAAATAATATATTTTGATATTCGCATCCATAATAAGGTTTTAATTTTACTTGAAAACTGACTTTAGCGTGTATGTCTGTAGTCCAGACATTACGTCGAAAAATGAGTGAAATTCCATAAAAAATCCTACATACAATGTTTTTAATGAGCAAGTTTCGTTAAAAGGTCCTTTTTGACATATTAAAAATTCTAGAACAGATCAATTGCAAGACCGGGTTTTTTTTAAACAGTTACAAAAGTTACATTTGCGTGGACAGATAATTCCTATTGCATTTTAGAGAAAAAAGTCCAACAGAAAAAGGCAAGAAAACAAAATTCTGAACAAATTTTGTTAAAAAAATCATCCGCTATCTGCCATTGGTTCCGAGTTAGGATATATTGAAAAATCCCCATTTTTTTGGATTTTTTTCGCATTAAAAATAAGTATTTTTAATGCCAAAAATGGTCACAGCAAATTATGTTTATAAAAAGTATATATCACATTTTTAATTAATTATAAAGCTTCCATGCTACAAAAGTATTCAAAAGTGACTATGACAAGATTTTTTAATAAATAATTATTAAAAAAGTATTTGTTTATTAACAAGGAATATATATCACATTTTTAATCAATGCTAAGTACTTTTTTGAACGAAAGTAACCAAAAAGTACTCAGCAGTGATTATAGAAATATCTTGTTATAAACAATTATTAAAAAAATATTTGCTTATGGATAAAAAACATATTACACATATTTAACCAATTGTGATGACTTTTTTGCCACAAAAATGCTAAAAAATGGCCAAAAGTACCCATAAGTAGTGATAGCAAGCTTTTGTTATAAACAATTATTTATTTATCAATGTCAAAAGACGTATTATACATGATAAATGACTCATATACACTTATTTGTGACACAAATGTCAAAATATGACCGTAGTTCTACCTTACGGTACGCTCAGGTGTCTCTATGCATGAAAAGTGCACTTTCCAAGGTCATATCTCGTGACCTATTTGGGCTAGGACACTTTTTTTATCTTACGCCAAATTTGCTCCACTTTCATTTATTCTCTGGGAACTTTCTGGTGGGATCCACAGGAAATGAAATATTTTCCAAAAACACAACTTCTTTGATCATAGTCAAAAATGCAAACAAAAATGAAATTTTTGAAACCTTATAATTCCCAAAATAATAAATCTAAAAGACTTTTTTTTAGGTATACGCAGATTTTTGCAAACTCTTTTTTTCGCTAAAAATACCCAAAAATGGGGATTTTTTAATGTAGCATAACCCGGAAAGACTAGAAGTTAGCGGATTGTTTTTTAAACAAAATTTGTTCAGAATTTTGTTTTCTTTCTTTTTTCTGCTGGACATTTTTCTCTAAAATTCAATGGGAATTATCCGTCCACGCAAAAGTAGCTTTTGGAACTGTTTAAAAAAAACCCGGTTTGGCAATTGATCTGTTCTAGTATTATTAATATGTCAAAAAGGACCCCTCAACGAAACTTTCTCATTAAAAACATTGCAAGGTGGATTTTTTCTGAAAAAAAAACTAGCAGATGCCTGAACTGCTATCGTTGTCGTCGTCTATATACCCGATAACTTTTGAAATACTGATCGGTTTGGATTGTGGTTTGGCACGCAGTTAGAGGGACCAAAAAGAAAGACCGCGTTCTGTAACTAGCCATTTTTTATACAAATTCTAAAAGTCAAAGCTTTCCAAAATTTTGGAAACCAATTTTTTCAATATTTGAAAATTCTATCGAGAGCTATTTACAGTAGAGAAAAGCGCCAACAGTTATTTATCTCCATGACAAAGCGTGCTCTGCGAAAAATTCAAGAGAAGAGAAACGTTACTTTTCAAAGGCCCTACAATATTATCTTAATCACTTTTTGAATTTTGTTAATCACCTGCGAATATTCAAACCGACTATACAATTATGTTCTGGTGTGTCTTCTATTACTCCTATTAAACTACAGGACACTGAGAATCGTCAATTCATATAAATGGGTCTTTAGGCTAAATAAAAACTCATTTATATACTTAATTACACCTAAATTTTGAACTTGAGTCGACTATTTCGTAAAATATCTACTTCTTATCGAAGAGCTTTGTACAGAAAGTAATACACTTTTATATAATATTACGGCGAAATTTTCAGAGCTAGATAAAACAAATAAATCCGAAAGCAGTTTATCCGTAATTCTTTTTTTGTTATCTGAAGTGTATTAAGTTGTATGAGACATCGTTGATAAATCTGGAATTATTTCAACTCCCTAAACAAGAAATAAAAAATTCCTCACAACTTTTGATGCCAATTCAGACCAGTGTCTCTTGGATTTCATAGACCAGGCATCTCCGCAATCTACAGATGCAGCCTAGCGCAGGATCGACTAGTCAATTTCAGGATTTGCCACCCTTTTTCGTTAGGGAACTGAGAGAAGATTTATGGGTTCTGAAAAGAAAATACTAGTTTGAAGTTTTTGGTTTATAAACCTAATCGTCGAGTTCCCCATTTTTGGCACGCAAGAAGCAACTGATTGAGACACTTCAACTTCGCTAAAGGACGGCAATCTTTCTTGGCAGTCATGTGTCGAAGCTGAGTGAATTCCGTTTGTTGGCTTGGGATTGCTAGTGGATACAGGATCTTTCTTTGGAGACCCCTGCCCTAGTGTTCAAACTTCAAAGCTCCTAGTTAGGAGGGAGTCAGCTGTACTCGTTTAAATTGAATCATGCCCGTTTTTTAGTGTCTCATCTGCGCACGTGAGTAGTTTGCAGAGTACCATCTGTGCACGTTTCAATTGCATTGTGCATAACTGGAGGCAAGCTATTAGTATGCTTAGAAGGATACTATTCTTGTACATTCAAATTTCAACGTGCAGAGTTGAGAGTGTTCCATATGTACACCCACACAATTTGGAGGGTACTGTTTGGAACGTTTCTGTATACTTTCACAGTTCGCTGTATACTACCTGTATACATGCGCAGTTGGAAGGCTAATACTTAACACATTTAAATTTCAACGTGCAGACTGGAGAGCGTCTCATCTTTTTCACTTGTAAAATTCGATGTATACCATCTGTGTACGTGCACAGTTGGAAATATATTATTTTATACCTTAAAAATCGACGCATAGAGTCGGGATTATTCCATATGTACACGCGCAAACTTTGGAGAGTACCAGCTGTGCTAATCTTTAAACGTGTACAGTTAGGAGAGTACCATCTGTTAACAGTTACGCACTTCTGAAGTAGCTGTATGCAAAGACGGTGATTTTCCTTTCATAGCGCACACAATCTAGATTCTCGCGGAATAAATTCAAATTAAATCGGTACTCATTGTATACAGATACAATGATAGAATTAGAATTTAACTGAATAAATTGGTGTTTTCGGAAAGTTGAAAAATATTTAAAGTGTATTGTATTATTATATTTACCAATAGAACTAAGAATCGCTGCCAAAAAAAAGAGTAGAGCATAAAGGATCCACATTTTTGCCGAATAGAGAAAAAACTACACGTACAATTAAAAGTGAATCCAAACAGTATTCTGCTTCTTCGTTCGGGTATACTGTGTTTATTCGCCAAAATTTAATTTCAGAGATTACTATCATCGAAGATTGTATTTATATTTCATTAGTCAGTTCCCAACAAAATAAATATTATCTTATGTCCGTTAAAACTAACGTCACAGTAGATCTAATCCTTCTGAGAACATTTGTTGGGGGAATTTTCGCCAAAATTGTGTTGACGCTAATTTCCACACAATTCGGGAAATTTTACTTAAACATTAGTAGGAAAAATTCCCCAAAATTAGATGGTCCAAACTCCGTATGCTATTGTGTAATAATAACACAAATGTCTGGAAGTTTCCCAAACCTTATGTAGGGAAAATTCCTTAAAATTTGTGAAATATTGTGTAAGACTTTGTGAAAATTGATTCATGGAAATCTCACAAAACTTTTTTGGAATATTACCGAAAAAGTGGTGAATTTTCCTCAATATTTCCTAGAAAAAAAGAATTCATTGAAAAGACGACCCTGTAAATTCCGTATCTGTCATTTTCAGATTCAGAAAGTTAAAACTGAATCGGTTCGCGACTATGTGAATTGGTCCGTTTCTTAAGCAGCTGCGAATCTGTAGTGTACTGTAATGACCATTTCAAACATGGTCATATTGAATCGGTTTCCTTATTTTTGAATGAGACCGACTTTTTGTAGGATAAGCTTCCATATTTCACACGATTCTCAAAGTTTATTAATTATCGAAAGATTAAAGGAAATCGTGCGCAAGTCTGCTAGATTCCTTTTGCTATTTCAGTTCTAGATGCTCTAAAGACTCTAGCGGCGTATAAGTTAGTCAAAAAATTATAACGACTAAAAGTATTTTCAAAACAAATCCGCGGCAATCTGGAATTCCAGTGACAGTAACGCAACTCGAAAGCATTCGAAACCAATCAAACCGAAGTGAATATTTTGTGTTCCAATCGTGAACGAAACTACAAATTTCGCCAAAGTGTTTTGAACATTATATCGTGGAATATTAATAAAAAAGAAGGGTTCAGCTAGGCGGTAGCAATGGAAGAGCCTTTCTCTGAGGAAAGTATGCTTTGTTTGCGCCGACTGCTATCTTAAACATTCGACGTGTTATTTCTGTTGAGAGAGAGGCGACACGTCACGACCTAGCGGATTTCCTCCTAGCTACCAGCTCAGAGCGAAAAGATTCAAATGAAAAAGAATAATAAACCAATCTTAAAACAAACTCGATGAACACGTGTTATATTAAAAGTTCTCAACAGCGAATAGTTTTAAAAAACTGTATCAATTATACATGAAAAGACCTACCATGGGATCGTCATATCGTACTATTAGCCCGGTTCTTACTGCGATGTCGTAAAATACGTCAAAATCTGTGATACCTGTCAGAAATGCAAGGTAGAACAAACAAATACTCTGGGCGAAATGGGATATCGAGTAATCTTTGAGCCTTGGTACATGGGCAGGGCAAATATTATGGGACCACACACCCCCTCCTCAGGTCAACACAAGTACATACTCGTGTTTGAAAATTTCTTTACAAGGTTGATTATAATCATTCCTCTGAGGAACGCAAAGGCTTGCGTGATAAAGCTTTCTATGACGCAATACGAAATGGTTGTGATATCCCGCGGTTCTGGTTTACAGACATTGGTACAGAATTCTGTAACAATATAGTTGACGATTTGTGTTCGAATGATCGCGATCCACGATCGCGACACGTTAGGAAGAGAAAGAGAGACTCTAGAAAGAATGTTCCATCAAATGTTACATTTTTTAAAATTAGAATTTCCTCCACACTCATCGCAAAGTCGAGGTTAATGTAGAAGCCCCCAATCAACAAGGAAGTTTCTTAGGCTGGTTACTTCTAGCTCTTCGGTGAAATCCCGAAAACTTTTCAGAAATTCCAGTTTAAAACTTTACTAAGACGACATATTAGACTGACGATGCTTCGTAAACTGAATTACTAATTTAAAAAAAAAATTACCTACCTGTGAAGACGGATATAAGCATATTATTCTGAAAAATGTTATTATATATAGGCTAAGCGGTCAATAACAACAAAAGCAATAACGACAGCGGCCAGTAACAGAACTCTGATAATCAGACTCTATAAGACTAGTCGGTGCTATAAATAGCCGATAGCAATCGGCCCTTTTCATGGCCAACACATTGTTGTAACGAAGAAATAATTTATTGTTTGGAAACGTGCAATGAATTATTTAAATAAACAAAATAGTTTATTATTCAGTTACAAATAAGTTAAGTATTAACAGGAATAAAAGGAATGTATAACGAACAAAAATAAATTTCAGATAAAAATTGTTTTAGTTTTCACAAGTGATGAATTTTCGATCAAACTGTTCAATGTTCAATCAAAAAAGATTACAAGATACTTATATACAAGATACTTATATACAAGATACGCAGCGTAAGTGAGATACATACCTGAATAATTTCCGCTTTGCGTTCAATACCGCGTATCATACATCTTTAAAAATATCACCAACCTTTTATAAGTTCGTCCGTAACCCAATACCATCAGGAACATTAGATGATCAGGTTGAGACAGAAGAGCCGCCAGTTCTACCATCTGCGAAAGTCGACATCTGGGTGGAAAGAATCAAAAGGTTTGTTGTTCTACATGATATAATGAAATTACATTTAGACTCAGCTTGCCGCGAAAAAATTAATTAATATTTCTGCGCCAGTAAGAGTGCGCCACACGCTCTTACGTTGGCAAGGAATTGCTAAAAAAAATCAAAAATTCCAAGCACTTACTTTTTGAACTTTCTCGCGAAAAATAATGGTCACAAACGGCGAAACGGTGGATATAATTCGGAAGGTAGTAATCCCATTTATAATCAGTAAACAGAAAAAGCACTTTAAGTTGAGGTTGGTTTCAAAACCAAAGTCTATAGATATCCTTGGTACAGATCTGCTAAAAGCTCTACGAATGTCCTTAAGTTACTACTTGGAAACTTCGTGGTTACCACGGAGTCCCTCCAACACTTCCCGGTAACAGGAAATTAAACGGACAAATATTGGAAATAAATCATTAAGAGAAAAGAAGAAAATAAGAATGATAAAGAAACAAAATTTAGAGGTAGTATTAACCTCAAAAGTACCAGAAAATGCAACTGGATTCGGTCCGCCCGAATACTTTGTCCGCTTGAAGGTGTTTTATAAAGAAGCAGTCTTGAAGCTTTTTAACAAAAAATTTGTGAATATAAGAATTTTTCAGAAACTTACGCGTAATCATTCTTCAATCCGATTTAATATTATTAATAATATTTATCACTAATAAACTCCATATATTAAAACCCTTACACGTTAAACAAATACTTTGGCTGGGACGAGGGACGCAGGGAATTTCGCTAACTTCGCACGTTAGGGACTTGCAGCTACATTTTATAGAACATTTTATAGAATCATGAAATTCTCCATATATTTTATCAACATTTTTAAATCGGAGTTCAACATACAGTTTTCAGAACTTTTGTAAAGTTATTTCACATTTGCTGCCCATTAAATCCTGAAAGTTATACAAAGTTTATAACATTTGTTCAGGGTTCGCTCTTATCCCCGCCTATAGAAATAATTCAGGAAAGATTAATTAACTACTTTGCGTTTATATTTAAAAATTATCTTTAAGGTACAAATCTTTGTACCATTAAACGCACGTTGTATATAGTGTACACGAAATTAATTTATTAATTAACTTTGTAAAATAATGATGAATCCAATTCGTAAGTAGTTTCTTTAAATGAAAAATTGATGTTTTATTGAATACATAAATATTTAAAATTTTTTTCAATTTTCACTTATGACACGTACTTATCTACTACATTTGTTGTTTCACTTTTTCTACGGATAATAATTATTTTTAAAATAATTTTTAGTTTTTGGATATATTACATAACTTCCCAGGTAATTCTTAAAATTTGGAGAAGACTCCAGAACCTCTCAGATCGATTAAAATCATTTTCAACTCATTTTACATATTGAAATAAATTTTAGAATTTTTTATATTATTTTATGAATGTTTAGAACAATCTAAAACATTCTAGACCGTCTGTAATCATTTAAATATATTTTATAATTTTTTTAGAATGTTCTAGAAATTTGAAAAACGATTCATAACGTTCTAGAATGCCTAAAATTGTTTTTTAGTAATTTTAAACATTTCAATATATTTTAGAGCTTTCAAGATCAATCTTGAAATTTTTAGAATAATCTAGCATATTCTAAATAGATAATAATCATTTAAAAATAATTTTCAGTTTTTGGATACACTATACTACTTCCCAGATCATTCTTGAAATTTTGAGAAGACTTCACAATCCGTTAGTCCGATTAAAATGATTTTCAGCTGATTTTAACTATTCAAATAAATCTGAGAATTTTTCAGGTTATTCTAAGAATGCGTGGAACTATTTAAAACATTATAGACCGACTATAATCATTTAAAAATAATTTTAAGCATTTAAATATATTTTATAATTTTTTCAGAATGTTCTAGAAATTTGTAAAACAATCTAGAACGTTCTAGAATGCCTAAAATGGTTTTAAAATAATTTTAAACATTTGAGTATATTTTAGAGCTTTCCAGATCAATCTCGAAATTTGTAGAGCAATCTGGAACATTCTAGACCGATAAGAATTACATTCACACATTTTCGTAGTATTTTGTTGTAAGTTCCTTTTTAGTTGGTCCAAAAATTAATTTCTCACGGACCATTGGGTGATAATGAAAGTGCCCGTACATCCCTATAGTATGTATCTGTTGCTGAAGCTTCTCAAAATTGTGTTTTTATTAAATGAAGATTGAGTATTTGGCAAAATTGTCGGCAGAGTTACCAAAATGGCGACATACTGCAAGAGTTTTAATTGTGCCATATATGAATCTGACCGCATCCCGTAACTGTGGTGGAATAGTTACCGGACTGGTCCTAGGTGGTCATACCATGGCATGGTAAGTGTAGTGGTGACGTCACACCTCGGCGACAAAATAGAGAGAGAGAGAGAACTGTAAATTGTCAACCGAGTGAAGAACGCTCCCTTGATGAGAAGTTGACCCCCGCCCTCTCGTATTGGGTTCGAAAACTAAAGGCGCAGGATGTCCGGAATATGGTCGATGATAAGTCATTCACCATATAAGTATAAATAATCAATTAGCAGTTTCTGATGAGTGCCCTGTGGTCCAGACTTTCGTTCTTGGCCGTGATGATGTCTTTCGCGAATCATTAAACGAATCCCTTTTGAAAGTGACAGGTAATTAAAATTTACCCTTGCGCAACTCCCCCCCCCCCCCTACTTAAATCGGTGCTCAATGTTTTCCTCTCTATCATTCGGCACGCGACCAGCACAACTTGAGGGGGATAAGCATGGAGGTATTGTTGCATGAAAGGAGTGACAAAAGGGCAGTAGCATAGATGAAGGGGGTGTTGGGTACGATAGAGAAGAAGAGGAGGAAGAGGAATGGAGAAGAAAAGATTGTAAATAGGAGAGGAAGTAGATGTAAGAGAAATGTAAATATTGTAAATAGTGCTTAAGTAATAGGTGTTAGCCGCGGAGACAGGGGCTGGTAATGCGAGGCATTGCGAAAAAAGAGCGAAATGCGTGCGAGGCGAGGCGCAGCGAGGAAGGTTAGGTTATAGAGCAAGTCAATTTTTGTACGGCTAGCAGGCCGAAAAATAAACGTTTGTCTATCTTATCTATCTATAAGAGATCATAGGGCAAAAGCGTAAGAATGAAAATAAGGCAAGAGTGTAAGGCGAAATCATAACAGGTCATAGCAAGTCATAAAAATAAAAATAAAGCAAAACCATAAGGTCCTAAGCCGAACCAAAAATCATAATAGAAAAAACGATAGCATAAGTTGAAACCAAAATAATAAGCAGAATAATATAAATAAAACCATAAATCAGAATAAGGTAAAGTAAGAAGAAAGGAAGAAGTGAGCGAAAGCGTGAAACGTAGTGGGTGGTCTGGGAATGTTAGGCTGAAGCTAGCGAGTGTTATCAACCCGGGATGATCTTGCACCTGGTACAAAAGACGTGAATCACTTACCTTAAATTTGGTAGAAACTCGGGTCCTCCTAGCTTGGCTGGTGTCGCGAGAGTTAGGTAATCCAATTGAGAGCAGGTTAAATAAAGTTACAGTACGCCTTGTATGGTTTAAACAGACAACATATTTATTCTCGCGAAAAAGAGCATAGGGATAAAATAATACAAAAAAAAACTGAAACTTGTTTGAGTCTACCACGTAGACGTTAGAAAGTCGACAAAAAAAGAATGATTTGCACACAAACGCAGATTCATATCTTAAAAAAGACACCAAGCCTCCATTATTTATTTTCAATTAGACGAGCTCTTCGTATTTTTCCAATAAATAATGAGGAATAACATTTATCTAGATAGCACGCTTTATAAATTATCGCCACATTACTTTCAAATAACAAAAAAAAATTCATAATAAGTTCCTCGCATCCTAGTATTCATACGGTTTTAAATTAATTTACATTATAGATACAAAGGCCTTTAAACCGCTTTATTCTTAAAATTTTGTGGATAATAGAAAAGAGTAGACATTTGCTGACTGGCGTTCGTGCGCGTAGGCTTCCATTTGCGACGTCAGAATACATCCCAGGTCAGTAATAACAAAGAGCCACTCGCGCATACGTCTTGTCTCTCCCCAAATGTCTCGATTGAGGTTCGGAATGAGCTTTCTTCAGCACTCTGGTTCTGAATTCTTCTGTAACCACCAACCTGCAGACGTCCAGATCCGTAATCAACTGGTCGATGATTTCGTTCGGACTAAGCCGATAAAACCTATCATCTTCGATTTTCCGATCAAATAACTGTGATCGGTTATTACCTTAAAGTGAAATCTCTCTAGAACTCTCGGAATTTTCTAACTTCGAACACGACTGCGAGGCACTCCCGCTCGGTTACATAATAATTGCATTCATCTCTTGACAGGATGCGACTTGCGAAGGCAATCACCTTCTCCTGGCCATCCTGGACTTAAGTCAGCACCACGCCCAGACCAGTGGTACTAGCATCTGTCTGAAGGTGGAAAGGTTTCTCCTCTGCATCACTGAATGAAGGATAAGCGAGAATAGGTGCAGAAGTCAGTGCCTCTATAAGCCAGTTGAAGTCCCCCTGCTGTTCCTCCCCCCAATAACACTTTACATCCAGCTAGAATAGTTTGGTCGAACATCAGAAAAAGAGAGGCGACACTGAGACGAGGCGCTGGCCGCCATCCAATAAAGGAAAAGCGGCACTTCGGAAGCCGGATAAACGTCAAAATTTAGATTTATCTTAAGCCTAAAGATCCGGCTGAACTAAATAACGAGCTTCCTATAGATTTTTTCGAAGACTTCGACCTCTGGATTATTTATTATGGTGTGTATGATGAAACAATAGCTTTGGCAGATGCTGATCGGTAAAATGAAAGCAACGAGGGATTATGAGACAAAAAGATAAATGCATCAACTCACAAAAAATATAGGCTGAACAAGACTCTATACATCCCGCATTTAGTGTATAATTGACTATATAGCAGCTTTAGGAAAAATCTAGAGCCCCAAGCTAGAGAAGGTCGAAAAATTTGGAGAGAAGTCTAGGAAGTTTAGCAACCACTTAAAGAAGACTCAGAGAACCGAGCTTTCACTGGTGAATAGGGAATAGTGAATTCCCGCACATGACGCCACCAAGGAACAATGAAGAAAAGGCAAAAGAAATCTTAAAAAAAATTTCACGAACCCAGTCGTCTAAACGCGACAATAATTGTTACGCAGGGAGCAAATAAGCGGGAGCCAGTGAGGCATCGGCTCGAATCGGAGCTAGGAACCATCATCAATACAGAGGCTCGATTCGCCCGCTGCGTGCCTTGCCAAATATAGAAGAGAATTTTACCTCTGACATCTGTTTCGTGGTAATAGTTCAAAATAAAGAATCCAGAAGAATAATCCCAGGTCCACAAAAGAAAATGATTTAAAATTCCAACCAATCACAATTTCTATCGCGCAAATCATCATTGCTACGGCGCAACTCCTGGCATGACTACGAAAAAACTCGAATTAACAGTGATAATTATTAACCGTCTGAGCATTATTCGTTATCAAGTATGCAAAACTGCATTTACGACGACAAATACTTTATTGAATGACTAAAAAACCGCGAAATGAGGTTAAAAAATCTGATACTACAGCGCCAATATTAGGTGGATCGCGAACTAAATATTTCTAAATCTAAATATATCTACTGTACTTCAAAAGGGTAAACTATAATTTTACTCATGTTCCGTTACACTAACGTGTCAATAATCATGAACTCGACCAAATCACGGCACGCATGCGCACATTTATCGAAGTAAAATCCTGGTCTGCACGTGGATTATATATTTCCGGGAAATATTAACGATGTGAAGGTTTCCGAATCTCCCGTAATTTTTCGTAACTTTAATTTCCGAACGGAAAATTTCAAAAATCTGTAACTAAAATATCACACCGGGGTCCAAAAGTTATTACAAGGATCCATTAAAATAAATCCATAATCCACGTGAATCTATATATCTAATATACAAATATTATAATAAATGACCTAACTTTCGACCACACGAGATCGCGCATGCGAAAACATTACAATTTTTATTAGTCGGTAGTCGCTCTTTGCACAGTCAAATCTCAAAACTGACGCCCAATTAATTTTCCATCCAATGACCGATGAGATCGCACTTGTCAAGTTTCCGATCGTTTGTTGTAAATTGTTTACAGTGTCAATACTCATAGAAGCAATATGACGTTGATCGATGTTAATTGACATTGGCTAGGCAGACTTCATGAGATCAGGGTTGCGTTTGGTGGTGTTACATCTTCCTGGCATTGGCATTTTCAGAGTTACCAAAATGGCGACATACTGCAAGAGTTTTAATTGTTCCATATTTGAATCTGACCGCATCCCGTAACTGTTGTGGAATAGTCACCGGACTGGTCCTAGGTGGCCATACCATAAAGTGGCAAGTTGTAGTGGCAACGTCAAACCTCGGTGACAAAATAGAGAGAGAGAGAGAGAACTGTAAATTTTCAACCGAGTGAAGAACGCTCCCTTGATGAGTAGTTGAGGCCCGCCCTCTCGTGTTGCGATCGGAAAATAAGGGCGTAGGATGTCGGTAATATGGTCGATAATAAGACATTCACCCTGGACGTTTGTAAATTCGGCAATCTCACGGTCGGAAGACGCGGTAAAGGGTAAGAATTACTGCAATTTCGGTGTGAGTAAATGCAGTTTTTCGGATGAGTATCCAATTCCAGCGACATAACGCATTTGACCTTATTCCAAGCTTTAAATTATGTATATTTATTCCTAGTGAAATAAACGTTCTTAATATTGCTAGAAATACTCATTTTTTAATATAATCATTTTTTTGAAACTTTTTCAAGCGTCTCCAGGGTTCAATGCAGCTTAGCGAAAAACATTTACCAGTGGTTCAGAAATAATGTTTGGGTTTCTTCTGAATTCCAGCAATTTCTCGCTGTTCAAAAAAAAAATAGAATATACTAACGATGATTGCCAGGACTGGGTATATCATCGAGGTCGATTATTTCTTGATTCGGACCTGGACCTCCTCGCATTCGACTAGACGATCTTCTATGCTGCCTTGGTGTTCCAGCTCCAAGTTGCTGCTCATCACTTTGATCTGTGGGATATAATGAAGTTATTTTTATTACAGAATTTTTTTAACAAACCCCAAAGTTTGCTATTGGTCTAAAATGAAGAGAGGCGAAATGCAATCCTAAAGTCAGTCGATATTGCAAAGAAACGATTGTTCCGAATTTTAATTAAGTAAACATATTTTGAAAATCTAGGCTTTTTATAAATTTCGGTGAATTACTATATATGCTTATACATTTTCAGAAATTTCCATATATTTCTTAAACTTATTGAAATTTATGAAATTTGTGGAAATTTATTGACAGTATAGAAATTGTTGGTACTTAGTGGAAATTTATCGGTAAATTTTGATTACATTTCTGTTTGACGCATGCTGCCGCAAAAGTGATGACTTAGCGTAGGGATTATAAAAAGAAAAATCAGGTAAATCAAAAAGTAAATAGAGAGGAAAGCATTAATCGTTTGAAATTGTAATATATGATATTGCTCAATATTACTAGACTATGCACTCGCGTATTGCGGCACTTTCGACGAGAAAGTCGCAGTTGTTCTTGCCGATTTTTTTTAGTTTCGGGAGCGGTCATTGAAAAATCCCGTTATACATTTTTCAAGTTTTTATTGATTTGCTTCGCACAAACGTATCTTTTATGTTCTTGTTTTGAACGCCATCTTTCGTTTAATCTTTTTATTTGTCTTGATCATAATAAATTTATAATATCACTCTTTCTTGAGAACTCAGTTGTGTCAGTGCTTCACGAAGATAGTGAAGACGAATTAGAGAGTAAAAACTATCAAGAAAGAGTGAAGATGACAAAAAAAAACTAAAATCACGACGGTGCTTCTCCAATAGGGTTAAGAGAAACCCTAACTAAATACACGTGCTCCGTCTTGGGCAACATCACTGCCAGCTAAGAGTGAGGGATTGTGATATCCAAGGTAAAAGGAAGCTATGCCCTTCAATATTTAAAGTAATGATGGAAAAAATATCGATAAATATCAATACATATCGATACGCGACCGTATCGAAAAATAGCATTACACTTTTCTCTTGACGATATTTATTGATATTTTCTTCGCCTGCTGCGGCATCGCCGTTGTATTTTTTTTTGCAAGTGACAACTCAAGTAATCGATAAGGGCAGAGCCAAAAAGGCCAATGAGCAGGACTTGAGGCATGGGCAACTATTGCGCAGTTGATTCATTTTCAACTTTCAGTTATTCAAACATTCAGTATTCACTGCCGCTTTTACTCTATACTACAAAATGAATTTAAACTTTTTTTAGTAATAAGATGCGTTAGCACCTAGGATTCAGGCAACCCTTTCATTTTTCGGAACAGTAAAAATTAAGAAAGGTAAAATTTCAGAATAGGTTATAATACATAATGGTAAAACCTAGGAATAGCAAAAAGTCGGAAAGAGCAATAAGTCGGCATTCCAAAACTCTGAAATGTATTTCTTTGGAAACCAAAGAAACGGAATGAGTAAAACTTCAGAAGCGTTAAAATTAGGAGGGTGCAAAAATTAGGAATATGTAAATATATGGAGAAGAAAAATTCAGAAGGTCGAAAAATTCGGAATTTTTTATTAATATACCTACTATTAGGTGTATAATGATTTGTTCGTAGTAGCAAACAAATGTTTATCACAGTTTATGTTGTACGTTGAAAATTTTCTACTTTCCGAATTTTTCCTCTCCATGTATTTACTTATTCCTAATTGTTTACCCTCCTAATTTAAACGTTCACGAATTTTTACCCATTCCGCTTCTTTGGTTTCCGAATAAATACTTTTCAGTTTTGGATTTCTGATAGTTGAATTAAGTGAGGTTCAAACCAATTAAACGCGCGGTATCCCGACAATAGGTTGGGAAAGAATCGCGACAATCTTAAAGTTGGGAAAGCCAATTTAGACGACATATATCTGATAGACCGGCAAAAACTCAACACTTCTGAGTGGACAGATCAAGTCCGAGACGACCTGCTGAAATGCTATCATACTAGTATGTCTCCTGAACGAAAATGTTACATTGCGTGTATGCTTGCTCTGTGATGCAAGAAATACTAAAGGATCTTGCATTTTTGGCATAAACGACTGCAAAATTGTGCCAAAAAACTCCCCAAAAGGGGTAATATCAGTGGAGCGCCCACTCAGCCACAGCCAGATCAAGCCGCAACTATTAATTGGGTTACGTAAAATACAGCAAGAGCTTTGGCACATGCCAAACGATAAATAATACCAACGGCTGATTATAAAATTAAACGATGAATTAATCAACTAACCACAGTCCGTGCGCAAACTGCGGATCTCTTATGACACACTTAAAAAGTCAAAGATGCTGATCATCAGGCAGCATATTGGGGACAGAATACGGGTACTATCTGACGCTAGAAATCTTGAGCAGAAAGAGATGTAGATCAGAGAAAACCAAGAGTTTTTCTCTGACCCAAGAAGATGAAAAAGTAATAAAGGGCATAACAAATTATGCCGCTCCAGATTCATACTTTAAATCACTAGAATCTGGGCTGTATTTTGACTTCATATCTAAGGTCGGAAAAGCCTATTTCGGAGTAGCCGTTGAAAGGGCGCACAGCACTTCTGACAAAAATGGGCAACTTAGCTAAGCCAAGGAATAACAAGCTGTTTACTTGTCTAAAAACGCTGTATAAGATCTTCAGAGCTATCCCCAATGATAGCAGGAAAGACGCAGCATTCTAAAAACGCAGCCGTTTGAATCTCTGGTTTATTACTAGAAAGCTCACAATTTTATGTTTTATAGACTTATCATCTGTCTTTTAGAAAGCTCAAAGGTTCCGCCACACACTGATATGTGCATAGAGAGATTGATGTCGCTTTGGAAACCCACATTTACTATTTCATCTGGAAAACACCGGGTTTAGCTAACAACGTCACCTTTCAGAAAGGTCTCTTTTAGGGTGACGCCATAAAACCACTCCTATTTTGCCTTACATTATTACCACTATCTCTCGCGTTGCTCAATTCTAGAGGGTACTTTTGCGGAAAACGTGGAAATATAAGGCGTAATGTCACTCATGTGTTTCACCTGGATGATCTCAAGGTCTATGTTATAAATACAGCGCAACTTCACATATCTCTAGGGATTGTCGAAAAACACTTTCATAATATTGGAATAAAGTTTGAGTTAGAAAAATGCAACAGGTTTCATTTGGAGCTAAAATTTATAAATCATACTCTCAGAAGCAAATAGAAACATCTCATCTGGCAGATTCTGTCCGATAAATTATCAGCTAGAAACAAAGTATCTGTAACAACCGTAATTGCCGTCCCGGTAGTACTCTACTCATTTTAAGTGGTTTAATAGACTAATGAGAAGATCGAATCTCTAGATATTGCGTCACAAAAGGTTATGACAATGAAAGAAAGCATGCACCTCAAATTCTGGGTTCCGCAAGTCTATATCTTACGCTGTCAATGTGGCCGTGGACTACCGAAACTTGAATGACTTTGCAACATGATTATTACAAGTAGGCACACATAGCTGCAAACGGACGGGTCCCTATTCTTAAAATGGTCTGAAAGCACGAAGAATTGGGCGAAGGAGCGTTTTGCCCAGATTAAGAAAGCGCAATAGAAAAAATTCCGTGAACGGCTCCTAGACAAGAGGATGCACAGCAACTTTCAGAAAACTGTGGAAGATCAGTCGATGTCGCATAAGGTAATATTTGCTTTACATAAATAACCCATATTAAAGTCGGTCACGGATGGTATCATTCTAGCATATCAAGACAGTGTTGTTTCCACGTTAACATACGGCCGAGATATTTTGAGCCAAGAAATTCCGGGTGGTTGCTGCTGAGTGTGTCATACGCACACCGAGCATCTAGGACATCTACTATCCAGTTGTCTAACTCATACCGGACCGACATAGATCCAAAGACATAATACGCTATTGGAAGTGCTAAGCTTTCACTAGATAATAACCTGAAAAGCATCCCTTCGTGACAACAAGATGCTAAAACATTTTATGGCAAAATGCGTAAGGCGCAACGCCTTAAGCCCCTTTATGACCTCAGGTTGAATAACAATTTTGCTAGTTGACGACAATAAGTTGGATTGAAGCTTGCTTTCGAAAGTATCAACTTAACGAAACTGGGATATTCAAATCTTCAATAATGTAGAACAAGAAAACAATCTTTCTCAGTTCAAACAATTATTATATACTTACGTTGAAAATTATAATATTGACCATGGAAACCCAGTGCTTGCGTATTCATCTCATTCTGATATTGTGGACTTTGCAGGTGTGGTAAAAAGTTTATTGTTCGTGGTGAAGATACGTCTGTAGAATATAATGTAGGGATTTTTATTTGGGAATATTTCTAACAAATCCAAAAGATTAATATTGGTTTAAACTAAGGATAGCTGAAATGTAATCCCAAAGTCTGTTGATACTAACATATGTATTACATTTCAATAAAGTAAATATATTTTGAGAATCTAGACACCCCCCAACATGTCTTTTTATGGGATTATATTATTTTGACATTGTATTTTCCATTGGCATGGTTAAAAATATAAGATTCTTTCTTATGAATACATGACAATGACTTGAAACAGACAATTATTCAATTTTTTAATTTAAAAAATGGGTTGAAAACAAATAATGTTTCCATAATTCAAATGTCTTTTAAGCTCTCTGAAAATACGGCTAACCTTGCGGATATCATATTTTAAAGATTTTTATATTCTATTCTATTATCATTGTAGTACTCAGTTTTAACTTATTTCAAAACAAGTATTCACTGTACTGGCCACATAATTTTTAAATTATACCTTTTGACGTCAAGCTTATACAAATTTAAGAAAGCTTTTTTACCGAATTTTATATAGATGCCGCAAAAATTCAATTTTTGTTACTTTTATTGGATTATGGAACTCTATATGAATGCGAAGAAAGCTTCAGTTGGGTTTTCTGGCTTTAAAGCTACACGACGATGGCTCGACTATTTTACTAAGCATTATTTTCGAGTGAATTGTGAATCTATGGAGAATAGGGGCTCACACGAAATGTAGGGCAGAAACTGTATTAAAAAAAACTGCAAAAAGTTGCATCGCTGGAGCGCCAAAAAACTTCAAGAGTACTTAGATATACCGAAATTTCGAGTACAATCCATAGTTCTGTTTAACATGATTGTATAAATTCAAATTGATTATATTTTGCTTAAAGATAATTGTTGCCACTCGACACTTTGATCTGTAAGATTTAATGTACACAATCTCTAAATATACGAGAAGCCTGAGAATCAAAAACTCTAAAGGTACGACCGTATTAGGGGCTCCTACTTTAGAGGCCTACTAGGACTACGCGCATGTCGTATTTAAGACAGCACACTCTTGCGCGCGCCAGACTCGCAAGCAGGGATCCTTTGGAGTCGGGACGCTCGTATCTGTAGAGCGCTGATATCTATGGAGCCCGTACCTTTGGACTTCAAGTTATAGGGATTTTTCATTAATAATTTTTCTAAGCGAACCCTAAAAATTTGAAATCAGCAACTCCAAAATCCCTCTCATAAAGTAAGCAGTAAAAGAATTCGTAAAATTGACAACATGTTCGGTACAAATATGGGCAATACGGTCATCCAAAAACTCATTGCAACATTTTTTTCACTTCTAAAGAAAATAAATCCGTTTATTTTAACATTTAAATATTAATACGCGCTATCGGGAACATCAAAATCCCATATGATAAGAACGGGTGAATTATGGATTTTCGAAAAATTAAACTCATGCTCCACGGTTTTATCGAAACATTTCAAGTTTTTTAGGGGCAAGTGCGGTCTACCTGCAAAATAAAAGCATGCTATTAACTTTCATTTCGATTCCCCCTGCAGCGACCCAAGTATGACCCAAAAATAAAAAACAACATCCCCAAATAATATTTTGTAATTTTTAGCAATTTGTGTCGTGTTTTTTGTACAAATAAGCACTACTGGACAATTTGAATATTGCCCATGACTTGTTAAATAATATTTAATCTTTAAATAAACGTAACTTCTTCTGCATGTTGAGTGTATATAGAAAATATATTAACCATTTCATAATTGTTTAAATAAATATAATTTCTATCAGCAATTATTTTCCAACAATTTTTTCAAAATCATATTTCCTGAAATAAAAATAATCTAGTCCGGAAATAGTGCAAAATCTTCGGTACAAGTACTGTGTATATGTTAACTAAAAACCAGAAGCTAAAAATCTAACTGAATTTCGACCGACAACCTGTCTTCCAAAAATTCATTAATGTCTTACAGCTTTCATTGCACGTAAAGTTTATTCTTATTGCGACGAGAATGACGCCCTTGCATAAGAAAAAAAAGGATGTTCTAAAGACTCGCGAGACAGTAAAGATCTAGCCACTATAGACGCTATTGCTTTGAATCCACCCCTAGGACATTTTACGAAAAAGTTTAGAAGTAACTCTACGTGAAGCAGCAGATAAATTTTTTTAATTAAAAATAGTATCAAAACTTATATTCAGACAAGTAAGGCGGTGGCAAGTAAAGGCCGATTGAGTTTGCTGTAACTAATTTTCCAGTATAGACATAAAACGTTTTTCCTGATTTCTGTTATCGATATCTTATCTTTCTTTTTTTAGGTTGTTCATTTACGTCTGCAATTGCGAGAAACTCGTTAATTTTCGATGAAAAAAGGATAGTATGACGGAAATTTACTTGTGACGTTTTGCTTGATTGACATGGACCTGAGATTTTTTGCCTGAATACACCATGAATTTGTGAGCTTTGGCTTGAAAAATATGAAAAATATAAAAAATCTGCAAGGTAGCTTTTGATGATTTTGCTACACTTCCTCAAGTTAGTAATGGTAGTACGTAGAAGGAAACAACAAAAAACGCCCGGAACAAACGTTGACACCGATTTTTTTAGAAAAAACTTTGAAATTATTTCAATATGTATAGTACTACTAAAAAAACATTTATTTAAAACATTCAAATTGCACTACTTCACCATCCTTTTTGTCCATTTTTAATATGGAAATAACAAAACCAAACACGATCTAAACTCGGAAAAATCAAGCAACCTACTTTGTTAAAAGATCTGAGGGGTGGATTCTTAAGGCTGTTTAATATTTCTATTGGGCAGGGAACATAATCTGGTGTTTTTAAAATGTGAATTATGCAAATATTTTAAATTCAAAACCTTTTTTGTGTGTTCTACATGAAAATTCTTTAAACCTGTATTGTTAAAAGTTCTAGGAATGGATTTTCGATGTTTAAAAAATATTATAATTGGACTGAGAACTAATTTACAGTATTGTCCAAATGAATTTTCTGATTATTTTCAATTGGAGAAGTTACTCCCTGCTCGAGGAGCAAAAAAATCGGGTATCAATTATTGACACTAGTGAAAATGGGTAATGGCTAGGGCACTTCAACTACTGTAGATTGCACAGTTATTTTTTAATTAATTGAAATTTAATTAATGCTTTCTGGTAAAATTATAGAAGGGATGAATTTTCAAGAGAGAATTAATTAATCTATAGATCTGAATCATCTTTATATTGTTAAAGGTCTTGTGATGTGATTTTATGTCATAAATATTCAAGTGATAATATCGAAATGTATTCAAGAGGAAAAAAGTTTTCCCTGATCTGGTGGCTGCTAACAAAAGAAAAATTGCAAACCAGCGCAAAGATTTAAAAAATCGATCTAAAGAACCCAGATGCAAAAAAACTCGAAAGTGGTTGTTCATAAACCTCGTGACGCGAATTACTCGAAAAAATCCCTTCCGCCCTTCTGACATTCCATGACAAATCGTTGAACCCCGCCTCAATGATACGCGATAAGTAATTGACCCCCGCTCCCCTCTTACTATTCAAAAAATGATAAGCTCAGTTTTATCCTTCAACTTTTTTTTTCTAATCTACAACGTCATACAAAAGAGGTGCTTTACCAGTACAGCCGAACCGAGCAATATTTAAAAAAAATCGAAATTCGGTTTAATTTTTCGTAAATATTTTGAGATAAGATCATTAAAAATATAAAGGAATTTAAATAGTATATTTATAATTAAAAGCGTTTAAAATTAAATAATGGAAAATTGAGAATTTTTGAGTTTGAACAATTATAAAGTCAAAGCGATCACGATTTGACAATTTAATGTTGAAAACCATATTGAACCTTTCAAATTCAAAGCTTCTGAAATTAGAAAATCCTATATTGTTATTAGATAACGAAATTAGAATTTGACATTAAAGCTACTCAGGCGAATTTTTATAAAATCAAGAGAATTAATTAAATTATAATACACAAACTTTTTTAGAATCAAATCATAAAAAATTTTAATTTTTTAAAGTAAATTCAAATCACTAGAAAACTAAACATTTTCACATTGCTACTTAAAATTTCCCAAATTCAACCAATTCAGTTTTAGTTGCAAAATTAAAACCTATGAAAGGAAAGAATTTAAAATTGAGCATTCAAGATGTAAATTCAGAACTCTCAAATTTTTTTAACAATTTAAAATTACCATAAATGTGCATTTATTGCTTCATAAATTTCAGTTAGATAATTAGATTTTGGTCTTTTTGTTATTTTAAACCTAATTTCTATTGTTTTAATGTCAAATCTTGCTTTAGAGCTATTTTTTACTCTTGAAATTTTCTAGTCAAATATTTTTCAATTTGAAATGATTTATTAGTTTAAATCTTCAACTAAAAATCTGAAAATTTTCAGATATTAAATGGAAAATTAAAATAAATAATAAACAGCTAGATTGCTCTAATATGATTACATTTTTGGGAATTATACAACTTTAAACTTCAGTTAGAAATTGTCTTATATTTACATCTGAAATTATTAAATTTAAAACTGACCTTCCAGGCGTAAATTTTAGGGTTTACTTTGTAAACGGAGAAAAATAAACATTTTTGTTAATTTGAAAAAGGTGCGCAAGTAAATTTTCTATAAGAATATGTGCTTTATAATTTAAAATCTGAAACTTGTTTGAAAGCTCTCTAGGAGTCAACAGCCTTCACTGAGCACAATTTATTGGCGCTTAAGAAATAAGATTTAGATTTTTTTATGAATCCCAGTATTTTTTTTATATAAAAAAATTGATAATATACTCACTTTGAGCAGTCTGTCCACTATAATCTACTGGTGCTTTTCCTTTGCGGAGCCGACCATCAGTGGCATCTGTGAAATATGATGTAGGAATTTTTATTCAAGAATTTTTTCGACGAAGCCAAAAAATTTGATATTGGCCCAGAATAAAGAGAGAGCAAATTTAATCCCAAATTTAGTCGATATTAAAAAAAATAAGGTCCCAAATTTCGGTAATGTAATTATATTTGGAAAATCTAGGTTTCCTATAAACTTTTTTAAATTAACAGAGATGTCTATAGATTTTTACAGATTTCTATACATTTGTAAAATTTATGTAAATGTGTGAGAATGTATGAAATTTGTAAAATTTTATCAAATTTATAGAAAATTTGTTCTCATATCAGAAAATTGATCATATACTCACGTTGATCAGCCTGTCCACTATGCTCTACTACTGCTTTACCTCTGCGTTGCCGATCATCAGTTGCTTCTGTGAAATCTAATATAGGGATTTTTATTTCAGAATTTTTTTAACGAATCCCAAGAATTCGATACTGCTCCAAAATAAAGAGAGACCAAACGTAATTTTGTAGTTAATATTTGTATAAAATTATGTGAGAGATCTATCACTAATCCACGCAATCGTCTCTCCCTCGAGTGAATCCACAATCTATGATTTTGCTTTTTTTATGATTTAAAATTTCAGTAGGAAATTTTGTGCTAAAAATAAGATCTACTTATTTTCTTGTGGTAAAAATAATTTTCAAGTGTAATTGTAAAATGTCTTGTGCTCTCTGCACCCCGATACGGATAACATTCCGTTTCCAACCTCTTTAAGGTTTCCGACGACGACCCATCATCGCCTTGTCGCTTTGCGTTCTCCAACGATGCCTGCATCTTTTAGCTCATTAGCACCGAGGACAACCACCAACTGCTTTGGAACCTTGGCTTTGCCACCCGGGTTCTTCCAAAGATCGTTCTTGCAGTCTTGGGTTCGTCGCCCGCAACAGGTTCGAAAGGTTTCGGCTCTTTGAGCATAATTGTAAGTTGGTTAATAAATCAATTTTCTTATATTTAAACCGTTTGCCCATAAGTGACTGCACTCGATCCTTGTTAAGCTTTGTCAATAAACTAGGGGCAAATAGGTTAATTTAAATAGAAATTTTAATGGACGCCCGATTTAAACAACTGCTTACAGGCTCCAATTTTGTTATATTTAGACTTAATGGTTTTAAGCATTTCAAGCGACGACCAAACCCTTAGAGTGGTTGATATAGTTTCACCTCGGAGTTAGATTATGAAATAAGATTTTGATCACTGATCATCATGATGTTCTTTTACGGGATTATTTATTTACGCATGTGAGGAATATATAATACAAGAATACGAGTAACAAAATGAATGCATTTTGTTACTCGTATTCTTGTTCGTTATTATTATATACCAAGAATCTGATTTTTTTTCCTTGCTTAGATTTTTCTACTCCTACATCTCCACGTATTTAACTAGCAGACAGTGAGGTAAGAAATAACAATGGGTAGTGTAATTTTCATTAAAGTATAACTTAGTACCTTTTGGTCTTTTATTATTTTTAAACGACCTGGCGTCCTTCAGGCAAAACATTCAATATCATGTCTTCTTTTAATTTACCTCAACTAAATTAAAAATTGGCTTGGATAGTGACAATGACATTCGTAATCAATCTGTTCACTGAAGAATAGCTTGGAAAGTATAGAATACAAATAAGAAATTTGTATTGGCAACTGTCTCAGCAATTAATGAAAAATTAAATTGGCCCATATGAATATAATAAGACCAAATGAACTTTTATATAACACAACGCTACTGAAGGTTGGTGACCTTTTCAGCATAAAACACCAAAAAGTTATGACTCTCTCTCTGTTAAAGCTAATCCTTTTCCCTTATTGATAGAAGTTTGGTTGAACTTTTCATTTAAATACTCTCACCACTTGATATTGTTTAAGAGACTATTTTATAAAATTATTAGATGAAGTAATAGGGCACCTCAACTGAGATGTAGAATACGATGCGATAACCAACTCAATTGCAACAGTCTGTGTCACTAAGGTTGGGAATAAAATTTGAAAGTTGAAAAACTTCAAGCCTTCTATGTAGACAGTATTAAAGTTTAAATCGTGAAATTAACATTGGAAATGAACAAATTCAGTTTATGAAGAATGGGCAAAAGTTTCAATAAATTATACAAAGGTTCGTGGGGCTGATGGTATACAATACATGCTGGACTATTAGTAGACCAAAGTGAAGTTATAGTTTACGAGGTATTCGCGTTTTTCTACTGGTAGGTACAAATTATCATTTTTGGGTTTTATTGGGTGTAATACTAGGACCTATACTAAATTAATTCGGAGTTTATTTATATCCCGACGGTAGCCAGAAGTAGGTATATATTATGTTTCAAAAAATAATATAACAACTAAAACTGTAATATCCTAATCCTCAATAATTTACAACAAATAAAACTTTTTTCTTAGTTAAGAAATAATTATATACTTACATTCATGATCAGGCAAATGATTATGCAAACCCACTGCTCTTAACTGCATCATCCTCTCCTGTCTTTCATGTTCCATCCGGGCTAAAAATTGTGATATCTCTGGTCTAGGCTCTGCTGTAAAATATAATGTAGAGACTTTCATTCAACAATTTGCTTAACGAATCCCAGAGAACTTCTATTGGTCTAAAATAAAGATAGTTCAAGAATAATCAAAGTCAGTTGATATTAACCTAGCTACTAAATTGAAATGAAGTAATCTATACTACGCACCTTGGGAGAGAAGAGGCGCTTTTCCGATGATTGCATGTTTTCAGTACAAATCGTACGCAAGCGCGTAGCGCCAGCTGGAGACAAGTACTGAAAACGGACTCCAGTCAGAAAATTGCCTTTTATCCTTGGAGCATACTATATTTTTAATTTAAAAAATGGATGCTTTTAGACATATCACGAAACGTGGTCATGATTTCAGTCCATATTAAATTTTAAGTTAAGAAGCATGTAATTTACGTTTACTTATTTCAAATGATCAAAAACACAATAAAAACGGCCTGAAACCTTTGGTAATTTATGGTCATTTTAGAGATGATTGTTGTTAATGCACCATAACTTTCCAAAAATTTAATTTCAAAATTTTGAAAAATTATGGAAATTTTCGGCCTTTTATGGTAATTTTACTGGTAAATATGGTAACTTACCATAAATTACCGCAAAATTATATTTATCTGTAACCAACATTTCTTCACTGTAACTTGGTAGTCGGAAGGGAGTAACAGTAGATTATGTACCTGGCCAGAAAAGCTTACCGTTAAATTTTGCATCCTCGCTTAAAGCTTAACTTTATTGCCGTGGTGCATATGATACATTATCTGAAATAGGCAGAATAACTGTTTTTACTGCTTCTCGTAGCGGCAGTAAAATATAACTTTATGGTACCTCTACGTGCGGCATGTGAAGTAACAGTAAGGAGGATGAAGTGAATGAGATTTGGAAAAAAAAGTAAAAGAAAAAAGTGAGAATAATTTATTTTAGAATTGCGTTAAACTATGAAGTGGATTTTGGACTTATAATTTTGCCCTACGCTGGTGCGTACTCGGTACAATTAAGTGCCATTTAATAGAAAAAGGGCAGTGATTTGGTGTATTTCAGATAAAGTATCGTATGCACCACGGCACTAAAGTTTTTTTATACTTAGATGTAGTTTTATCGTCCTCTCCTTTGGCTCAGACGCCAAATTCTGTATCTTGTATAAGGTTCAACTTTACTGCCTAGGTTATTAATCTACGACTATCTGAAATAGGCAGAATAAACGCGAGTTTATCTTATATTTCATTTCATTTCACTTCTCAAGCACTTTTTCCTTCTTGCTGTCACTTTACGTGACGCTAGTTGCTTTAAAATAAAGTGCTATTTTACTACCGCTCCGCAGGTGGTAACTTTGCCTATTTCAGATAAAGTAGAGCTTTAGAGCTTAATTTTTTTCAAGAGTTTCATTTAATCTTGACATCGTATTGTCCATTGACATGGTTAAATATATAGTATTTTTCCTCATGCATAAATAATTATATTAATAAATCATTCTCGACCTTGTATTTATGTTAGATCACTCAATCAGTCGTCGATTGGAAAGGTCAGTTACAATAAAAACAGACAAATGTTAGTTAAACGCTTCGGTCCTGAGTTTGGACCCTCTTTATTAAATATTTTGAATTTTTGATTTTGTCTTACAAATTTTGACTATAATAAAGATTTACTGAAGAGGGTCCAAACTCAGGACCGAAACGTTTAACTAACATTTGTCTGTTTTTATTGTAACTGACCTTTCCAATCGAAGACTTATTGAGTGATTTAACATAAATAATTATAACTTGAAACAGGCAATACATTAATTTCTAAATCAAGATGTCTAAAAACACTTATATCACAAGCTCAGAGTCCTTGGGTATCTCAATAATCTTTCCTTTCTTCTGATGAATTTCAGTAAACTTGTCGATGACCAGTTTTGCTATAGATGCATCTAAAATAATTTTTTAGTGCGAGAGATAGAGGCAGCAGTGTGATGCAAAAAAGCTGTGTTGTCGCCTTGCAGGACGCCCTTTATGTAAAGTGACGTTGTTCATTGTTTCATGATATTTTCCAGATGAGATTGTTAACCTAATTTTCAAAAAGAGGCATCAATCTCTCTACGAATCTCACTATGTGTGGGAAAACCTTGAAGCTTTACAAAACTGATGATCAGTCTATGAGAGATTAAATAAAAAGATTTCCAGTAGTCAATCTAGTCCACTGACAGGACGCGATAATGGGCTGCTGCATCTTTGCAGGCATACCTGTAAATTATCATGGTCTCTCGACACCTTGCAATATATATTATACATTGTGGTCAAACAAGTCTTTAGCCTTATTTCTCTAGGTGGGACAAGTTGTCTTTTTCAGTAGAAGTACAGTGCGTCCTAATACTAGCCACTGTGGAATAAGCGTTTGCGACTTCAAGTATGAGGTGAATATGCAGGCCACGTATTAGTGTGTAAAAGTAAACTTCTTCCACCATAAACGCTTGATCTTATCTGATTATGTAGCGGAAAAGTTTTGGTAGGATTTTCCTTATTAGATGTTATAAGCCTGTCAGAGAACGCGTTGAAGCTGATGATATTATCAGTATCTTTTTTCAGCTCCAGTGTTTTAGGGATATTAAATACGAGGTGTGTTTAAAAAGTAAGGTGACTTTTCAATTTTCGCGGACTACGTACATTCAAGTTTAAAATTTTTTGTTTTGTTGTATTGGTACACTCGTCACGATCATATGTTCACAGTTTTGACTATATAGCTCGTGTTGTTTTTCTGGCAGAGGCGTAAAAGGTTAGAAGGGTTTGGTGTGCTCTGCGATTTTCTTCTTTCGAAGAAAATGGATCAAAGAGTTTGCATTAAATTTTGTGTGAAAAATGAAATCCAGTGCTCTAAAACTCTTGAAATGTTGACAGTTGCATACGGTGAGTCTACTCTGAATGAGAAAAATGTGTATAAGTGGTACAAGCTGTTCCAAGAAGGCCGAGAGGATGTCCAAGACGAACCTCGCCCTGGACGTCCCAGCACGTCAACAACAGATGAAAACGTTTAAGCAGTGGAAGAAATGGTGTTGAAAAATCGCCGAATTACCATCAGAGAAGTTGCTGAAGATGTTGGCATATCGGTTGGCTCATGCCATGCTATCTTTTCGGACGTTTTGTGCATGAGACGTGTGTCAGCGAAATTTGTTCCAAAACTGTTTAATTTTGATCAAAAGATCCATCGCATAAAGATAAAAACTGCATCGCTGAAAGAACTCAAGGCTATACCACAAAATGATTATCAGAAGTGCTTAGTTGATTGAAAAAAGCGTTGGCACAAGTGTATTATATCTGAGGGGGATCACTTTGAAGGGGACAAAATAAATATTGAGGAATAAATGAATATTTTTTGAGAAAACTATAAAGTCACCTTATTTTTTAAACACACCTTACCTCTCTCTAAAAAGTCTGTACTCTGTTAGGCTTGGGTGGATGTTTTACAGGACAGGGGGAAGGCTGAAAATGCGCGATGGATCAGCAAAAAATAATGGTTCTCCCTAATCTCTAATCTCTATTTCTCCCTAATTGAAAGACCAGCCAATCAAAACTGTAATATTTAATTCCTTAATAGTGTACCGCGAACAAATACCTTTTTCGTAGTTACAAAATTATCATATACTTACGTTCGTCTTGAATAGAGACGCCATGTCGTGCCCTCAGCCCTGCCATAAAGGCTCTTACATGTTCTGAAGGCTCCGCTGTAAAATATAATATCATGATTTATATCCTGGAATTTTTGGACCGAATCCCGAAAATATGCCTTTGGTTTAGAACGAAAAAAGCTGAAACGTGGTCTCAAATTCATATAATATTAACTTAACTTCTAGCAAAATGTAAAAATGTATGGAATACGCTAAGTTCAGTAGATTTTACTGGAGGATAGTTAAAATGCTCACGAAAACATTAGATCTAAGGTTCTTGTAAAATCTACTGAAAAGTCATGGCTTCCCTGAATTTATACTAATCGTGTTGTGAAAAATACAGATCTTTTTTCTTTTTGCATGTTTCAAAATAACGTAAGCAAATTTAACAATTTTAGCATTTATATTGTATTCATAATTTGGAATTGTAATTTTTCTGATCAAATTCGAAATCAGCTACCCCAAAATGGCCACTTGTACAAAGTTTTATGTATTTGCGACGAGAAATCGATTTCTTGCCGCTTTTATTCCATTCCAACAGACCGTGCGGTCGCTACCAGTGCTCCAATAGGGTCTTCTGGTTTTATAAAGATAAGACGCGATAGGAGCAGTATTACTTCAGTTATGGAAGCTTCTAATGTGTCCCCTAAGGGTTTACATTTTTCTTACACCTTCTCTATTCCTTTACACACCCTCCACACACTTACTTGGTGGTGCAAGGGGGAC